>NW_004524746.1:2576221-2586383 GCF_000260255.1 Octodon degus | reverse complement strand
TATCAAATGGGAAAGCGAGTCACGTAGCAAGCATGCATGAATATGGGACAGGGTCTCTTCTTGTTGGGGGTTGGGTTAGTGACTCATTTGGGCTCTTTCAAGGTGATTGATATCTATTTAGAATATCAATCCCTAATGCCCATCCCTAGGGAAGTATGTAGCTGTGCTTTCTTTTTTTGTCTTGGTCTTCAGGTATGGCCCATATGGGTGTCTGTCTCTTCCCAGTTGTAAAGTCACCTTGTCTTCCATCTTGTCTCCTTCTGCCTGTGTGACTGCCTATAATATTTCTATCTAACTCAGCTGCCTGTAACAATATCAGTGAATACATACATAAAAACACTCTCAAAAGAATTCATACAGAAATTTGACCTAACTGAACTGGTTAAACTGGTCAAGCAGTTTCTGTAAGGCTATGGTCTGCGTGTCTGAAACTGACCTTTCAATCCAGAGGGCAAGCAATTTAATTAGGTTGTAAAATGAGAAAGAACAAGACAGTGTGGAACTGCAATGCATGAACAGAACCCCCATGAGGACAAAATGAAACTTAAGTCAGTCCTGCTGTCTCTTACCTAGGAGACACAGATTTTTTTTCACACCCCTAGCTCAATAGACAGATCCAAGAAAAAGTGAACTAGTTGTAAGCCTGGCCTCTGCTTCATCTGTGCTGGAGAGTTAGCAGATGCTTGACAATGTATGGGTAGACTACAAAGTACCTACGGCTTTATTTTCATATTTCAAAATTCCCACATGAAATTTGCTTCTTGCTCAATATAACTGGAAGCATACAGGAAAAGAAATTCTACTAATTATAATCTATCTTAGCCAAAGTGAAATATTACTGAAGCAAAACTAAAAGGAAAACAAGTCTCCCCTACCTTAAGCAGTTCCCCCCTCAGTCTTGCCTTCCTCTTATGTTCCTATGGCTCCTATTTCTTGTTTTTTTTTTTTTTGCAGAACTGGGGATTGAACTCAGGCCCTTGTGCTTGCCAGGGAAGCGCTTATTCCACTGAGCCATCTCCCCGGCCCCTTTCTTGTTCTATTACAAATAAATTTAGAGATTTTGTTCCTGTAGGTTTTATGACTCCTCACTTCTGTAAGATCCTGGGTTTTTCCACCAAGATATGCTAAGTTACAAAATCATCACAACTTGCCTTTTCCTGCTCCTAGACACCCACCTACCCACCTACCAGTTTCACACTACTAAGTAGACCAATCCCTTCCACCACACATATAAAACTGAGCTCTTTTTGTTGTTGTTGTTCAGAGCTCTGTCTTTGTGCACCTAAGTAAATTCTCTTGTTTCACCTGTTGTTCTCTCTAGGCTCTTAAAGTCCCACATCACAAATTGCAAGAATGAATTATCTTACACAGCTTTTGAGGTCAGGAATCCAAGAGTACCTCAGTATGATGTTCTGCTTCGTGGTGAGTTGTGGCTGGAGTCACCTGAAAGGTTGACAGTTTGGAAGATCCACATCTGCCATGTCTGGGAAGGGGCATTCCCCACAGCATGCTGGGCCTTGCCATCCCATGATGTGCCTCTGTCTGCTGGACACCTAGCTCCCAACAACCCTAAACACAGTAGTGGTAAAATACTAAAGAAGCAGATATGAGTTCAAAATAAAAGGTGATATTTTAGGGGATGGGGATGGCAAACAGTCACTCTGGACAATGGGGAGTTGTCAAGAGTGAAACATTTACAGATTTCTTGTCCCTAGCTCCTTTTCTGGGATCCTTTTCCCCATGTAGGCTCCTGGAATCTGGCTGGCTCCCGGGCTGCTTGCCATCTTAACCTTACATTTTTCTGGCCATGACTTTTTCTTGTTCTTTGATGGTGCATGAAACCATGGGTGCAACCCTTCTGCGTAGGTAGTTTAGGATTAAGGATTAAGTAAAAGAGAAGTGTACAATTAATCTGTCAATCATGCTACCTGGGACTTTTGCTAGTTCCTTCCTCATTCTTTGCCTTTTGCCTTTGTAGTTGCTTGAGTCTAGCTATGGAGGCAGAAACTGCCTTTAGTAGAATTCTCTACTAACTCTTTTGAGCTCAATGGGGCCTTCATCCTAGCTCTTTCTACCCATGGGGCTCTCTGTCCCTACACTTCTAAGCTTAGTCCAGTAGGTTTCTAGAGGCCTCCATTTGATGTGGATTCTCTGTAAAGCAGCTTACAACACACCAGATGCCTTCCTAAAAAGTGAGCAGTAAGAAAGAGGGAAAGAGAAAGGGAGAGCAAGACAAGGAAAGGAAGAAGAGGTGGTGGAGCAGAAGGGGAGAACACCGGTGCAAAGAGTCACATGAAAGCCACGGTGTGTTCTTAAACTAATCTAGAAGTGTTATGCTGTCACTTCTGCCTTGCTGTGTTGTGCACACCACCCAGCACTGGTGCCTTGGGGAAGAGAATTACACTGGGCATAAGCAATCAGAAAACAGTAGATGACAGCTTTTGATTACCTAAGCCAATCAATCCAAAATCCAGTCAAAATATTTAGGCATGCTTTAAAACAAAAGCCAGCTCTTATCTCTTTCCACTTACCTCAATAGGAACTCCAAATGATTTAAGATAAAACATATTTTCCAACGTTATAGATATCAGATACCTCAAGTTGGTGTGGCCCAAAATCAAAGAATGAATTCTAAGTAACATTGGAGGTTAAGAATAGGAAAGATTTATTGAGAGAGAGCCCTTGAGAGAAAAAAGGGAACCCACAAGGAATGGCACCAAGGCCTTTCCTCTGGAGTAATGTATACTGCAAAGTCTCAAGTGGGTAAAATGTGGGTCAGACTGCCATCAACCTATAAGCTTACAAGTATAGCTGCTTAGCTAATAGTAGCCTAATAGGGAAGCAGGCCACATGGCAGGGTGCATGGAAAGACCCAAGGCATATGTGGAAAGGGATGGGTCCAGATGCTGTGGTCACCCACCTGGAGGAATGACACCCACCTGGACTTCTGGAGTCAGGAGGTTCTCATGGTAACATTATCAAAATTCCTGCTGATCCCTTAGGAAGGCATGCAGGCCCACCCAGCGCATCTTTATTTTGAGGCCTGGCCTTTTGTGGATGCACCTCCAGCTCTAACTCTGATGTCTTTACTGTAACTTCTTTGACAGCCCAGTCCCTTTCTTACTGTATTAATTTCTATCTAATTTAGCTGCTTACAATAACCTCACTTACAGTCCTTTCTGGAACTCCAGTTTCTTCTCTGGAACACCTTTGGCAGGGACACTGTCCTGTTCATTGTTCTTTGTCTTATGCAGTGCATTTCTCCCAGCACTGTTACATAGCAATTAAAGGACAGAACTAAGACCCAGATGGGTGCATTCTACTTGTAGAGTCAGTTATTTTTACTGTTATACAGCTGTTACAATAGTTGCCTTGTCAAAATAACCAATCTATAATTAATACTAATTTAAAGGTCTATTATAAACTGACACAGTTAGGAAAGTGTTTTTCTTCTCTCTCATTACAAGAAATATTAGTCTAGCAAGGTATCTTCTGTACTATTTTCCTATTAGTCATTTTTAAAATCTAATGATATACTTTATGCTAGCTAGTAATTTTATTTGTTTGGCGGAACTGGGGATTGAACTCAGGCCCTTGTGCTTGCTGGGCAAGCACTTATTCAACTGAGCTATCTCCCCAGCCCCTAGCTAGTAATTTTATATCTGTGAAATACACAGAGCATAGTTTTCTCAACTATAAAACATCTTGCTAAATATAGTCACAGGCATTTTAATGTTTTTGTGGTATTTTAAAGCTAGTGACTCATGATGTAAAATATTTGTTGGTTGTAAATGAGGCAACTTTAAGTGACACTTCCAATTATATCTGGTATTATTTAATTAGTAGGAGTTTTTGGCCACTAATACAATCTTTTAGCTAAAAAGATTCTTTAAGCCACAAAAATCATGGTTGGACTTTCAAATTTCAGCCTTTTTTTTTTTTTTGTGGAACTGGGGCTTGAACTCAGGACCTTGTGTTTGACAGGCAAGTGCTTATTCTATTGAGCCATCTCCCTGGCCCTTCATAAAACATTTTTAATATGGTCCACTTAATTTTTTTTTCAGATGTACCTTCACATATCGCTTTATTCAAATTGCCTTAATAGCACCTACTATGTTACATTTTGGTTTATCTCTATGAGTATTTCCCTCTACATTTATTTACAGAGTATAGCAAAGGGTCTGGCACATGGTAATCAGTCAGTAGTCAGTATATTCAATAAACGTGATCTTTAGAAAAAGCCTTCAATTCAAATTTCTAAATAAATCCACTCTAAATTTTAGCTGAAATATGATGTTTATATTTCCTGATAACTTTGGAAATAAAGTAGCACTATTGGATCTTTGCAATTAAACTGAACTCTTTCTAAAAAGTGTCTATTTTTAGACCACTAGTTTAAATAAGAGAATATACTTTAGGTAGATAAAGCTATAAGCATGATCTCATCCATAACTTATCAGCAATGAACTATAATTATAAAAGATTGCTGGCACTTACCAACATCAGTGCACAGAATGTCAGCACCAATATCTATGCTCAAGAAATCAAATAGTTATAAAAAGCTAGAGCTCTTAGGGTGGATACAATTTTTCTTACACTAACTTCAAAACATATTTCTCAGATTTTCCACTGAAATACCAAAGTAAGTCACTGAGCTGTTTTTGGCAATCAACTGGGCAAATGAAATCCCATTTAGCAAAACTGCCACAGCATTCTTCAGCCGTCCCACCCTCCTCTTAAAGTGCACAAGTATTCCAAACAAATCCATCTCAGATTTGGGGCAAAAAAGGATGAGCTTAGAACACCTTATTTTGCCAAATGCAAGGATTTGTCTAAAGATTAATAGGATAAAGAAAAAAAGATACTAAAGCCAAAACTAGAGAGAGAGAGAAACGTACTAGTGACTGCTTGGAGTGGAAAGAGCAGTTTAAAATAAAATGCTAGAAAGAAATTTTATAGTTAAGTCAGAGCACAATTTTAAAAATAGGATAATGAAACTACATTGATGGGGCTCTTACTGGTCAATCTTAGAGTAATGTTTAACATTAAGAAGAGTGACAAAAAAAACCCCAAAAAACATTGCAATGAACTATTAAAAATGAGTTTGTTTATAACTGTCACAGAAGGTCATGTACCATGATTTTATTAACACTGTAATCTCAGTGACAAAATGATAGTATTAGATGACAGACCAGTGGTTGGCAATTGTCAGGAAATGATGACGTAAATCAAGTGTGTAGGACTTCAGAGGGTGGTGTGATCTTTGTGGCAATAGTTCTGTATCATGAAAATAAATTGTGTTTACATGAATTTATACACATGATAAAGTGGCCTAGGAACATGCCTGTAGATTTGACCAGAGTCAGTACCCTGGTTTTATTATTTAATTACAATAACCTGAGGATACCAATGGAAAACTGGGTCAGAAGCATCAATATTATATTTGAAGTACATTATATTTCCAACTTCATGTGAAGTTACAATAATTTACACATTATTATAAATTTTAAAGGATGTGAATGAGCCAAAAGGATCATGCAAACTTGTAGCCCTATGTCTCTGAGAGGCTAAGGCAAGAAGATTAAAAGTTTGAGCCCAATCTGATAATTTGGTGACAATGAGACCTATCTCAAAATAAAATATAAAAAGAGGTGGGGAGATAGCTCAGTGTGAAGGCCCTGGGTTCAACTACCAGTACTAGAAATTAAATTAAGAAGGTATAAATGGATAATGACACATTAAAGCTGAAGATACTATGGCATCTCTGAAACTATGCCATAGTATATACCCAGCATCCCAGAGCTCTGAAGACTAAGGTAGATGGATCATAAGGCCAACCTAAGTCACAGAGTGAGACTCCTATTATACATATGAACTAGAAAATAAATTCATAAATCAATGAAGTAGAGAAAAGAGGATTGTTTTCAAGCTTGCTCAATTGTATTATTTTCATATAATTTATTTACTTAAAGTCTGCATACAACAAAAGCTTTTATGTTTTACATATAGTTCTTGTATAACTGAGTAGTATTTTGATGTATAGATACAACTAATTTTGCATCAATTTATCAATAAAAGGATATCTGGGTACTTCCAGATTTGGGCAACTATTAATAAAACTACTATAAGAATATTTGTGCAGATTTTCCTCTGACTTACATTTACAGAGGGAGAAGTGGAAGAGAAATGGAGGATTAAAAATGGCTCAAGGTTGATGAACTCTGTTACTTTGTTATGTCCAAGTAACGGTTTTCTTGCTAGCCAAGAAAATGCCATGGTCTTTGTTATGCACTGAATGATTTCCCTACAACACTCACATATCAAGGTTCTAACCTAGCCCCCTACCTCAGAATGTAGCTATATTTGGATAAATTCCCTTTATAGAGATTACAAAATAAGACTCTTGATAATAGGCCCTAATCCAACCTGAATGATGGTTTTATAGGAAGAGAAAAATCTGGACACTCAGAGAAACCCCAGGATCTGCCTGCACAGAGAACACAGGACCATTTGAAAGTCAAGATAAAAGACTTTCGAAAAAAACTGAACCTTAATGTCTTAACCTTACAGCTCTGGGGCTGGGGAGATAGCTCGGTAGCATAAGCACCTGTATGGCAAGCACAAGCTTCAGAGTTCAATCCCCATTTATGTATGGATGATGTGGGTGAGGAGCTTGCAGTTCTAGTCCCAGAACTGAAAAAATGAATTTCTGTCATTTAACCACCCAGCCTGTGGTATTTTGATACAGCAGCCATAGTCACCTAATATGGTCTTTCAGTACGCTTTACCTAGTAACTACACAACCTTTCTATTGTAGTGGTCTAAATTAAGAGAATTGTTGTCCCACCCTAAGTCTTTTAAATGTAACTCTATCTTTCTTCATACTCCAGTGACAAACAAGCACTAAAACAGCCCTTAGATGATAGCAACTGCGAAGAAATGCCATTTGGGCATCCTCCTGATACCTCATCTTTATATGAAATAAATCTCCAGGCTATCTCCTGCAATAATCACATGATGACCCAGACTGGGGAAATGAAGCAGGAATTCTTGCAAAGACTGCAGAAATCTCAAAATTGCTGGGAAGACTAGAACAGCAGACTTCAGGCTAAGTTTTCAGGCCTTGCCACTTATGGACCAGGAACTGTGCCTGGGGCCCACTGGGCAGCTGCCTGCCACTGCTGAGACTGAGTGTTGAGCGTGCCCGCTCTCCTAGGCCCATTCTAAGGAGGAGCTCCTCTTAAAGGCTGGTTCCGTCTACTCGCCTCTCACGGATGCAGCAGGGGCCCAGCGCTGGCATCTTAACTGCTGGGCAGTCTGGAAGCAGGAAGTATAACACAATGAAGAAACAGGAGCCAGGCTGAGAACTCACCCAGATTTCAAAGATGATAATCAACTTTCAAACTACACTATAAGAGAGAAATCAAACTCTGCTATGGCTTGTGAACCTCCATTTTCCTTTCAACACTTAGTTTTCTTAAAAAGATGGTTTATTTTATCATTCCTTATTATTATTTTAACTGCATATACTTATGGGCTACAGTAAACTTGATATGTATAATGTATTATGAAATCAGAGTAATTAGCATGTCCAGTTCCTTTGTCATTTTGGTAAATTTTGGATTAACATCATAAAGCAAGGTATACAGTGTGTACTGATGAAATCAGAGTAACATATTTTCATGTGATTATTATTACTTTCATATGCTTATTATAGTAAGAATGTTTCTCAAAAGGACAAAAACAAAAACAAAAAAATATTCTCTTTGGTTACTCATAAAATAAATACATTATTGTGAACAACGATTTCTCCACTATGCAAAAGAACACGTGAATTCATTCCTTCTGCCTAACTGTTCAGCACTAAGCTTTGTGTGTTTTCCTAAAATCTTAGTTCTCCTAACTTGAGAAGAAATCCTCACCCGACCATGCAGAAAGATGCCCATAGGTCAAAGCAATCTATTTTATCTTTCTCTCAGTAGAATTAAAAATAGGATTAAAATAAAAACAATTGTTTCTTTTTGATAACCATATTCAGAGGATCTGTCCATGGAATTCACTAATTAATCACTTGTTTGATATCAATTACATGCAGAAAATAGCTATTAAAAGAACATGTTATTAATATTAGGGAAAATATTATTTATAGATCTTAAATTGAAAATTATTCACCATGAAAATATTGTTTTGATTTATTGCTATTAATAAAACAATAGGATGTGTTTTGACAATCAGAGTAATGCTAAATTAGATGTGTCTCTCTTTATCTTTTCTTTTCTTTTTTTTTTTTTTTGGTAGTGGAGATCGAACTCAGGACTTTGTGCTTGCCAGGCAGGCACTTAAGCCACTGAACTATCTCCCTGGCCCAGATGTGTCACTTTAAAAAATATTTTTAGAATTAAAAATCAGAGGGCTTGCCAAATAGCTCAGATTAAAGCTCCTGCAAGCAGGTGCAAGGGCTGGGGGTTTGATGCCTGGACCTGTCATGCTGGCCCTGCCCCAGGGGCAAGCTGAGACAGCAATTAAGACTAGTTGTGGTGGTGAGCACTTGTAATCCCAGCTCTTGGGAGTCTATAAACAGGCAGATCATTATGAGTCCAATCTAGGAGTTAGATCCTGAACACCCTGTAGACCCTTCCCTAAAATACAAAAAGAAAGAAAGAAAGAAAGAAAGAAAGAAAGAAAGAAAGAAAGAAAGAAAGAATTAAAAATCAGACAGAATAATATTGATGAAAGATATTAAATTCAAAGTCATCTTTCAATATTTTGTCCTTATAGCCATCTTTGACACCTTCAATAGGCATTGATAATAATTTTGGGACCCTGGTGTCATAAGTTTTCTTTAAATTTCACAAAATATCTATTCACTCCCATGCCTACCACACATTTACATGCCCAGCCCCAACTCATCATCCCCTAAAAGTATTTTGCGCCTAAGTGTCACAATCTCAACAACTTCCTACCTGAATATGTCACTCTTTCCTCTCTCCCCTTCAATTCTACGTATTGAGCCTGTTTTTCTATCTGGTGACTGCCAGGCTCTGTATATCTTCTTATTCTTCTGTCACATCACACTTTTCTAACTTTATCCTACCGTGCAACTCAGAGAAAATTTCGTAATCACACTGCAAGTCTCCACTCTCAGGTAGCTCATCTTTCTCAGCTTTCATACCAAGCTGGCCTCACTTTTGTGGAAAAATCACATGATTTTGATGAGAGTGTATACTCTACTTTCAGTGTCTGACCTGCTTTCTGTAATGTCACTTTTTGTTGAAAGAAATGTGCATTAATTTTTTCTATCACTGTATCATAAATTAACTCCTAATTTAGAAGTTTACCCAGCACACATTTTATCTCATGGGTTCCTTGGCTCAGGAGCAAAGTAAGGCTTAGCTGGTCCTTCTGGTTCAAGTTTTCTCATAACATTTCAAGGAACAGTTGACCAGAGCTGGGATGCCATCTGAAGGCTCGACTAGGGAAAAGCTGACACCCATATCACACGGCTATGGGTAGTTTTTTTCCTCAGGGATTGTTTGTCTGACAGCATTCTGTCTCCCATTTTGATAAGCGATTGGCCAGAAGCTACTGTCAGTTCCTCACTCCATGTGACAATTTGTTTTTACAAAACCAGCAATGAAGAGTCAGCAAGGAAAACAACAGTGACTATCTTATCACATTTTAGGGGTTAGGAGCCAGTTAGTTACTAGGCCACATTACACTCAAGGGGAAGGGACTACACAGAGACCTAGTAAAAGAGGCACAAAACTTTGGTGTCATCTTTATGTTTACTTTTTAAAAAAAATTTTAATGTATTTGGTTGTTACAGGGTCTCACTACGTAACTTGGACTCATAGTGATTCTCCTGTTTTTAGCCTCCCCAGTGCTGGGATTACAGGCATGTGCCACCATGCTCAGACTCTGACCAGTTCAGCCGGCCCTCATGGTGGGGCTGGTGCCTCACGTGGTGCTGGGGATCAAACCACGGTCCTTGAGCTTGCCTAAGCTTGCCTAAGCAAGCGTTTTAGTCCATTGACCAACTTGCCAGCCCTGGAGTCATCCTTAGAATTTGCCTTCATCTACAGAATCTTGCAATATATTCAACATTTTTATAAGATATTTGCATAATGTATATATTTTCATGAAATACATAAAAATAAGATAT
>NW_004524746.1:2571829-2575691 GCF_000260255.1 Octodon degus | reverse complement strand
CTCTCTCTCTCTCTCTCCACTTCTATCTTTCTTCTCCTCTTGCTCCTTTGTTGACATTTCAATGATTCCAGGAATTTTGAAATACAATAAAAAGAAATTGAATTGGAGATATATTTGTTGTTAATTAGGCTCAGCATGCCAAGTGATTTGTATAGCTAAATGATTTGTTGTTACTTTAGCAAAGAAACAATTTCTAGCCATATACCAAGTGCCTTCAGTTCTGACTCAACCAGCATGTGCAACAAAGTGAAGGTCCAACCTTCACATGAATATTTCCCCAGGGTTTCAGCACTGGTGTTGTTAAGGGACGAGATTCATTTGAAGATATGGAGTAGAAGGTTGTCTGAAGAATTCTCTTTTAATCATTAAATATAGACAAGTAGAAATAGAAGATTCAGTTGACATAAATGCCCACTAAAAGCAACTTATTTCTTGTCAAAAATATGTTCAGTAATGCACTGTGCTAGATTATAAGCATGGCATGCTTGGTTTTTCTTTTTTATGGCCAATTTGTGATACAGAAACATCCTTGGATAAAATTGCGTATGTTGTGTATTCTAACATATTAGAAACTACCTTAGTGTGAAATTTTCAGTAACAGTGTGCATAGTTGAAGAAACTTTTAAAAATATCAATGGTTTTTATAAACTATCATGATATTTTATATCAATATAATGTACTATATAGTATCTATTTATGTATCTATTTATCTCTGTATATATGTTTTTGTCCATAGTTTCCATAGGAGCTCATAACAACTTTCCCAAGGTAGGTTACAAACATTAAAAACACTTCAGTTGTTCCCAATTTTCTGTCCTTGAGCTGGCCGTAAAAAAGTACTCTGACCTGCTTTTGCTTGATAGAACTTACAGAGAAAGACCTTCTCAAAGAAACCACAGAAACTCCATAAAGAAATGGAAATTCAATAAAACCCTCCTAAACAGTCAGTAGGTCACATATGAAATTAGAGAAGAAATTAAACAACATCTACAACCAAATGAGAAAGCAGACACAACATACCAGAACTTATGGAAGGAAATGAAAGCAGTCCCAAGAAGAAAATTTATGGCAGTGAAGTCTCATATCAGGAAAACAGAATGAGCACAAATGAAGAACCTAATGATGTGCCTCAAGAATCCAGAAAAAGAAGACTGACACAAACACAAAGCCCATGCAAGGGAGTAAATTATAAAGATGAAGCAAAAATTAATTCAACAGAAACTAAAAAAATGATGCAAAGAAATAACTAAGCAAAGAGTTGGTTCTTTGAAAGAATAACTAAAATCAATAAACCCTTTGCCAATCTTATTATGAAAGGGAAAACAAAAAGACTCAAAAGAGGACACTGATTTCATTTCTCAAATGCATTGATGAATGAAAAGGGTGAAATCACTACAGATCCTGTTCAGATCACCTATAGCTACTTTGAAAATCTTTACTTTCGGAGGATGGAAAATACAGAAGAAATGAACAGATTCCTAGATACATATGAATTACCAAAGCTGAATCAAGAAGGTATAAAATCTTAACCATATTGCAGTTAATGAGATTAGAAATGTAATTAAAACTTACCAAAAAAGGAAGGCCCATGGCCTGATAGATTCACTACTGAATTCTATAAGAAATTTAGAGAAGCTTAAATGTGAATATTCCTCAAGCTACTTAATGTAATTGAAAGGGAAACAGTACTTCCTAATTGATTCTTGGAAGCAAGAATTACTTTCATACCAAAACCAGAAAGAAGAGAACTATAGGCCAACCTCCCTAACGAACACAGATGTAAAAATCCTCAGTGAGATACTGAAAACAGAATGCAGTGAATCATCAAGATTGTACTCTGTGACCAAGTGGGATTCATTCCAGTAACCCAGGGATGGTTCAACATATGCAAATCCACAAATGTAATACACTATATCAACAGAGGCCAAGACAAAAATCATATGATCATCTCAATAGATGTATAAAAAGCTGTTGATAAAGCTCAAACCCCATATGGGAAAAACTCTACAGAAAAATCAGAATAGGGGCCCATGAAATAACTCAGCAATTGAAAGTGCCTGCTTAGGCAAGCTTAGGCAGGTGCAGGGGACCCTGGTTTGATCCCTGGCACCACATGCCACACAAACCCCTCCCTTAGGGCAAGCTGAGCCCCCTCCAAAAAAAAAAAAAAAAGAAAAATCAGAATAGAAGGCCTTTACATGAATCTGATAAAAGCCATCTATGACAAACCAACAGCCAACATCACACTAAACTCATACAACTGAAAGCTTTCACTCTAAAATCAGATACAAGACAAGGATGTCCACTATTCCCATTGCAATTGAATATTGTTCTGGAAAACTACTAAAGCCAGAGTAAAGGACAGGGCAGAGAAGTAAAAATAATAAGGATTGGAAAAGAAGTAAAATTATCATTATTCACGTATGACATGGTACTTTACATAGAAGATCCATGGAGATAGCTTAGTAGAATAAGTGCTTGCCTGGCAAGCACAAGGGCCTGAGTTCAATCCCCAGTTCCACAAAAAAAAGAAGACCCTAAAAATACCACCAAAAAACTTCTAAACCTAATAAACAAATTTGGTAGTGCAGCTGGATACAAAGTCAATGCTCAAAAGTCAATAGCATTCCTGTGCAAATATCTCAGCCTTACTGAGAGAGAAATTAGAAAAACTAAACCTTTGCAACAGCATCTATAAGATGAGAGATACTTAAGAATCAGTCTAACAAAGAAAGTAAAGGACCTCTACAATGAAAATGATAGTACTCTGAGAAAGATTGAAGACAATATAAAAAAATGGAAATATATCCCTTGAGTACAAATAGAAAGAACCATGTAGTGAAAATGATCAGATTTTCAAACTTCCTGCACAGATTTAATAGAATTCCAATCAAAGGACCACTAGAGGGCTGGTGAGATAGCTCAGCAGACTAAGCACCTGCTTAGGCAAGTACAGAGACCAGGGTTCAATCCCCAGCACCACATGCCATGCCAGCCTCACCCCCAGGTGTGGGGAGCTGGCCATCAAGTCCAGGTATGGCATACAACTACAATCCCAGTGCTGGGAAGGCTGAAAACAGGAGGATCACTATGAGTCTGAACTGTGTAGTGAGACCCTATACCAAATAGGGTATAAATAAAAAACAAAAAAAAAGACCATTAGCATACCCTGTAGAACTAGAGAAAACACTCAATATTCATTTGTATCCAGAAGAGACATAGAATAGCTGAAGCAATTCTGAGCAACAAAGGCAAAAAAGGAGGTATTACAATCCTTTATTTCAAATTATACTACAAAGCTACTGTGATAAAATCAGCATGGTAATGGCCAAAAAACAGACCTGAGGATCAGTGAAAGAGCTTACAAAATGAAGAAAAACTACACACATGGATCGCCACCTTATCTTTAACAAAGGGGCCAAATATATTCACTGGGAGAAAGATAGCCTCTCTAGTAAATGGTGCTGGAAAAACTGGCTGTCTAAATGCTAGACTAAAACTAGACCCATCTCTACCAACATACACTAAAGTCAAAAGGGATCAAAGATCTAAATATTAAAATGGAATTACTGAAACTACTGAAAGAGAAAGTAGATTGAAGGCATAGATGTAGGCAGAGAGTTCATGAACAAAAGCCAAACTGCACAGGAATTAGTTTGAAGAATCAACAACTGGGATCTCATCCGATTAAAAAGCTTTGCACTTCAAAAGAAATGACCAACAGAGTGAAAAGACATCCCATAAAGTGGGGAAAAATTTTAGTCAACAGACTCTCAGACAAAGAACTTATATCTAGATCATATAAAGAATTGAGGGGGCTGGTGAGATGGCTCAGTGGTCTAAAGCACCTACTTAGAACAAG
>NW_004524746.1:2560143-2567608 GCF_000260255.1 Octodon degus | reverse complement strand
GCTGATTAAAACTTCATTTTAACATTATTAAATAATCAATCTTGTATTTCCAGTTACTGATTCTTGTTAAAAACATATTGTTCCTCCTGCCGTTGATAACGTAAGGAAGAATTTACTGTTTGCCAACTGCTTTGAGATTCCAAAATGAAATACATAATTCAGTTGATTTTCAACCATCGCGACCGCAGCCGCCGCGCAGCCGGCTCGTCCTAATGTGAGATTCTTAATAAAATATTTTTATATTATTCTGGATTTTTAAAATATTTATGGTATTTAGCTCTTTTCTAGTACTAGGCATTAAACCTAATGAATGGTCATTTACATTTCCAGATCTCGTTATCTCTTTCACTATGGGATAAGATTTTGTTAAATTGTCCATTCTGAACACAAAGTTGCTATATTCCCCTGTAGCTGGGATACAGGAATGTGACATCACACCATACCCAGATAATTTTTCTTTCTTTCTTTTTTTTGGTGGTACCAGGGATTGAACTCAGGGCCTTGCACTTGCCAGGCAAGCACTTATTCATTGAGCTAGCTCCCCGGCCCTCAGATTAATTTTTAAAACATTTTAAAATCATTTTTTCCTTCATAAAATTATCTTACTTAGTACTATTTCTTCTTCATTCATTTATATATTTTTATTTACCTTCTTTCCTTCCCTCCTTTCCTTCCTTCTTTCTTTCCTTTCTTCCTTCCTTTTTCCTTTCTTTTTTCTGTGCAGGGTTGGAAACTAATCCCAGGGCTTTGCTCCAGCTAGGCAACTACTCTGCCACCAAGCTGTACATGAGACTCTTTTACCTTGATGTATCCAGTTTTTGCAAGCTCTAGAGCCTTGCCAGACCCAAATCTCTCTCTGTCTGCCATCACCGGCCCTGACTAGGCAGCTTTCTAAATAATCTTCCGCATGTACTCCTTTCTGCTCAAATCTTTGCCATCCACCGCTACCTACCAGTTTTCCCAAGAAAATGACCTAATTAGATCACCTCTCTGCTGAAAACTCTTTAGCCTCTCTCCACCACTAAAATGATCTAACCATGTACTTCAGACTGGAAAATGAAGGGTCTCATGGAATGTTCATGTTGTTGTCAACTACCTCCTCCTAGTCCCCCTCCCCCGACAACATAGCTGCTTATGATACGACTATTTTCTCTTGCAAGCACGGCATCCCGGGGCCTTTCCTTCACTGTTTTCCCTTTTGTTTCGCTTACTAATCCTCATGTTTCCTTCATCAACACTTTTGCTGCTCCGACTTGCGCGCCGTCGCAGCGCCCTCGCCGCCTGTGTGCTTGCAGAGCTTTCATTCCACACTCGCTGTTCTCATACTTCACCATTGAGGACTACATTTGCATCATTGATTTTATATTTTGAATCTCCCTCTAATTCCTAAGAGTGTATAATCCAGTTACTTGTTTTCATTATTGTAACTTCTTTGGCATTTCTTATTCTTTATTCATAGAACAATAAATATTATTAGTTATGAAAAATCAACTAAGCAATGTAGTATTTGGTTATTTAATGTGTTCAAAAGTTACCTCAATTATTTTAGTAAATATTTAGTGTGGGCATACTATGTGTCAAAAATTGTGTGCTCATTGTTGGGAATCTAGACACAATAAAAACACAACACAAATTCACCTTTTGGGCCGGCCAAAAGGCTCAGCGGATTAAAGCGCCTGCAAAGCAGGCACAAGGACCAGGGATTTAAGCCCCCACCCCTGCTGCGCCCGGCCCCGCCCCCAGGCCTACCCGAGGGCAATTGAGACTGGGCATGGTGGTGAGCACCTGTAATCCTGGCTCTTGGGAGGCTGTAAATAGGTGAATCACTAGGAGTTTGATCTAGTAGTGCGACCCTGAACCTGTAGACCCTTCAATTCATCTTTTGTGCATGGGCAGGTAACACTCTAGTGGGACAGAAAACTGTCAATTAAAAAATCATACAAATGATAAAATTTCATCCTGTGTAGACTGAGGCCCACATACAAAAGATACATGGGGTTACGAGGAGGCACAATGTGTGTGTTCAAGTAGTTAGGACATTTACATGGAAATTTCCCATGATGAATCTGATAAAATTTTACTTTTCAAAAATAATCTGTAAAGAAAGTGCAAATGTATTTGCTTTAATTTAACCACGTCCACATTGTTTGTTCCTTTAATGATTCATTCGGGCTGGGGAGGTAGCTCGGCAGTCTAAGCTCCTGCTTGGCAAGCCCCAGGACCGGAGTTCAATCCCTGGTACCACATGCCACGCGGGCTCTGGACACCAGGGCTTGCCATGCCAGCCAACTGAACCAGGTGTGGTGGCGCACGCCTGTAATCCCAGATCCAGGGAGGCTGAGACAGGAGGATCACTATAGTACAAGCTGTGTAGCAACATCCTGTGCCAAATAAAGATAAAAAATATTTTTGAGAAATAGATTTATTTTATTATAAAAGAGCTAAAAGATTAGAGCAAGGGTTTGTTCTTTGTCTCTGAAAACTGCACGCTTTTGGTGCTGCTTTCTGAAGACGTGAGCGAATGGAGAAACCTAGAACTCACGGTTTTCTCTGGGTACAACAACTCCTTTATTTGAGCGATTGCTGTCAATAGCTGAGTTAATCTTTGTTAATCTGCAGTGCTCTCTCTTAGTCTGACAGCCCCGGCCAGTGCCTGTGGTTGCAGTAATCATCCTGTGCCGCAGGTGCTGCCATCTGCACTGCGGCGAGCCAGCCTGCTGCTCACATAGCCCAGATTTCAGGGTACTGTGCACTGAGTTCTGCATTCTCAGGGCAGGTAAGTTTAAGTCACTGTAGCTCACCAAACCACAGACGGTGGCCTTATAAAGAGACGAGGTCTTTAGAGAGGTCCAGTCAAAATAAAGTCATGAAGAAGTGTCCTAATACATGACTGCTGTCTTTATAGAAAGAAGAAGTATGAACGCAGAAGCAGACACTCACAAAGAAAACTCAAAGTGAAGACACGGAAAGAATGTCCCCTACATGGACAGACTGTCCGAGGCTGCCAGAGTTCAGACAGAGGCACAGTCTGTAAAAGGAGCGTGACTTCTGACACCTGGATCTCAGATGCTCGTCCTCTAGAACTGTGAGACAGTGAATTTCTACTTGTAAGTCCCTCAGTTTGGGACACTTGGTTATGGCAGCCCTGCATAACTCATGCATGGTTAATTTCCAGAAGAAAAAAAAAAAACTGTACAAAAGTAACATCTCTGTGGTTTTTATCCTAAAGGACTTTTTAATCTCTCTGGAATTATACACATTCATGTCTAATTCAAATCTGGATGAAGAAACACAGTACCTAAAGCATACAGGATCATTTAATACAGTAGCAATAACAGAAAGCTCTCTTCTTGCTATGAGCATTTCTTTTCTGGGGCTGACTGCACTTCAGCAGGTCGCTGTGGCTGCAACTTGCTCTTCTATGAGCTGCAGCTGCCTGTGACAGCATTCAGAAGGAATGTAGCAACTGTACCTGCAGGGCAGAATAAAAGAAGCCAAATGCTCTTCAACTTGGAATGGAGGAAGAATGGGCAAGGAGAACAGCGCAATGCTGTAAGTCTTTTACTGCTTGATTTACTACGATACTTACTTTGGGACTTGAAGACACTGTTGTATCTCCAAGCTCAGTGTGAAAGACATTCCCAACCTCGTCCAAGTGTCTACACTGCTAAAGGAGTATCTACAAAATAAATGCTTTCTGTTGCTTTCACAGCAGTAGGACTGTAGGGGGTTTTCCCCATCTGAGTTCAAAAGAAAAGACATATATGTATCCAGTGATTAAGAAAAGCTATTATGATTATTTAATTTATTTAGGCAGAAATAAGTTAAAGATTAAATACTACCATTTCAAGAATTTTTTAAAATTTATTTTATTTTATTTTTTTTTTGTATTGTAGGGAAGGGTCTACAGTGTATTCAGGGTCTCACTACTAGATCGGACTCATAGTGATCTGCCAGTTTACAGCCTCACAAGAGCTGGGGTTACAGGAGTGTGCCACCATGCCCAGTCTCAATTGTCCTCTCAGCGCACCCTGGGAGGTGGGGCCGGCACAGCAGGCCCAGGATAGAACCCCTGCCCTTGTGCCTGCTTGCAGGTGCTTTAATCAGCTGAGCTATTTGGCCAGCACTATAAAGTAATTTTATTTTACTTATTTATTCATTTATTTTGTTTTATTTATTTATTTTTTGTACAGGGTCTCACTAGGCAGCTCGGACTTGTAGTGATCCTCCTGTTTTCAACCTCCCCAGTGCTGGGATTATAGGCATGCACCACCACACCAGACTCAGTCTCTGGCTCAGTGTGCTCAGGGGTAGGGTTCACACTGCATGTAGTACTGGGAATCGAACCCTGGCCCCTGCACTTGCCTAAGCAGGAGCTTAGTCCACTGAGCTATCTCATCAGGCCAGGAAATTTTTTTTTTATCATCTAATGTGTACTAGGTATTATGAATACACCTAGTGAAATTAGGCACAATCTCTCTTCTAGTATGTTGATGGACCACTAAAAAAAAAAAAAATAGTATGCTCAAGGTAAATTGTCACCAGCAAATAATAATGTGAAAAGTATAAAATTTCCACTAAGAAGTCCATGAGGCAGTGAGAGTCAGTCATAGCATTTAACTTAACAAGTCACCTGATCAAGGAACTCCATGGTAGAGATTTATCCTTTCTTTTCACTGCTGAACACTTGAGCTCCCATCAAATGCTCAGAGCATTTCATTTGCTATAAACCTTGGCAAGAGGCTGAAAATATGTCCTGCTATAGATGCTGAAAGTGCATACAGGTCTTCCTTGCCCAGCTGCTCTTGAGATTAGGATGAAAGTCTGCGATGCTCTCTCCCACCCTCACTGCTGTGCTCACCCTGCCTGGTACCAGTGTACTGGGGAAGTGGAGGGGTATCTGCTCTAGTAAATAGCACTTAATGGCTATCGTAGAAGTTGCTCTTCTAGACCAGTTTCTGAGAAGGACTAATGTTATTCCTGGATACAAATGTTTGGTTCTCCTGTATACTCAATCATTCCATTTGTGACTTACAAATATCCTTGTTTATTTGTTTAGGTGAGAAAAATAATCTACTGTCTGTAGATGCAAACTGAGGAAGCATCTCTGGAATTTAGATTTGAGGGATGAGTACAAGTTAATGAGATGAGAGGAAAAAGCAAACCATTTCTAACAGAGAAAAATTAAGTTACAGTGAGGATGAGGCTGAAGTTTTGAGAAAGAGGAGGATCCCAGAGCCTGGGATGAGGTCAGATAGATGGATGGACTATGTGTTAATGGAGATGCAGGAAATTCGAGAGACTTAGGCAAGGTTAGGAGCTACTGAGTGATGGAGGACAGGCTGATAGTTTGACTCTCAAAAAGTGAAGAGGGGAGTGAAGCCTTGCATAACAAGCTGGATGGCAATGCCATTCATTGAGATAGAAAACACAAGGAGCAGAACAGTTTTAGGCATGTTTAGGCAGGGAGGAAATTGTGACCTCTATTAAGGACACAAAAATTTCAAGAATTTAAAAGATAGGGGATGCCAAGTGGGCAGTTAAGTGGATCTGTCTGTAGCTCACAGGAGAAATCTAGGCCAAATATAGAACTATGGGGATCATTTCTGTAGACATGATAATCAAAAACTAATCAAATCTCAACTGTAAGAGAATGTAAAGCAGGAGAAGAAAAGGCTCAGGAGAGCTACTGTTTGATGGCGCCCACCATATAAGGAGGTGGAAAGAGGAGGGTGAGCCTGCTAAGGGGACAGCAAAGAGAAGCTAAAAGGATGTGAAGACTCAAACGAGGCTTTCTCTCACAGCTTAGATCTTGAATGTTCCTCAGGCCCGTGTTAAAAGACGGTTCTCTAGGAGCACACCTCTGGGAGGTGACAGCACCCCTGGGAGGCGACAGAACGTTTGAAAGGTGCTGTCCGGTGGGAGGCCTTTAGGTCCCTGGGAGCATTCCCTTGAGGAGGATTGTGGACCTTGTTCCCTTTCTTTTTCCCCACTTCCTGATTATGAAGTGAGTAATTTTGCTTTTAAATGTGTTCCCACCATGATGTGCTGCCTCATAACACGACTAAAAGCAGCAGGTCCTCCTGCTCATTGAAACCCCTGAAACTATGAGCCAAAATAGTGTTTCTCTATGAGTTAATTAATTATAGGAAATATTTTGTTATAATGCTAAAATACTGATCAAAACACTATCTCATAACCAACAGAAGGGCAGGTATAATACTGAGAAAGAATAAGGTCTGATTAATTGTTTTGCCTACTCTTGAGATTTCTGTGTACAATTAAGAAATACTTAAAGAATTTAACTCCATGGAAGTAACTGATGATTTTAGGGAGATTTAGGTCTGTGAAGAGTATAACTAAGCCCAGGAAATAAAATTTTCCAGGCAAGTGTGGAAAATTTAGGCCTGCAGCTATGAAGAAGAGGAGTAAGATAAGAACTGAGTTGAATTTGAGATATAGGTTTAATGGAGTTTTGTGTTTACTTCTTGGATTTTAAAAAGCAGAGACTTAAACTCTTGTACGAGTCACAAGAAACAAACTGAAAAGGTGAGGCTGAATATTCAAGATAGAGAAATATTAATGAACATTAACAAGTCTTTGAGAAAGACCACAGGGTCTACAACTCAGGGAAGAAGTTGGTGTTGGGTAGCAATAAAGGATGGGGACAAAGGGTGGAAGTGGGGGACAGATAGGAAGTGTGACAGAAAAAATAAAGGTTTGGAAAGAGTGGGTGGTGTTGAACCAGTCACCACACATGTGATTACCTGTATTGGGGAGCGCTATGGTAATACCATACTGATAAATGTTCCTGGAAAGAAGCAAATTTATTTGCATTATTTATTTAATTATTAATGAGAAAATTATTGAAATTTAGATAATAGTTGTAGATTACTTAATAGATTATATCAAAGACAATTCTCAGATTTTAGTCCTTGTGTTATAGACACATAAGATGCTTGTATTAAGGGTAGCTGGCGAAAGGATGCTGTGAAGAACCTTTTTCTTGTGGTACTGGGGATTGAGCTCAGAGCAGACACTCTACTACTGTACAACATGATGATTAACTTTCTATGTTAACATGGTTGGTTCAGAGATGCCCAGACAGCAGGCAAAGCATTTTTGTGAGTGTCTGTAAGGGTGTTTCCAGAAGAGGTGAATATTTGAATTGGTAGGATGAATAAGAATATGCTCTCAACAACTTGGGCAAAGTTATCCCCAACTTTTTTGAGCACCAAAAGGCAAAAAAGTCAGAGAAAGTGAAAATTCTCTCTTTCTCATGTGGCTGGGATGGTCATCTTCTTGTGCCCTCAAAAACCTCAGCAGTTTTCAAAAGAAGCATTATGCTTGTATTGTTGTACAGGATCTGTGACAATCCCAAGTCCCAGTTAGAGAAAACAGAAAATTTGGTGCTTTGGGGGTAGTGGATAGACATATCCACAGGTGAATAACTATCTTTTTTTTT
>NW_004524746.1:2554188-2560043 GCF_000260255.1 Octodon degus | reverse complement strand
TGTATTTTAGGGAAGGGTCTACAGGGTGTTCAGGGTCTCACTACTAGATCAGACTTGTAGTGATCCGCCTGTTTACAGGCTCCCAAGAGCTGGGATTGCAGGCATGTGCCACCACACCCAGTCTCAATTGCTGTCTTAGTGCGCCCTGGGGGCGGGGCTGTCACAGCAGGCCTTGGGATCGAGCCCCCAGCCCCTGAGCCTGCTTGCAGGCACTTTAATCTGCTGAGCTATCTCCTCAGCCCAATGACTATCTTAATGGTTGGAAAAAATTACCCCCTGCTGACATGCTTGCCTCAGCGCAGTTTAGCATCACCATAAAGATCTGGAACAACATGTAGGAGCGCATGTAAGTTGCTTTTAATCTCTTAAAAAGTAAGTTCAAAGGTTGCTGAAGACACCTCCTCTAGGTTTGTGGTTGGGAGCCTCCAAGAAGTGAGTTTTCTTTTCAACCCCTTCATCTCCAGCTGGTAAGAGGAAAGAGGCTTTTTGGGCCTTTAGTCTCTGGTTAAAGTACCCTTGACCTATGGCTGGCTGACCGAAGATCATGGGATTTCTTCTCCTCATAATCCTGTGAGCCAGTTCCACATATGGGATATATTGACTGCTGCAGTTATAGAGAAATTCTTACTTTGCAACTTTTCTTTTCTTTTTATTTTTTCTGGAACCGGGGATTGAACTCAGGCCCTTGCATTTGCCAGGGAAGCACTTATTCTACTGGGCCATCTCCCTGGCCCACTTTGCAACTTTTCTGTAAGCCTAAAATAATTTTAAAAGTTAAAAAAAAATAGGGTTTGGAAAGACAGCTTGGCAGTCTAAGCACCTGCCTGGCAAGAGCAAGGACCTGTGTTTAATCTCTGGTACCACAGGCCATGCCAGCTCAGGAACCCTGGGAGCACTGCGCAGGCCACCAAAGCCAGGCATGGTAGTGCACACCTGTAATCCCAGCTCTGGGGAGGATGAAACAGGAGGATCACTATGAGTCAGAGCTGTATAGTGAGACTCCGTACCAAATAAAGAGAAAAAAATTTTTTTTTAATTAAGTGGCTTTTAAGACTTCTCCTTCATATCTGGGAGCATACCTCTTTTTTGTTCTGTAGGTAAAAGACTATGTAACTTATTAAGAGAAAAAAAGAATGAATTAATGGACTTGGCATGGTTGCCTATTGTGTGCAATAATTAAAGAACTGTCTTTTTTGTTCAAATGATGGTATGCCTGGAAAGTGAAGACAATGAATTTTTCTTCCTCCTATTGGATTAAACAGAACTATTTATGAGACTAAACATTTGTGCTTTAGTGGAGAGTAATACGTGTATACCTGCTCACACTTGCTTGTATGCACACTTGGATAGGAGAGACAGAAAATACAGATTATGAGATAAGGAAGAGATTACGAAAAGGAGACAGAAAATGTTACCTGTTGCATTAGCTCTCTATAATTGATATGATAAACTACTATAAACTTGATAGTTTAAAACAACAGAAATTTGTCCTCTTACAGTTCTGGAGGTTCAAAATCAAGATGTCACCAACTCCTCATTCTCTCAGAAGGTTTTGGAGATGTCCCCTCACCTGACCCTTCCCATTCTAATTGCTGACATTCCTTGGCTCGTGGATACATGACTTGGCTGTCATTCTTTGCACTCATTCTTCTGTTTGGGTAATCATTCTCTGCTTCTCTCTTACAGAGACATTTCTGAAAGCTTTTGGGGTCCATCTGAATAATAAGTGATAATCTTCCCAATCTAAGGGGTCTTAATTTAAACACACTTGAAATAATTTGCTACATGTCGTGGTCTTAGTAACACAAAAAAATTAACAACCACTTGCAACTTCAGAGAGTGACCTTATATGGAAAGAGTGGTTTCATTTATCTTCACAAATATAATTAACATGAGTCTGTAAGGACTGAAATGAAATTATACTAGATTCAGACAGGCCCTATATCCAATTAGTGAGTCTTTTGAAGACAGAACAATAGGTCCACAGAGAGAAGGAGGAAGGCAGTGCAAAGACAGACAAATATTGGAGCTTGCCAGAGCCGGGACACATTGGCACAAACCAGGTGCTGGAAGGGAGCAGAACAAATTTCTCCCTAGAAACTTCAGAGGCAGCAAGGCCACGTCAGCAGCTTACCTGAAAATCTTGACTTCCAGAGCTGTGAGAGAATTAGCTTCTGTTGTATTAAACCACCATATTTATGACAATCTCTTCAGTAAACCCTAGGAAACACTCAAAGCTTGTAGGGATTACGATATGGCCATTTTCATGTATGTGTGTGGGAGGGGTGTTTATTCAGCCTATCACAGCCCTTCTAACCTCAAGAGGCTAGGCATACATGTACATTGCACGAGGGGGAGTCCTTATCATGTCCATAACTGTCCTGGACCAGTGAAGGTGAACCTTTTAAAGACTGAGAGCCAAACTACACCCCAAACCCACTTATTTACTGCAAAATTCCAACACTGCAATTAAATCTGAATTCATGGAGTAAAACAGGGTCTAGTCAGTTACTAATGGTATACTTTCTGATCTTTGACCCTCTGTGTTTACCCAATGCACCAAAACACTTTTGTCTTCTTTTTCTTACCTATCATATGAATCATCCTCTTTCTTTATTGTTTTAAATTTCTATTTACTTATTTATTTATTTGATACAGAGTCTCACTACACACTTTAGACTCATAGCGATCCTCATGTCTCAGCCTCCCCAGCACTGGGATTATAGACTTGCGCCACCATACCTGGTTTCAGGGCCAGCAAGGCACACACAGGGTTCCAGGGCCAGCACTGCTTGGACTGCCAAGCTGTATCTCCAGCCCTCTTTCTTTAAATCCCTTGATCTCGAGCCAATTAATCTTTTCAATTTCCTTTCCTACTTGGTTTTCTGCTGTACCTGCCCTAAAAATCTCTACATTTTTCCTTGTCATCTCTTACACTTTGTAAGAGGAAAAATAAAAAGTTGAAGTATTTCTGGTTTCCAACCTCAGCTGGGTCTCAGGTTTAGCTGAGTTCTCAGGGCCAACCATTATCTTTGAAGAGCTCCTGATGTTTACCTAGGCAATCTCATCATTCTACCGAATACCTGTTCTATATAGCACAATTATGCTATTCTTGGCAATTAATCTGCTTCCTATGGAGAGCTGCCTCCTACTTCAGAGAGGAAGGGTAAAGTCCTCCTGGCTTCCTCTACTTACAAGATCATTATCTTCTGACTGTGTCTCTTTATCTGTCTTAGCAGTTTCTCCAAGAGATACATTCTTCTTGCTCTTCAGAATTATTTCCATCTATTCCCTGAAAACTGTTGATCTCTGCCTCACCAAATTTGAAAGAAAAGCACTAAAAAATTCACCAGAGATTGTGCTCATAGGCAGAACTTACTGGCTGTGCCTCCAGGAGTCATCTCAAGTCACTTTCTTTCCTTGCAGATTGTCAATTGAATCAAAAAAACAGAAATTTCCTATTGTCTGCCTAGAAGGCATAACCCTAGCTGCCATTGATCTGGTGACCAATGAAGAAAGAAATCTGATATGCTCAGCACTCAGGATGTATATAGGATCATGTAATCTCTCTTTTCTGGTCGGGGGGATTGAACTCAGGCCCTTGAGCTTGCCAGGCAAGCACTTATTCTACTGAGCCATTTCCCCAGCACCCCAAGGCCACATAATCTCTGGGCATTCAATATGGTCACCTAATCTCCCAGCATGCATGCTGTTCTCACCACTGTTTTACCTTCCCTGGGAACAAACCTGCAATGGGAGGGGGTCCATCTGCCAGGCTGCTGTGCCTGTGGAGATCTGGAGGAAATGCACTTCTTTGGAAACCGACTTCTAGCCAACACTACTCTTTTCAGTTCCTTACTTCACCTGTGTACCTGAGCAAGGGCTGCTTCTTCTGTCTTCGCTCTGCCAACTTTGCATCCAGAGCTTGGATCTGCCAAGCTCCTCACTACTGACAACTGGCTGCTGGCTTCCCAACTTCCCCAACTTTGTACCTGTCACCACCTCTCACATAAATTATTTCTTCGTGGGGCTTTACAGGTTTTATTTTTTTTAAAGAGTTTTACACATCATAATGGAGTCTCAAGAGTAAGTGGAGGTGCATATATGCTCTGATTACGTACTGCTGTCTCTAATCAAGATGCATGGATTAACACTTCACTCCTGGTTCCCGGTAGGGCATTAAAGGGTGAATTCTTCCCCGGACTCACTGAGCCTTGTTAATATTTTACCCGTGTTATCTTCTGCTTTACTGTCAACCTTTCACAAATGAAGAAGAGAAGTTTATTGAGTTCAACTTATATATGTCTAAATGAAGTTTACTGTGGTGTTCAGGAAGTTCAAAGCACGAACTGTACCCTGATGATGTGTATTACCAGAATGTTTCTCCTTGCTGCAGGATTACTGCTGTCAACTATTGCTTCCAACCACCCCCGTAGGATCATGCCCCAAGCCCTCTTCATTGAATTCTTCCGAACCTGGATTAACTAACCTCTGCTTTTTCTCATGCTATAACCCTAACTTGAGATTACAACTGTCTAGATCATGAAGGCCAGGGCCTGTGTGTGTGTGTGTGTGTGTGTGTGTGTGTGTGTGTGTGTGTTTAGCTCTAAGGATTCAATTCAGAGCCTCACACAATCTGGGCAAGCACTTTGGCCACATTTTTTATTTTGACTTTTCAAATAGGAATTTTAAGTTTTCCTGTTATAGGTAATATAAAAATTTCAAGCAATTCTTTTGAAGCCCAAGTTCGTGAGCATAAACCCCAGTAGACTATTACGCTACACTAGAAGTTGTTCTTGGCACCGCCAGGCAGAGCTTATCGCTTCTCTTTGTTGAGGACTGCACCTTGCTCTTAGTACCCTGTTGGAACTGATTAAATTTTTAAATAATTGGTCACGCGTCTCTTTTCTTGGACTTTGAGCACCTTAGAGTCACAAAGACAGGAATCAGGTATTTTCATACGTTTTCTTCCTTCTTTTACCTTGCTGTCTTATCAGGAAGGCACTGTTTAGTACCTTTCATTTCCGCAGCAAATGCTGTTGAATGAATAGATGGTACTGTAAATTATGCAAAACACTGAACCAAACAAAATTGGTACTTTCCACATAATTGTGAGCCTATAAATATGATTAAAGTAACATATATGAATATATTTACCTCTAAAATATTTTTCTACCTTCAGGAAAAATTTATTCCATTTACTTAAATTATCATTCATTCATAAGTGAATATTCTCAAGAAGTGCTTTATAAGATGAGTAATTCATCAAAGAATATTTTGGTTGCATTTTCCTGGTGAAAATTCTCAACCCATTCCCCTTATCTTTTCTGTGTTTAATATTCTATCTCTTGGGTATATGTCTCTCGCATTCCTTCACCCCAATTTCTCTGGATTTTTTTTTCTTCTTTAAAACAATTTATGCTGAAAGGAATATATTTTAGTCACATTTTAAGAAAGAGAGCTGGAGATGTAAATGTAATGTAACCGCCAATTATATGAAAATGCCTAAAATTGGCTGACAGTTTGAGTAAGTTTCTAAATTCCATATTACTTCTCTCAAAATTTTAAAGGGATTATTCCACTGTTATCTAGTTAGTTCAAGTCTTTTTTTCCCATAATTTTATTGAGAAACAAATAGCAAAGAGACAGTTTCAAACCAAATTGGTAGGAGAGTTTCAATAATTAACACATTGCATACATTCTTCCTTGTGCTTACTTGCTGTACAAGATGTGGACATGATATCCTATTAACAAACACTACTAGAACAAATCCCTCTATTCATTAAAAGAATGGAACTATATATCTATCCTAACCATTTTGAATACACAGATACAAAATGGACATTCATCTGTAT
>NW_004524746.1:2550249-2552553 GCF_000260255.1 Octodon degus | reverse complement strand
AACATTTGTTGTTGGGTGATTTCTTTATGATAGCCATTCTTTCTGGGGTGAGATGATATCTCAATGTTGTTTTAATTTGCATTTTGCGGATGGCTAGTGATGTGGAGCATTTTTTCATATATTTATTCAATTCTTTAATTTCATCATCTGAGAAGCATGTGTTCATCTCAGATGCCCATTTCTGGACTAGGTCTTTAAATTTTAGGACCCTAGTGTTTTTTTAGTTCTTTATAAATTCTAGAGAGCAGACCTTTTTCTGAGTACTTATTTGTCATGATTTTTTCCAAATTTGTGGGTTGTCTTTTCACTTGGTAATTTCTTTTGACATGAAAAAACTTCTCAGTAAGAGCATGTCCCAGTTGTTAATTCTTTCAACTGTTTCCCATGTGATTCGATTATTGTTCATGAACTCTTTGCCTACCCCTATGTCTTCAAGAGTTCCTGCTACCTTCTCTTCCAGGAGATTTAGTGTCTCTGCTTTAATGTTTAGATCTAGCTCATGTCTTATGTCATTCTGATTCTCAGTCTTATTTTTAGGACCTATATTTTTTTCCCCTTTGTAAGATTTTAATTATTATTTGGCTTACGTGTGCTGAAATTAGGCAGTTATTTTCTTTATTGTGAATTTTCTCAAACATATTATTCATGACTTCCAATAGGCCCTGTAATAAGAACACATGTATTTCATTACGTTCTTGGAAACTTTCTTACTTATTTTTGTTCAGAGTTGCTCATTTCCATTTTCTTTCTTCTTACTTATTTTGACTTTTGTTAGTCAGATTTTGCATTGTTTCTCCCATCTTCTTATAATTTTTATTATTGTCTTCTAATTATTATGCAATAGCCTAAATGCACCATTTAACAATAAATTGAAAAATTTTAGTATCTTAATTTTGCTTTTTAATTACTATTTACATTTTCTCATTTTTTTCCCCTTAATCTTGTTACATGAACTAACATCATGTCACTCTCTGATGTCATAAGGTAGAGTTTTAGAAGTCATTCTACTCTCCCTATGGTTTCTGTTTTTTAAGATTTTTTTTCCCTACCTCCACTCCAAGTTCCCACTTTCTGCCTTGGATCTCTTTGTACTAGAAGATTCTCTTAAATTTCTAATTCTTGTCTATCTACCCTTATTAAGTTTAAGGCAGCTTAAAAATTCCTGAATTTTCTGTATGCATGAGAGAAGTTTGTTAGTTAATAAACTTCACTGAAGAATGCTCAGCAATCAGTGGTATTTTTCAAAGGATGACAGACAAATGTCAGTTACTATCATAAAAGCATTTTCCCTAAGGCTGCCACCCCCAGCCTCCCCTCCCCTCCCAGCCCTCTCTTCTTCTCCCCTTGCCTCCTCTTCTCTGCTTTCTCCCCTTTTCTGCCTGGGAGGCTATACTTAATTTCTGGAGTCCTGGAAAAGGAGACAAAGGGCCAGAGTCTTCCAGTTCTATTTCTGGAATTTCACTTCCTTTTCCTTCTAGAGTTGCCCATTTGCTTTGCTAAGTGGTTTTTCAATCAATTTCTTCTTTTTGGTCAAGATTCTATTTGCTGGGGGGTGGGGTCAGAAATATAGATGCTTTAGACCTGAGGATCAATGGAATAGACTAGTAGATGCAGAGGCCTCTAGGTATGCACTCAGCCACCTCATCTTTGACAAAGGGGCCAAACACACTTACTGGAGAAAGATAGTCTCTTTAACAAATGGTGCTGGAACATTTGGCTCTCTACATGCCGAAAACTAAAACTTGACCCAGGTCTATCACCATGCACTAAACTAAAGTCAAAATGGACTGCAGAGCTGAACATTAAAACAGAAACACTAAATCTCCTGGAAGAGAAAGTAGGAGGAACTCTTAAAGACATAGGTGTAGGCAAAGAGTCATGAACAGAAACCAAATTGCACGGGAAACACTTGAAAGAATTAACAACTAGGATCACCTCTTATTGAGATGTTTTTCATGTCAAAAGAAATTATCAACAAAGTGAAAAGACAACCCACAAACTTTGAAAAAATCTTAACTAATAAGCACTCAGACAAAGGTCTGCTCTCTAGAATTTACAAAGAACTAAAGAACATTAGAGCCCCTAAATTTAAAGACCCAATGTAGAAATGAGCATCTGAGATGAACACACACTTTTCAGAGGATAAAATCAAAGAAGTGAATAAATATATGAAAAAATGCTCCACATCACTAGCCATCTGTGAAATGCAAATTAAAACAACACTGAGATACCATATCACCCCAGAAAGATTGGCTATCATAAAGAAATCAACCAACAACAAATGTTGGAGAGGCTGTGGGGAAA
>NW_004524746.1:2545252-2548664 GCF_000260255.1 Octodon degus | reverse complement strand
CCCAGCTCCTTTTTCTTTTTTTCTTTAAAGAAATGTGTACTTTTTTTTTTTTTTTCCAGAACTGGGGATTGAACTCAGGCCCTTGCGCTTGTGCTTGCCAGGGAAGGACTTATTCCACTGAGCCATCTCTCCGGCCCCCTCAATTTCACTACAGCATAGGCCAGTTTGCTCTTTCCAGGGAAGGAGTTTAGAGATAAATGGGTTCCTTGGCCCTAGAAAAGGCAGAAGGCACTTGGGACCTCCAGCTCTGTCTACAGACTTTACCAAGGTTCTTCACCAATGCCTGTTACTGCAAATGTAGTGATTTTCCGGATTTTTTTCCTATGTGGCCTGTAATGCTGCTTTTCTATCTTCAGTACCAGTATCTCCTCTTACCTGCTCCTCTATTTTCCAAAAATATGTTAATAGCTTTTGTCGGCTCTTTTTTCATCTCTCTCTCCATTATATCCTTTGTTTGTCTGTTTGTGAATGTAAGCTTTTTCATTTCCTGTCATTTGAAAAAATATTCAGAGGGACAAATTAATAAGGAATATTAGCAGGCAAGTTTACTAAAAATTATTAAAACTGACATTTCTTTAGTGGTTTGAATTCTACCTAGAAATAGCATGGGAAGAAGAAAGAAGAAAGAAAGAAAGAAAGAAAGAAAGAAAGAAAGAAAGAAAGAAAGAAAGAAAGAAAGAAAGAAAGAAAGAAAGAAAGAAAGAAAACAGGAAGAAATGAGGACATCTACTTTGGTTAAAGTTGTGACTGTGAACTCATTTTGCACTGTATAGTAAGACCACCATGATGCCTTTCTTTGCTCTTTCAAATATTGGAACTTACTTCAATAGTTAATAATCAAAGTGTTTATAAAAGTACTGAAAAGCTCCTCTGTACTGAAAAGCCGGTGGATCCAAATCTCCCCAAGGTTTTTGTAGCTTTAAAGAAAAAAGACAGAAGCCCCAATAGTATTATAGACTACTGGGCTCTTTTAGAATATTTTGCTGAGTTAGCGCACCTATAATATTCAAATGATGGAACTAAACAAAAAAGGGGATGCAGATGAATGTCCATTTTGTATCTGTGTATTCAAAATGGTTAGGATAGATATATAGTTACATTCTCTTAATGAATAGAGGGATTTGTTCTAATAGTGTTTGTAAATAGGATATCATGTCCACATCTTGTACAGCAAATAACCACTAGGAAGAGAGTATGCAATGTGTTGATTATTGAAACTGTCCTACCAATTTGATTTGAAACTGTCTCATTGCTATTTGTCTCTCAATAAAATTATGGAAAAAAAATAAAGAAAAAAGAAACTAGTACTTGCCAAATGCTGGTGTGTGCCTTTCACTGAACACTTGCTTTGTGATTTAGCTCTTTAAAAGTTTCTTTGAGACAAGTTTAATTGTTTTATCGTGACTGTCATTATAGATGCGGAACTCAAAATCCAGAAAGAGAATTAAGGAAACTAGTGTCAACCTCAGCCAGAAAGCTGATCCACACCAGGACTGACTTCGTAGCCCGCACTCTCCTCCAATTTAATCAGCTTCCATGTGTACTTCATCCCTCCCAATGTACAGGTGGACATAAGCTACAAGAGTTCACAGGTTGAACCAGCATTCCATGCTAGACTATTATGATCTCTTCAAATTCTGTAAACCATTATTTGCAAATTGTTCCCCGTATGTTATGTATATCCCAAAATTACATATTTACACTGAAAAATAAAAAAAAAATATTTCAGAAAATAGCAGTGGTTCAATTTGTGCTTTTTCCTTCCTGATGTATTCATTTGTAAAAATACTTTTTTTAAAGGCATTGCCTAAGGATATTGTCTTTTTTTTTTTTTTTTTTTTTAACTCTGATCTTGTCTACCAAAACTGCCTAGATACAATCCCTTGGCATATGTAGAACATTACCATATCTACCATCTTTGAGCAACAGCTTGTTTTTTTATTTAATTTGCTTATTGTGTATCATGTTCTTTTAAAAATTAGGGAATATATGTTTACATATGTTTTAAAGTTTTGTCGCTTTGGAGTGAGATCTTACTGGATCTCTGCCTCCCAGCATCTGTTTGTTGTGTCTCCATTTTCGAAGTTGGTGGTAATTATAACTACTTTGCAAGTTTGCTGATGGGATCACAATAAATAAGTCTTAAATGGCCTTAAGGCATCTTTAGTGTCTGTCCCAGGTTTAATTGTTGCAGAGAAAGTGTCTGACTCAAGCAAACTCAAGAACAAGGATTTACCCTGAAGGTTCCCGGACATGGAGAGATTCACAGAAGAGTCATCAAAAACAAAGGCACCACCAGCTGGGGAGATAGCTCAGTAGAATAAGAGCTCAAGGCCCTGAGTTCAATCCCCAGTACCTAAAAAAACAAAACCCCAAAGACTCCTTGAGGAGTGCGCTGTGCCAGCCTCTGTTTGCATGGCAGGATCCCACAGTCTGCTCTGCTTTGCTGTAGACTTGGGCTCCATGTTTCTCTCTCTACACATCTGCTTCCTCTGCTCACATTTACTTCTCACTCCTTATGACTTTGATTTCTATGAGATTTTCACTTACCTATTACCAACTCCTGTATCTTTCAGTATTTCCCTATGATTCTATCTCTACTAACAATTGACAGATTATTTAGTTTATCTTTTTTAATTCAGATTTTAGGGAGTAGTTATCTGGTTGACCTCATAGGTCTTATTTATTCATTCAGACAATAGGTCAATAATTACTGATTCAAAAATAATAATAATAATAATAATAATAATAATAATAATTACTGATTCAGTCAGTATTAACTAAAAAACAGGAAAGATAGATGGTCCTCCCACAAAATTCCTTTGGCCTGTCCTTCCACACAGGAAGTGATGTAGTATTTCCTTCCTTCACCTTTTGTCCCCAATCTCTTTTTATTTTTTCCTCTTAGAGAATTGAATGATGTCAGGAATAGAAAACAGTAATTTAAAAATATTCCCTGCAGTCAGTTCACCATTTACTCTGGACCATTAAGACTTTGAGCAGGTTTGAAAATCAATTTACTAATTTTTTTTCTAAAATGAGCTCAGCCTACATTATAGTTCATATTGAAAAATATAATAATCAAGTTTTACTCATGAGGGCGAAGAAGATAGCTCAGCAGTCTAAGCACCTATCTGCCTGGCAAGCGCAAGGATCTGAGTTCAATCCCAGGTACTGGGACCAATCAAATAGTTCAGTGGATTAAAGCTCCTACAAGCAGGTGCAGGGGCCTAGGGTTCAATCCCTGGTGATGATGATGGTGATTGAGACTAGGCATGGTGTTGCACACCTGTAATACCAGATCTTGGGAGGCTGTAAACAGGTGGATCACTATAAGTCCAATCTAGTAGTGGAACCCTGAACACCCAGTAGACCCTGCCCTAAAATACAAATAAATAAATAAATAAATAAA
>NW_004524746.1:2513477-2545152 GCF_000260255.1 Octodon degus | reverse complement strand
AATAAATAAATATTTTTTGAAAAAAAACTCTTATTCATATATAAGAGGATAATTCACAAGAAACTTATAAAAAGGTAGAATGTTATGGAAAGATAGCTGCATCCATCCCTTTAAAGAACACACAGACTCACACAGTTTGGTACTTGAGGCTGGCTGCAGGAGCAACAATCTATGCTCCTACCCTTTTCTAATTTTTTTTTTAACCAAGTCTCCCTAAATTGCCAAGGTTGGTCATGACTATGTGATCTTTCTGACTCAGCCTCCAAAGTAAATGAAATTACAGGCATGCACCACCATGTCTGGCCAAAAGCACTTATATTTTTGAGAAAGATAAATTACAGTGATCTAGGACAATATAGTAATATGATCACATGAATCTTTTTCCATTTTGCTTAAATTCAGAATGGAATTTGAACACTTTGGAAGATGTATGTCACATCACTAAGGTATAATTTAATGTATTATTTACATAGAGTGGTTGAAAATTACTTCCTTGAGTGCCTAATTTACTAACTTTAAATCTTACAATGCAGAAGGAGCTCTACTTTAAATATGCATATATGCCACCTCCTCAAGGAAAGAAAATGACTGAAATCCTTTGATGTGTTTTTGAAGTTATCTATAGAATACTTTTTGTTCTACTTCTGTGAGAGAATATTTGAAAGCTTACCAAGCAATAAATAACTAGAATTACTTTAATAGTGCTTATAATACAAATTGACTCTTACATATATTTTTAATTCCTTTCTTTATCCCTTTTCATTTGAACTGGAGTTTAGATTTGATCTCTAACCATTGATTCACTTTTCCTCTCATACTCTTTTTGAAATGAACTCTTTTTTGCTTGCCCTAATAAGAATTCAAGTTCTTTTTCAGTCCTCAACTCTGTCATGATTAAGGGCATAAATCTAGAATAATGGGAGTCATTCATCTCTTGTGTTTCCTTTCTCTCCATTTCTAAGTTACTACCTGGTCCTTTTTTTTCTACCATTTAAATACCTTTTTTTGTTGTTTTTGTTTTTGTTTTGTTTTTCTGCAGAACCAGGGATTGAACTCAGACCCTTGCACTTGCCAAGGAAGCGCTTATTCTACTGAGCCATCTCCCCAGCCCCTGCAATGCCTCAGATTCCACATTTTCTTTTCTACAAAGGCTGCCATTGTTTGAATTCAAGCCTGCTTAGAACCTTCTAGTGACCTGTCTCCCTGATCCTAAACTCAGTGTTTTTGTTCTCTTTCCCTCTCTCCCTGTCCTCCTTTCTTTCTTTTTCGAAAATACAGATATGTCATGGCTGTCCTTCATTTCAAGTATGCTAAAGGCTTTCTATAGCCCATAGAACTGATGCCACATAACTTGGACAGGTCTTCATGACTTTACTGCACTTTTTCTGCATTCCAAACCATTGTTTTTGACATTTTTCTGTGTTTTGTTCAACTACCTGACCTTTACTATGTCCACAACTACCACCTGCTATTCTCTATCTTGTTCATTCTTTGTCATTGTCTGATACAATAAATAATATAAATTGCAGCTCAAATACTACCTAAAGATATTCCTTACTAAAGACTTTTGGTCCCATAGCTTTTTCCATAATCTTATTTTTGGCATATCTCACACAGTGCAGTAAATTTTTGCCTGCCAGCTTTTTTGCTAGAAACAGACTGAGGAAAAACAATTTAGTTTGTCTTCTCATTCCTAGCATCGAAATCAATGCCTGGTACAGGTTATTTATTCAATTAATATTCATTGAATGTTTGTTCAATAAATTTTTAAAATTTTATGCCACAATCCCTTTTGGAAGAAGCCTAATTAACTTTCTATCGTGTAAAACGTGCCTCCAAAGATGGGTTCCACTGTAGCAACTGAAATACTTAGTAATTTGGGGAATTTGTCTTTAGCCCGCGATCTGAGAGCATAACTACTGTTTTTCAATATCTTCTAGTATTCTTTTTCCTAAACAACTAATATTATAGTCAAGCCTCCTTTTAAAAATTATGAAACTATTGTGTCCAGATGTGATAATTATAAAATCTTACCCTCCACAGGAATATTAGTTATAATATTACTGTTATGGATTGACTTGTGTACCTGCTAGACAAGGAATGTCACAGATTGATGGCTAGAAGCTAGGAAGAAACAAGGAAAGGTTCTTTGCAAAGTAACAGGGATGCATGAGTTAGTGGCATGCTGATTTCAGTCTTCCAGCCTCCAGAACCGAGAAAAGAAATCTCTGTTGTTTAAGCCAACATTCCTAGTAAACTAAACAACCTAGCCTTACCTGATGTCTTCAACATCTGCTAAGTGTGCTTGAGAGTAATTCCTTTTATTATTTTTTCTTTTTTTCTTTTTTTTTCTTTTTTTCTTTTTTCTTTTTTTTTTTTTTTTTTTTTTTTTTTTTTTTTTTTTTTTTGCTTGACTAATTCTGAAGTAGAGTACCTCCAAAGGAAGTGTACTCCACAGTGAGAAACCCAAGGCGCTGCTATGGCTTGGGGAGAGGGTGGGACTTTTCAACTTATTTCTTAGACCTTTTGCTTATTATTCTCACACTAAAAACCATGACAAATTCATATCCCAGTTCCAGAAGCTTTTAATGACAATTTATGAAAGGGTGTTTCAACATGAAATCACAGAGAATTTAAAAAGATGTAATCTTCAAATTTAAAGGGTATGACGCTTGATGGATCTTTCCCTGAATTAACTAGAGAGGCTGGTATTATTTCAGTGTAGCCCTACAAGACTGACTTATAGTTATGTCTGTAATCACATCCTTTCAGGAAGGGGTGAATTAGGGGTCTGCTTTCCTCCTACCTATGTCTAATCACATGAGGAGATTTGCCAGTTGTCTGCTTCCTTGCTTGTTCTGGCATCCAGTGCAAGGGGAGACTGGAGCAGCTAGCAAGACATTCTGACATGAGACTAAAGGAATTAAACATCAAAGCAGCCAGAAATCCAAGGAATAACATTGGATTGAGGGAAAGAGTAGGGTCCCTGTAAAGTGATTAAGCTTCCACAGGCTACATAATAAAAGGGGGAAAACATTACTCATGTTTAAGATTATAATCCCTCAAGAGCATGCAACAAAAGATTTGTGTATTTTTACTTCCAAATGGCTCATGAAGTTGATATAAGTTGTAATTTGAAGATCACTTTACTTTTTCAGCTAGCAGTGCTTCAGGAAAAAATTCAAAACCATTACCAGGGAGGTAAATGAATACTTCAGACAGCTGTCAGAAAAGGAAAATGAATGTGATCTCTAAAAGAAAAAAATGTGTTTGCAAAAGCAAAAATAGATATAGGGTACTCTTGTAACCATTTAGGATCTTAATCAAAGAGAACACTGGAAATATCTTGTTATGTTTAGATGTTGAATCCTTGGTTCTCACTTAGTGATTGCTGTAAGAAGGTTGTAGAAACTCTAGGAATTGGGGACAGTTGTTAGGCAATCCATGGAACTAAAGAAAACAGAAGTATGACAACCAAGTATTGTCACCATAAATAATGCAAAGTGAAACAACTTACTGGCTTACATATTTGACGTTTTGACCAGAACACGATTTGATGCCACTACAGCATTAGCATTGTACCATGCACTTTGCCTTACAAGTCCAGCTCCAACGTGCAGTAGCACATGTACTGTGATGGCCTCCAAGACTATCACTGTGGAAAGGCACGGCTGTTCTCCCCTGCTAATGGTCTGCATAAGTGTCTCACAAAGACCCATGAGTTAAGATCTTTGCCACCAACCTGTGAGGGGTGGTGGAAACTTTAAGAGGCGGAGAGAAATCACATAAATGAGGAATAGATGTCAGTTCTATCTGTCTGTCTCTCTCTCTCTCTCTCTCTCTCTCTCTCTCTCTCTCTCTCTTCCTCCCCCACTTCCTCTCTCTCCTTCCTTGGCATGACTTTAGCAGCTGCCTTTGCCTTTATTTGTTAACACCTGCCATGATGGTATTGTCTACCACAGACCCAAAAGTAATGTAATCAATAGATCATAGACTTCAAACTCTGAAACTGTGAGACCAGAAATTCTTCCTTGTAAGTTGATTTTCTCAAGTATTTTTCAATTTTGACAAAAAAAAAAAAAAATAGTACATCTCTGAAATACCTCCAATTACTGAAGATCTCTCACATTGTTTACCAAGCTATCCATACTTAATTCTCATTTGGTTCTCTGAAAAAAAATTTCTTTAGCCCAATTTTCAGGGGACTCACCTGAAGTAAAGTGGAAAATAAAATTCATTATTTTACAGTTTTAAAGAAGGGGGTGTCCCTACCAGTGTCACTAAGATCCATGCAGCACTGGAGGCAGAGAAGGGCTTGGTAAAGTGCTAATCACCACCAGGCCCTTGGCTCGTAGCTTACAAAGCAGGATGCTGACGCCTCTGCTTCTGTGTTCCAAACTCAGGTGTAAAAAAATGTCCATCAACTCATAACACAGAGCATGTTATGAATTGTGCCTAGCTATCCCCACAAAGCCTTGTGAAGTCATAGATGAGGGTTTCTCAGAGGAACTGGATATACTAGAGTGTGTGATAATGGAATTAGTTCATGGTATAATGCTAGGATTAAGGGCACTAGGATTAAGGGTGTGTGTCCTGCCCTGAGTAGCTTGGATAAGATAAAAGTGGTAAAGGGGCCAGGGAGATGGCTCAGTAGAAAAAGCACTTGCCTGGCAAGCTCAAGGGCCTGAGTTCAATCCCCGGTTCTGCAAAAAAAAAAGATAAAAGTGGTAAAGATTCTGTTAAAGTCCCTTGTTGTTTTTGCTATCTTCTACTTGCTATAAACTTTTAACCCTCTGCCATGTACCACCCTGCCCTGGAACCAGCTGAGTATGAGTTGAAATTTCTATGAACTGTAATCCAAGTAAATTTTGCCATATTTGGCTTTGATGACAGGCATTTTGTCTCAGTAATGAAAAAAGTAACAAGACAGAGTACATGAAAAGTTCACCAGTGCTCTACAGTCTCTATTTTTCCTAGCATTTGGCTGCACGCCTCGTTGATTTAGCTTACTTATTATTTCTTGGTTCTTCTCCCTTCATACTTGTCTCTTGCTATGGTGATAATCTCTCAAGTACTCCTGTTGGAAACAGGACTTGGATTGAGTGTTAGCACAAAGGCCTCAGACAATATCTCCACATAGATCCCTTCCAAAGAAATGTTCACTGTTTTAGTTGGCCTTCTAGATGTGAGACCAATTATTTCAAGAGATAGCCTATCATACTGCTCCACAGTCATGCTAAATCATCTGTAGGTATTTAAGAAAGAAGATGGTGACTACTCTCCACCCATGAAAACCACAATATATAGGTAACTTAAAAAGAATTGTAAAAGTAACTGAACATGATCTGCTTTATGTCGTTATCATAAACCAGAAATTCTGCACAATAGTAGTTGGCGCGGGATGGGGAGGGAAGACTATGCAGCTCACATCTTTGGGAAATGTTCTTTATGGATCAGGTATTAGTCATCTTTCTGATTCTGGGACAAAATCACACACACACACACACACACACACACACACACACACACACCACTTAAAGGAGGGAATTTATTTTGGCTCATGGTTTCAATTCATGGTTGGCTGGCTTCTGGGTACAAGTATCATGGTGAATGGCAAGGTAGAGGAAAACTGCTTACCGCATGGACCCAGAAAGTAGATAAAGCAGGAAAAGCTGGATGCAGGACATAGCCTTCCAGGTTACCCCCACCACTGGAGAGGTGCTCTCCCTCTTCCCGCCTGGCCCCGCCTCCTGACAGCACATTGAGCTGATCCGGGGATCAAACTACTGATAGTGTCCACATGAGTCAATCACCAGCCGACAGCCCCTATCTCTCAACACGTGAGACATTCGATGGTCTTTTTTTTTTTTTTTTAATCAAAACATAACAGGTGCTGAAACTGTCTACTGATCTCTGCAAAAGAAAGGTCTTTTTTTTTTTTTTTGATGATTCCTCAAAGCTCCTTTCTGGTATCCAGCTAAGGTGTGACCTTAAGTCTTCACTTGACTTACTTGACGCTAAGTACACCTTTGGTTTGGGGGCTTTTTTCTCCTCTCTCCAAGCACATTTTTTTTTTCTATCCTGTTATCCTTTGAAAACTAAGGTTCAAACTAGGTCAAGGTATAGGAAAGTTAGGGAAGTAGCTTTCCAGCACTTTTTTTTTTTTTTTTCAGAACCAGGGATTGAATTCAGGCCTTTGTGTTTGCCAGGCAAACACTTATTCTACTTAGTTTATCTCCCTGGCCCCTGGTACTTTGTTCTGAATGATTCTGGGACACAGTTTTCCATGGGCCAGTGATTTCATAAGTGCCTTTTGCATTAAGGTGTGTTATGCACATGTACCAATTCCACATGATGAATGTAACCATTTGTGTACTGAAAACATGTCCTGACAAAAAATAAAATTTCAAAAGTGCATTTGTGAGAAAGAATCCTCTCCATGTTTTGTCAACTTGTTCCTAGAGACCAATTCTTTATAATTCTTTCCCCTTCCCACCTAGTAAATTATACTTGACAAATAAAAATTATACACACTTAAATGTAAAATATGAGTTGTGATAAATGTACCATAAAATCAACATAGTTAAAATCACCTATAGTTATGATTTTTTGGGTGTATACATTGAATAAAAAAAGATAAAAGTACATCCTGGAGGATACAGGACAGGCTATCACGAGGAAAGCCATGACATCAAGCTCTTCTTGGCATCTGTGTCCTTTTAAACTGTACAAATCTCAAGGAAACCTGCAAGAACTTCTAGAGAGGGTCTTGAGAGGCAAGCTGAGAGGTCCTGAGAGGTAGTGCTGGGATCCCATGTCTCAAACTGATGTCAGGTCTAGGATCTCTTATTAGAAACCTGCTCAAGTTCTCACAAGAAGCCCACATGCAGGGCTTTGGGAGCTGTTCTGCACATGTGTTCTGGGATTTTGTATACTTGACAAGTCACCCCTATTTCCCAGGCCAGCTTTTGCCACACCCACACATTTCTTATCTGAAACGAGCCTACCCAATCTTGCAGTTCAACATTGAAAACAATATGTTAAATTAACTTTTGCCTTTATTTATTTATTTATTTATTTATTTATTATGTATTTGGTACAGGGTCTCACTATGCAGCTTGGACTCCTAGTGGTCCTCCTGTTTTCAGCCTTTCCAGTGCTGGGATGGTGGTGTACGCCACCACGCCCAGTCTCAGTAGCCAGATCACAGTACCCAGGAGTAGGGCTGGTGGAGCATCAAACCATATAGGGAATTTTCTCAAAATGGTGTAAATTTACTCAAAATGGTGGTGCTGGTGATCAAACTCTAGTCCCTGTGCTTGCCTAAGCAGGCACTTAGTATGCTGTGCTATCTCGCTGGCCTTTAACTTTCTCCTTGTATGAAGTCAGCTATCTTGGGTATTTTGTCGTAGTAACACAAAGCTAATACATCTAGTTATATATTAGATTTCTAAAACTCATTGATCCTGCATAATTGATCCTCTTTTCTGTCCTACTGTGTGTTCTTCCATCCCTTAGCCCCTGGCAACCACCAGGGGCTCTGCTTTCACAAGCTTGGGTTTTTAGATTTCATGTATAACAATATGCTTTATATATTGGAGGTTTGGCTGTTTTTTGCTTGGTTTTGGTTTGGTTCTTGGCTTTCTTTCTTCATTTTTCATAACATCCTCTAAGTTCACCATGTTTTAAAAGTACTTAACTCAGAATTTTTAAATAGTAACAATTCATATATCACTATCACTTGCATAACTTTTCTTAATTACAATTTAGATAATTATATACTTAGTAACTATCAGAATCATGACACCTTCTATCAGTAAAACATACATGAAATTTTAAGAAAACAAATTTTAAACAGAAGTATAAATAAATCTTTTCACCAAGGGAAAGAAAAGCACTTCTTTTTTTTTATGTATTTAGTACAGGGTTTACAGGGTCTCACTACACAGACCAGACTTGTAGTGATCCTCCTGTTTTCAGCCTCCCAAGTGCTGGGATGACAGGTGCGCACCACCACGCCCAGGCTCAGTCTCTGCCTCAGTGTACCTCAGGGGCGGGGCGCACACGGCATGCCTGGGATCAAACCTCGGTCCCTGAGTCTGCCTAAGCAGGTGCTTTAATCTGCTGAGCCCTCTGGCCAGCCCCCGGCACTTCTTTACTGTATAATATGACTTTGTATTTTACTATCTTATAAAGGAATTAATTTTATTATTAATGTATACTTGATATTAGGATTCATTAATACATTTGTGACAGATATTGAGGTTGGAGAATTAAGGAATATGATGCAAATGAAAAGAAATCAGCCTTGGCACAGGGACATTCTGAATTTTTAATTTATTATTATTATTATTTTCTGTATCTTAGGGAAGGGTCTACAGGGTACTCAAGGTCTCACTACTAGATCGGACTCATAGTAATCTGCCTGTTTATAGCCTCCCAAGAGCTAGGATTACAGGCGTGCGCCACCACTCCCAATCTCAATTGCAGTCTCAATGCACCCCGGTGCTGGGACCGGCAGGGCATGCCCAGGGATTGAACCCTGCTCCCTGCACCTGCTTTCAGGTCCTTTAATCCACTGAGCTATTTGGCTGGCCCTACATTCTGACTTTTGTCTTTCTTTAATACAAAATATTTAGGAGATTCAAATCTTTGAAGCACCTGCCTGATTAAGTGATTGACCAAATTAACTGCGTAATTTAATTAATTTTTTAAAACTGATACTTTCATTTTGCTGCTGTGATTTTGAGTAAATTCCCTATATGAAAAAAACAAAGTTGGAAAATCCAAGAATAACCATTCAGTATTATGTAGAAAATGATTAAAAAGAGACCGTGTCCATTATAATATAATTTACTACCAACTTTATTCATGATTTAGGCTTTTAAAGTGACTCTATCCATGATCTTTAAAAGCTATAAATACATTTTTATCATCTGTTTCTATCGTTTTAAATATGTAAACTTTAAATCATAAGAATGATGCTGGAAAGTATCAGACACCACTACCTTTCAATAACTATTGCAAACAGTAGAAACCTGAGTTTTCGGGTGTTCTGAAACCCAAGCAATGATCAAACACTGAAATATCTCATTCTAGTTATTTTCCGTTCAGAATTCAAGTAACATCTTTCAAAGATTCTGGAAAGTTGAGCAACCTTTAAGACAAAATGGTTAGGTTCCCCAAACTGTATTAGGTTCCTCATGACTGTCATGAGAAACGGCAAAACAGACTTTTGGAAACAATACCAAAAGAGACTTGAATGTCTTTTCTTCTATGTGGTGAGACTGTTAACAAGAACTCCGCAGTTAACATGGGCTTCTTGGGTTACAGGCTTCCATGCAGGGAAAGCAAAGGCACTACACCATTCTTATTGCTTAATTGTGTCTTTATTACCTGAACATTGTCAAAGTTAGACAATGTCAAAACAGTAGTCCTTCTTGGGAGGCAGCATAACACCATTAGTTGGCATCAAGCCCTGACATGTTTACAAAAAATATGAAAGGTACTCATATTGAATGAGTAAAACTGTAATTTGTCATCATTAAATCATAGTTGTTAAAAACTAAAGTGACAAAATAAGAAAGCAGAACTCATAATTAGAGAATCATATTACATTTGAATGAAGTTTTGACTCAGCAAGAATTGATGTTTGATCCCAAACTACTATAGTTTTTAGTAAGTGAATTGAAAACTACTTGATCAATTGATGTGATAAATTTTAATCTTGATGAAAAGTTTATTTTTATAAGGATTTCTGAACAATGACTTGGAATAAAAAGCGTTGTATAGCTAAGGAGATCGGATTCTGGGGATTTTAAGGCTGTGTTCTGAAGATTCTGTGAAGGGTTTATTTGACAAGAAAAGGGCTCCAGGGAAATCACAAGCACTTTCTGATACAATGTTGGGCCCACATTCGGGGTGAGACATACAAGGTTACCCTTTATTTGTCATCTTCCAATTTAAAGTATTTCTTTTTATGTAGGCAATATGTACAAGAAATCATATATCAGAAATGTCCATAAATGAGAACAATCTATAAAAATAAGTTTGAAATATTGAAAAAAAAACAATAAAATTATGGAAATAAAATCTCAAGAGTGGAAATTGTGGAAAGAACTGGGGAAAACTAGACTAGAAAAACTCTGGTGAATTATAAGACAACACAAAACACAAATCAAGACACACACACACACACACACACACACGGTGAATTAGAAATCAAGAGACTCCAAAATTTTTCTGATAGGTTATGAGAGAAGAAAAAGAACTAGCAAACAAGCAAAATGAGACAGGTAAGATAGTGGTCATGAATCAAATCAAATTTAGTGAGTAGGTTCAATGTTGGCTTTATTGAAAAATTTGATTCAGTTTGTGACAAATTCAGTTTGTGACCAGAATTGTGGAAAGATTAAGCTTTTTTTTAAATAATTTTTAACTTTTTTTAAGATTAAGTTTGTAAACCAAGGTACTATGATATTTGTTACCTGTTGCTGAATAACAAATTACCATAAATTTATCATCTTAAACAAAATACATATAACATTTCACAATTTCTGGTAGTCAGGAATCAGAGCATGCTTCTTTTTTTGTCTTTTTTTAAGACAAGATTTCACTATGCAGTTCAAGCTGGCCTTGTAGACCAAGCTGTCCTCAAACTCCCCACTATCCTCCTGACTCAGCCTCCCAAGCTCTGGGATCACAGGCATGTGCCACCACGCCCCTCTCAGAGCAAGCTTTAATAGGTTGTCTATTTGAAGATCTCACAAGGCTGTTCTCAGCATGTCAGCCTGAGCTAAGGTTTCATGTGAAGGTTCAGGAAAGGAAGGTTCACTTTCAAGCTTGCTTTTCAAGCTCGAGTTGTTGACAAAATGTTAGTTCCCGAAAACTGTTGGACACAGAGCCATACTCTGACATGAGCAGGTGTCACACTTGTTCCTCATATGGGTCTCATCAACACAGCAACTTGTTTCATCAAAACCAGCAAAGGAGAATTTCTGCTAGTAAGTTAAAAAACACTATTTTACACAATTTAAGTACAGAAGCAACATTGCCTTGCCTTTGCCATATGCCATATGCTACCTTCACTTGACTTACTTGAAAGTAACTACACCTTTGGTTTGGGACTTTTTCTCCTCTCAAGACTAGCAAGTCACTAGTCTGGTCCAAACCTCCAAACCAATGATCACTCAAAATATGAAAGTAGGATCCTGAGTTGGATCACAGGCCAGAATATATGTGTTTTGGTTATTTTATTCTGCCATAAAGGATATTATTATTAAAATTGATAAAACTAAGTAGATTTTTTAGATTAAATAGCACATATATATATGTATATATTATAGCAAATATGGTAAAATGATAATCACTTAAGACATGTGTCAAGTTTTTGTACTATTCTTGCAACTTTTCTATAAGTTGAATTTATTTCCAAGAAATGGATCTATAGGCTATGGATATTTCAATTTTCATGACAATATTATTCACAGCAAAAAAAAAATCACAGGTAAATCATAGAAGATAAGAGATGATAACATACAGTTACTGAGCATAGAGCATTCTTACTAAACTTTCTATTACAGATCTAATCAAGCTGGAGATGCTGGAATTAAGACTTACTATGATTGCTGTTGATTGAGTATAAGCAATATTAAAGTATTATAGAATGTAAAATAAAGACAAATGGGTCATGAGGAGGAATGAGTTCAGAAGCAAGTCTCAGGAGACAAGAGTGCTTCTGAGGGTTAATCTCAGCCAGCACGGCAGCTCATCTTCATACAGAGATGGGAAGCAGAGAGCTCTGGGAATAAACACAAGGAGAAGAGTGAATTTTATTAGAGGAAGAGAACTGCTTCTCTTACAGTTTCTATTTTCTCAGCTAATATGGGAAAGGGGAAGGAATGTTGGAAATTTACGGTCACTTCAAAGAAAGAAACAACTGTTAAAAAGGTCAGAAGAAGAAAGTTATAATAAAGTCAACAAACATTTATAAGTGAATGTAAAGCTACATTACTTTTGGGAGGAAAGAAAACTAGATTTATTTTTGATTATCAAAGGTCCACAAGGGGAGAGAAAGCTTATGAGGACAAATCTCTGTACAAATTTTACTATCTGGGGAGTTTTATATCTCTGAGAGCAGAAAAGTGAGTGATTCTCTATTTTCATCCTTGCCAAAACATTCACTGCTTCTGGCTTTTAAGATGCTTTAAAAACTAAACTCAGCAAAGAAAAAAAAAGTAGCCAACATGTGTGGCAGAAGGTAAATTGAATCAGTCAAATTTCTTATTATCTATATCCTTTAGAGTAGCTAACAAAATACTATACTGTTTTTGGGTTAAGAGTGGGCCTGGTTCTTGGGTAGTTAGATCTCAGCCTCTCTTAATACTTGTCATTTTGGCCACAATATGCTTTGTTATAACTTAAGTACCCCATGGTTTTGCTGTTACACCCATATAAACTTACTTCAGATCATATTTACTGTCTTAAGGAAAAGGCTAAGTACCTACCAACATTACCCTAAAGTAAGATGTAACAAAGTGCTCTTCACTTCAGTTTCCCTTAAACCATCTAATGATGGTTCAAAGACTGTTCTACTGCCCATATATTACTATTTAAACTGAAGTTTAACTATTTAAAATTTAATAAAAGAAAAAAATACTTTCCCCCTTGCACCAGCCACATTGCTGGTAGCCAATTGCACAATGTGGCTGGCAGCTTCCATCCTGGAAAGTGCAATTACAGAACATTCCATCATCTCAGAAAACTCTATGAGATAGCAGAGGTCTCGATCATAGAAAGCCACTGTGGCTTGTCCCATACAACACTGATTCTGGCTTAAAGGATATAAAAGATATAAGACACAACCTCAGAACTACTGTGCTCTTCAAGCTGACCCAAAATGGAGCTCTGACTTTCCCAGTGGGAAGCCGACTTTGTGCAGATGACATCAATCATCAGAGTTTAGGAGGAAGACAAAGCAATACTAACCTCAAGTGACATAATAATGCCTGGGAAGGTCCTTTTAAATCATGAAAGGTTATATAAAAATAAAATATTTCCTTAAGCAAATGCTTTTACTTTGTTGTGGAGAGCTTCCTCAGTACTGGACTCAGTAGCTTGAGACAAATGCAGAAAATTTGGAGGAAAACCAAAAAGAGGATGAAAAGTTTGGGAAGTAAGCTACTCTTGTGGCTAAAGAAATAGAAGTCATTCATCCTGGAATATTCTATAATTATCTTCTAGAATCGGAGCACAAGTTATGTGGAGAATTAGTTAACTAAAGATTCTGTGGATAGAACAGAAGTGCTGAATTAATAGCATAAAAGTAAATTTCCTGACAAGGTTGGCAATGCTGGAGCAGGCTTCAAGGAATTTGAGAAAGTTTTTCTGGAAGTATTTGAAAGCAGAAATGACTTCATGCAAAACATTTTCCAGTCACTAATTCCTTCGGAGAGAAACATTCAGACACAGCTCGGTATGCATGTGTTTCCATGTTTTGTGCAATATGCAAATCTGGTCATAGCTGGTCAGCTTGGGATTGATTCTGGCTTAGAGCAAGCCTCACATATTCAGAATGCTGGCAAGTACCCTACACTGGTAGTGATTACCAAGGCTCAGGTCACTGCATTCCCACACCAAACTTTTCCTTTCCTTGTAACATACCCCATTATTTTTCTCGTTGGGCCATTCCTCCTCTACCCACCAAGCTCAAGGCTAGTAACTCAGTGTACCCATGGGCCTTCGTCACAGCAACCGGTTCAGAAATTACTAGTAGCTCAAGTCAATCCAAGGAGGCTCATTCCACCATGTTTTCATCCCCTAAATTGTTGGAGGCAGAGACACTCTCTTTGTGATGTACGTGGAGGTGTGAGATTGTAAGCCTGATCCTGGCGATCTTGGGTGGGTTGTCACTGAGAGCATTAGCAAAACAAGGCTCCATGCCTGGTTCTCCAAGGCAAAAGCTTTTGGTCTTCTGCCTGGAAGCAAGCAGCTAAAACTGCTGAGCAACACGTGAAGCTATCACCCAGGGAAGTGGGAAGAGGCCAGAGACAAAGCTGCTCTTAGTACCCAGACCTTCTATCCACCTCCCCCTCCGCAGCACCCTACTGCCCCCACCCATGTTCCTGGCCTTGCTGCAGTCCTTTGGCACAAAGGAGCACTCTTCTGTTCCTCAACAGTTGCTTCTGATACCACTGTTCCTTGCTCTCTCACTGCTAAACATTCACTGGTAAGGTTCAGGGGTGTATGTTCCTTCTCTTGTTTGTCCTTTGCATATTGTCTTTCTTTACAATTGTTTTAATGAGGTCTCAGGAAGAGGACAGGTGTATGTAGTTGGTCCATAACTTTTACACAACTTTTATGGGTAAAACAAATACAAATACTGCTGAAGAACAAAATAGTATAAAGTAAAAAGGAAGGAAATTAAATTAAGATGAGAGCCCTGCCAGATATTGCCATCAACAAATAGCCAGCACTGGGACACTGTTAGTGAGCGGCTCTGGAAACCCCCTGTGGGCTTGTGTACCCAGAGTAACAATGCTTCAGCGAGCTTGAGGCCCACCCTCTCAGGCTTACCAGAGACCCAGGCTGCAGATGTTTAATCTGGACTTTTCTCCTGGCCCCAAGAAAGTAGCACATAGGTAACTTTGTTTGTTTTGTTTTTTCTAGTTTGGGGTAGATTTCAAGTCTTTGTGATACTTTTGCTTATATAGTTAACAAGAAACTAATAGACACACAAAATTGTTACATACTGAAATATAGTAACATGAACAGAAATCTTGCTCAGGGAAATCTTTCAGTTCTTTAGTGAAAGGAAATCTTTATAACAAAAATACAAGAAGGGAAGGAATTCTGAAAGATGAGAGCAGGGAAGGGAAAGAAATGAAGATGCCTGGGTGAGGCAGTGGTTACATGCTACAAAAGGAAATGCTTGGGAGTAGACAGACTTCTGTTGCCAAATTGGAACTCTGGTGCTTCCAGATGTCCCTTCAGAATCCCATTTCTGTAGCAGGATTAATATTGGAGAGACTTCTCTCTTTGCCACATCTCCTGCAAGCATGAAGACCATTCTTAGCAACCAGACTGTCGACCTTCCAGAAAATGTCGACATCACTCTGAAAGGACGCACAGTTATTGTGAAGGGCCCAAGAGGAGCCCTGAGGAGGGACTTCAACCACATCCATGTGGAACTCAGTCTCCTTGGGGAGAGGAAGAGACTCCAGGTTGACAAATAGTGGTATAACAGAAAGGAGCTGGCAATCTTACGCATGATCTGTAGCCATGTGCAGAACGTGACCAAGGGGGTCACACTGGGCTTCCGTTACAAGATGATGTCTGTGTGTGCTCACTTCCCCATCAACATCATTATTCAGGAGAATATCTGATCATCATTATTCTTATCAAAATCTGTAATTTCTTGAATGAAAAATACCTTCACCGAGTATTGGGGGCAGTAATAGGGGCAGGTGTTGCTTACTCAGTATCTCAAGCCCAGAAAGATGAGCTAATCCTTGAAGGAAATGATACTGAGCTTGTTTCAAATTCAGCTGCTTCAGTTCAGCAAGTCGGAACAGTAAAAACAAGGATATCAGAAAATTTCTAGATGGCAACTATGCTTCTAAAAAGGGAACAGTTCAGCAGCCAGACGAATAAGAGCCAAGAGTTAATCCAGCCACAGAAACAAGCTTCTGGATTGTAAAGCCAATCTGTGATATTTTAATGAGACAATAAAAGATCTTTATTGAAAAAAATATTGGAGGGCGTCAACCAGTTTTGAGGCTGGAAGAATTGGTCTGGTAAAAGTTGTTATCTTGGGAAATATATAATTTCATTATATTCTTGACCTACAAGTCTTTGTCTATAATCTAATCTAATTAATTATAATATAATATAATATAATATAATATATAATTTTTTGGTTCTTTGCTTCCTCCTCTACCTCCTTATCCTCTTTCTTTTCTTCTTCTTCTTTTTCCTTGCCCTGACTTGAAATTCTACATTTCTTGTTTCAGCTCCTACCCTAAACAAATTTCTTCTTTCCAGTTTATTTTTAAGATTGAAGTAACACTCAAGTGAGCTCAGCACACATAAAATTAGAAAAGTTAAAGAAAGTTATAATTTTTGTTTATAGGAAATCATTTGTGTCTAGAATAAGCCAAGTCCTCTTGAAGATTTAAGTGGAATTATATTAATTATATTTTCCCACCAATGTCCTGAAATGAATTTTTTCCCTGATCTGAATGAATCATTCAACTGTTACAATAACCATAACCCTCCTCAACTGATAGACCTTCAGGGTTTTTGTTGTTCTTATTCTTCTTGTTGTTTTCAGAGTCTTGAGGCTGGCAGTGAATTCTCTGTGTAGCCCACACTGGCCTCAAAGCCATGGTGAGTCTCTGTCTGAACCTCCTGTGTGCAGTGATTACATGTGTGTCCCCAAGCCTGGTGGTTGCTTTGCTTTGTTTTTATGTATGTAGTACAGGATCTACAGGGTCTCACTACACCAATCAGACTTATAATGATTCTCCTGTTTTCAGCCTCCCAAACACTGGGATTACAAGCACTTGACACCACACCCAGTCTTAGTCTCCATCTCAGTGTGCCCTTGGGGCGGGACCCACACAACATGCCAGGGATCGAACCCTGTCCGCTGCACTCTGCCTAAGCAAGCGCTTTAGTCCACTGAGCTATCTGGCCAGCCCATCTGGTGGTTTTGGATGTTGACTGTACTTTAGAATCATCTCTTCCTCGTATGTGCATGGAATCTCTGATTCTGCTGTACATCACAATCAAAAGGAATGTTAATTTATGGCTCTTTGAATGGTCTAAAATTCTTCATTTTGGTTCTTCAAATATTAGAATTTTGCAGATTTTTACCCAAGAAATATTAATTATAATGTTATAAATTTCCACTATGAAAAAATAGTGTGAAGTAAGCAGGGCTTCCCTTCTTTTCCACATGTAACACACATGAGCAGTGGGAATACAGTTTGCACAGCACGCTGGCATAAGTTGGGGAGGCTCCTCTGAGCCCGACACAGCGAACCTGGAGTACAGAGAGTGCGGCGAGTGCTGGTATGGCAGCTCTCTGCTCACATCTCACGATACCATGGCAAGCAAGCTTAGGGCACAGCACAGATTTTGATTCAAAAGTTGCTTAAAATTTCTTCCAACCTTTTCCCTCATCAGCACACCTTCGCTCCTCTGTCCTCCCCAACCCTTAATAGGACATTTTGTTCAAGGTAGACTAAGTACGTGGGGCTTCATTTTTATATTCACTTACTACTTTTTAAAATAACAAAAGAGGGCCAACAAGATAGCTCAGCATATTAAGCACCAGCTTAGGTGAGTGCAGGGACCAGGGTTCGATCAGCAGCACCACAGGCCGTGCCGGCCCCACCCCCGGGGGCACGCTCTGTCGGCTACCAAGACTGGCAGTGGTGATGCATGCCTGTAATTCCAGCACTGGGTAGGCTGAGCACAGGAGGATCACTACAAGCCCGAGCTGCGTAGTCAGACCCTGTACCAAATGCATTAAATAAATAAATAAATAAAATATCAAAAGAAAATAAATATATATTACTATTTTATATTAGAGTAATATTGTTGCATCACATGTTATGGTTTTAAAGGTAAACTGCTATGAAGAGTTAACAATAAAATAGCCAGTGGAGTGAGCACGTCGTCGCTAGTTTTCAGTGTGTTATCGCCGTGTGACTTGAACTGTTCATCTAATCAAAACCCAACGTCATATGACTTCAAGAAAAAATGTCTATTGCTGTAGCATCTAGAAATTAATAAAATACTTTCAGGGGCTGGCAAGAAAGCTCAGTGGCCTAACGTGCCTGCTTAGGCAAGTTTAGGCAAAGTGCAGGGACCATGGTTCAATCCCTGGCACCACATGCGGTGCTAGCCTCACCCCCAGGGTGGGCTGAGCTGGCCACAAAAATAAAATAAAAAACTTTCAATTTTCTTTTCATAACTTTTCTTACCTACTGACGTAGATTTGTAAAAGATGCTAGGAGAATTAAATTAGACACTGAATTGTTGATGTTGTTCAATAGGACTATTTCAAAATAATTCTCATTTTAGACAGCTAAAAAGAAAGACAAGTAGAGTGATGGAGAAGAGTTGTAATAGTGAAAAGTATATTCTTTCCTTTTATACAAATTAATTTTATAATAAAAATAAATACACAGGGTCCGGGGAGATGGTTCAATAGAATAAGCACTTCCCTGGCAAGTGCAAGGGCCTGAGTTCAATCCCCGGTTCTGCCTAAATAAATAAATAAATATGCAAGTATGAACTATCCAGAAAATAACTAAAAGAAGATCCATGGTAACTTTCTCAAGTGATTTATTCAAATACCTTTTTTTCTTATGGGATAAAATACACATTTTGATTTTTAACAAAAATAACAATGGCTGGAATTTATTGCGTTCTGGGGCGCCAGGCTTCATTCTAAAACTCCAGTGACAATCTATGAGACAGGCAAGTTTGTGTTCATTATGTCACTCATTATGGAACGTCAAGCAGCTCATGTGAGGACACACAGAGGCCCAAAGACGCAGTGCTACATTAAGAAGCTGGGTGACCCCATGCAAACATCCCTGACCTGATTGTAGTGCTTAGCCCCAACCACTGCAAAAAGTAGATGCTAGAGATGTTAAACCAGCTTATTTTGACAGTTTAGCATGGAACGGCGGATATATAGCTCAGCAGCACAGTGCCTGCTTGGAAAGCACAAGGTGCTGAGTTTGATTCCCAGTAACAAAAAAATAAAGAAAAAAAAAAAAAACCTAATATAGGATGCTGACATGGATGATCAAATTCTAAATCTTGGTCTGTGCAGAATAACTTTAAGACCCCTTAAGATTTCTGGTCTCATCCCACACAAATTAAGTAATAACATTTAGTGAAAGTAAAGAGAATCCAGCACCAGTATTTTTTTTTTTTTAAATTTATGTTTTGCTGCAAGGTCTCTAGATGAATCAGACTTGTAGAGATCCTCCTGTCTCAGCCTCCCCAGTGCTGGCATTACAGGTGTACATCACCATGCCCAGTGTCAGTGGCTGGCTCAGTTCCCGGGGCCAACACAGCATACTGTACCAGGGATCGAACCCAGGTCCTTGCACTTGCCAGGCAGATGCTGAGACTGCTGCGCTATCTTCCAGGCCTCCAACATTAGTATTTTTTAAAATTATTTTTATTTATTATTATTATTAAATGAATTTGGTTGTGACTGGGTCTCACTAGGATGGAACCTCTGTGCCTGTGCATGCCTAAGCTTGCCTACACAGGCACTTTAGTCTGATGAGCTATTTTGCTGGCCCCAGCATCAATACTTTTTTCTTTTTTTTCTTTTTTTTTTTTTTTTGGCAGAACTGGGGATTGAACTCAGGCCCTTGCGCTTGCCAGGGAAGCGCTTATTCCACTGAGCCATCTCCCCAGCCCAAGCATCAGAACTTTTAAAGATCCCTGAATCTTTAAAAGATTTCTGAATCCCATTGCAGAAAATTTGAAGAATGCTGACAAATGTGATTTTGAAAATGTTTGATTGAAGCTGGTCCTAGAGTCTAAATTTTGCTTAAAAGAGGTCCTTGTACTGCAGGTTCTGAAACTAGACTCAGCCCACCCTGATGGTGGGGCTGGCATGGCAGTGGTGCCGAGGTTCGAACCACGGTCTCCTGCACCTGCCTGAGCTCGCCTAAGTAGGTGCTTTTAAACTGCTGAGCTATCTTGCTGGCCCCCTGAAACTAGAAATTTAGATGAGTGTATGACTACTCCCTGTTTTCTAAAGCTTTCTCCTTCTTCCTCTGGCAACATATGCACTAAAAATCACTGGAACGTTACAGGTGGACAGAGCAATGGTAGCAATATTTGTAATGCGTCATAGCAATATTGGCTAAGCATACAGAAAGGGGCGTGTTTGGCAGTTAACAATTATTTTGATAATGCTCGACGTTGTCCCATTTGGCTTTTTTTTTTTTTTTTTTTTTTTTTTTTTGCGGAACCAGGGATTGAACTCAAGCCCTTGCGCTTGCCAGGGAAGCGCTTATTCTACTGAGCCATCTTCCTAGCCCCCATTTGGCTTTTTTCCAGAACCAAATTAATCATCAAATTACCTCTCATTTATTCTGTGTACTTAAGTGTATCATAAATATAAATAACCACTTAAAACCAATCTTTTCCTTTTGCTCTTACCTTTTGTAGAAGGTAAAAGTTGAAAAGAACCTTACAAGTCATCTGGATCAACCCCTTCAATTTAGAGGCTGAGGGCAGAAACCCAAACTGCGGCCTTCTACCAACAAAGCAACTGAGGCTCTCAGGACTGCCTGCCACAGCATACTGTCACAGGAGGGAGCCTAGCAGGTGACACAGTACCCAGAAGGGACTGCAGAGACATAGCAGCAGCAGTCTCTCCACAGAGAGACTGGATCATGCTTGGTTTTGTTTGTTTTCTGTCACCAAGAGAAATTTAGAGGAGCTGTCCTAGGAAGAGAAGATGCTCTGAAAGAGCCCCCACCTCTGATTCTTTATCCCATAATTATATTGTAATACCTAACACATATTGGTTAACTATATTCAATAACTTGGTAATTTTTTAAGTATAATTTTTCTTTATTTTTTTAAAGACAAAGTCTCAGTATGTATCCCTGGTTGGCCTCCAACTCTTGACAATCTCCCTGCCTCAGCTGCCTGAGTGATGGGATCATAGGTGTGCACATCATGCCTTGTAAATACAATTATTATTTGGAACAGCATTTACACAGAGTAGAAAAAGAACACCAACCATCCCAAATTAAGGTTTCTCCTTGAATTAGCAAACAAACATACAACCTTACTACATCGTAACACAGCCAAGTAAAACCTTATCCAACAAAACAGACAGTTCACTAACGATAATAGGTATATTTCATTATCATGCAAAACTGCTTCATTTACTGCTCATATTAAATACTGCAGAATGGCCCTACTATATTATTAAAAGGGGTATAAGGGCTGGTCAAATTGCTCAGCAGATTAAAGTGCCTGACCATGCCAGCCCCGTCCCCAGGGCACACTGAGACAGCAATTGAGACTGGGCATGGTGTTGCATACTTGTAATCCCAGTTTTTGGGAGCTTGTAAACAGGTGGATCACTATGAGTCTGATCTAATAGTGAGACCCTGAACACCCTATAGAACCTTCCCTAAAATACAGAAAAGAAAAAGAAAAGGGGGGTATAATGGGGCATGAAATACTAGTCAGCTCCATTACAAGGCCAATCACAGGATTTGTTTTGAACTCACTGTGAGCAAAACCTCTAACTTCTTTTTCAGTGCCAATCAATACTGCTTTTTCAAAATGTGCCTGATATAGTTCATTTGTGTACACTTTGCAATGGCTCCATCTGAGTGCTACCTTTGATGCTGGAAACAAGCAGGTAGGTTGCTTTTCTGTATTTCATTATTGCTTAATCCCTATAAAATGCACTCTCTTAAATTCCCATCTACCCGTATATAGAAATCTTAACCCCTACAATTGAGCTTAGAGTTTTTTTTTTTTTTTTTTTTTTTGTATTTTAGGGAAGGGTCTACAGGGTGTTCAGGGTCTCACTATTAGATTGGACTCCTAGCGAGCCACTGTTTACAGCCTCACAAGAGCTTTGATTGCAGGTGTGCGCCACCACACCCAGTCTCAATTGTCATCTCAGAGTGCCCCGGGGGTGGGGCCCACATGGCAGGCCCTGGGACTGAACCCCTGGCCCTGTGCCTGCTTGCAGGTGCTTTAATTCACTGAGCTATTTGGCCGGCTCTGAGAAGCTTGGAGTTCTTAGATGCTCTTCCTTCAAATTAGAAGTTCAAACTTCAAAGCTCATTATATATTGAAAAATATATATCCCAGTCCTCAAGACTGATATATCTAAGACCTTTTGAAATTTTGTACTCATCCATTTCAAACCCACCTCTTCCCATGCCCAAACCTCCCTTTGTTATTCTCTTTGGTGCAGTGCATTTGTAGGAAGTGGGAAGGAAATGCTGCTATTAAAACAGACAGCTCGCTTGTATCTGGTTCATAGGAGAGCTGCATGCACAGTGGCTTTCTGTTTAAGTTCATTTAGTTAAATGATGATACATTTCATATAGCTACAGCTCAGTTGCTAGCAGAATAGTGGAGACTATGAAAAAGTAAAATTCATTGTACAATTAAAATTAAAATTATTTTTCTTTTAGAAGTGCAGAAGGACAAAGACTTAGAGAGTTGAAGCTGGTAAGATAGCTCAGCAGACTAAAGTGCCTGCTTAGGCAAGCTTACGCAAGCACAGGGACCATAGTTTGATCCCCGGCACCACATGCAGTGCCAACCCTGGCCCCAGGGGTCAGAGTCCTGGCGTGGTGGCTCATGCCTGTAATCTCAGCTATGGGGAGGCTGAAACCAGAAGGATCACTACAAGTCTGAGCTGTGCAGTGAGACCCTGCAACAACCAAATACATTAAAAACAGAAAAAAAGAATTAGAGTCTAGAATAGGAGTAGAACTTTTAGATAGAAGAAGGATTTAAGAGGCTGGAGAGATGGCTCGGTGGTCTAAATCACCTACTTGGAACAAGCTTGGCAAAGCACAGGGACCGCAGTTCAATCCCTCAGCACCACATGCCAGCCAGCCCGCCCCCTAGTGGGCTGAGCTGGCCACACACACACACACACACACACACACACACACACACACTAAATGAAAAAAAAAAGAAGAAGAAAGATTTAAATAGAGGGCAAGAAAGGCTTAAGGAAAAAATAAGAGAAAAATGGGATTATTATCCTGGTCGGGCATAGCTATGGGCTTTAAGAAAAGCAATGTCTGTGGAAGAGAGAGGTTTGGGGAGCTACTTTCATATGGTCAGACACTATCCTTTCCCACATCATTTTCAAATGAAACACGTAAAGTATAAGCTATCTGTACTAATGACAACAGGGAAAGGCAGCTCACCTCTGCAAATTACTAAGATAATTAAAGGGAAAGATATTAACTAAAAGCATCAGTCATGAGCTGAGAAATGAGAGGCTCTGGAGAAACGAGCTGTCACTGGACTAAGTAAAAGGCATCTATCATTGTCAGAGGCACCAGTGTGAATGTCAGAGAAGCTCCTCGCATAGGTAAAGAGGAAAGTCCCTCATCCCAGGTAAGATTCCAGCTGGTACTGACAGGAGGAGGACTGCAAATACCAGGCAGGCCCTACCCATCTGAGTTTAGAAACCTGCTACACACCGTTCTGGAAGAGGGCACACCCACATACTCCTTTCTCTTCAAAATCCTACCAGGCATCAAGAGTACAGGAGCACGGAGGTGCTTGGAGTTGCTCTCTCAGTTGCTGTGATGTTCATCGGAGGACCTCTCTCTCCTTCCTTTTGTTCCTTCTTTGTCTTTTTCCTTCAGAAAAGCATATTGCTATAGGAAAGAATAAACCACCCTTTGAAGAAGGCATACCCAATTTTTTCTAAATTTCTAAATGAAAATTGGCAGTATTTATCAAACAAGGAAGTGAATTGCAACCATAATAGAGCTTTTAAAATTGCTTGTTTTCTGTGCTTCAAATAAAATGTAACAAGAATTTTATCTTTACTGGTCTGTGTGGTATCGCCAATACTCAGAAAAAATATCTGGATGATAGATACCAAAAACTTTTCCCTAAAATGGACAAATGAATGATGATACAGCAGCCCTATTATTCTCACCCTACGCAGAGAGCCACTAAATAAAACAAATTCATCTTGCATGCTTTGGTAAATGCAGGAGCAAGAGGAGGGCCGTGTGTGACATGATGCAGGACAAGGTAACCCAGCAGGAGCCATGGATAAGGACAGGGACTGAAAACTGAAGAGGGAGCTGGAATTCTGCGAGATAGGAAGCCAGGAAAACAAGGTGGCAGGCTTGGGGCAAGGGCACACTTTCCTTCCAGCAGCATGTGGGATGAAGGCCCTCTCCTCCTTCATGGGGTCGAAGGGAGGGCCACTCTGGAAAGCAGAGGAAGGTAGTAAGAAGAATGAGCGCATCGTGAAACCATTCCTCTATTTGGAGAGCTCCCTTGTAGTCTAGACCTTTATCTCAACCCGAGACTAAGAACCAGAAATGCAGAGAGCACCACTGGATTTATCAGACTGGAGATTTCCACATGAAGGCGAAGGTGAGGCGGGCCAGAAGCCATACTTGAGGAATTTGGAGAATGCAGGGCTGGTAGGGAAAGGGAAACAGCAACCCTTCAGAGGATTTTGAAGAGAAAGCAGAAAGGCCTGTGATGTTTATGAGTAAAGGCAGAGTTTCTATTTCTTGTAGTCGCTATACAGAGGCATCAGAGAATGGGTGCATACTGGTTAGAATAAAAGATTGGTGAATCAGGGGTGAAACAACTGAAGAATCAATGTTCTTGAGAAGGGGCTGGCAAAATAGCTCAGCTGACTAAGGCGCCTGCTTAGGCAAGCAAGTGCAGAGCCCATGGTTCAATCCAGACACCATGCCTTGCCATCCCTGCCCACAGGGTGACCTGAGTTGGCCACACAAAAGCAAAGTTCTTGAGAAGGCAAGAATAGAGATTCAGAGATCAAGAGTGGGTATAGGCCCTTAAGAAGCCAAAAGTGGGGCAGGGGAGATGGCTCAGTAGAATAAGTGCTTGCCTTGCAAGCGCAAGGGCCTAAGTTCAATCTCTGGTTCCGCAAAAAAAAAAAAAAAAAAAAAAAAAAAAGGAAGAAGAAGTTGAACTCTGCTCTCAGTATAACAGAATAAAAGACAAAATCCTGTTCAATTACTAGTAGGAAGGGAAATTTTGTGGTGGGGAAACTAGTGAAATTATTGGCTGTTAGTTTCCATTTACTTTGAATAAAACCTTGATTTCATTATCCCAAATGTGAAGAAGTTTGGAAGAAGTTGGAAAGAAAACAGAAAAGTAAGACTATTGGATGGCATAGGGAATACATGTGATGTGTATGGTCATGTACCTAAAATCAGGTTCTTGGAGTGGTTATCTTTTGCATGTGCACACATGTATCTCTCTCTCTCTCTCTCTCTCTCTCTCTCTCTCTCTCTCTCTCTCTCCCCCCGTGTGTGTGTGTGTGTGTGTGTGTGTGTGTGTGTGTGTGTAGCTCAGGGAAGGTATCACAGTAGATACTAATAGGCTAGTTACCACTACATAGCCATGTAGGGAGGGGCTTTTAGATGATGTGAGCAAACCTTCAAGCAGTGACAATAGCTTCTGAGCATTCTATGAAAACTAAAGTCATCACATATCCCTTAGGTAAGAGCATGTTTTTTATTTTTGAACTATCCAGCAAACCAATGAAATATAGTTTGGAAAATTAGCAGTAAGGGATGAGATGGTAGAAGGCAGATTTTATGTTAAAGATGAGAATAAATTAAAATTATATTAAGTATGCAGACAATCTAACTTAAAATCAGAATGGATGTTAGAGATGATGCAGTCTAAGATTTTTTTTTTAAGACAGGCTGGGTGAGTTTCCACAGTAATGAAATGAACTAATGGAAGATTCAAATCTAAGATATATGTCATCTAGTCCCAATCTATTTTTTTTTTTGGTTCTTCTATATCATAGTATTTTCCTAAAAGACTGTAGCATCCTACAATAGGAGGAAAGTAACTCGTCAAAACAATATTCTGTGATTAAAACTGATGATTTTATTTTTCCTACTCTAAGCAACAAACTTTCTGACTAAATAAAAATGTGATTTTTTAAAAAGAATTTAGTCTCCAACTGTGTTAATCAGTTTATATTCTATATTATAGATTTCTTTTCCTCTAGTCAACAATGGCATGATGGTCTCTTCCCAGGAGCTGTGTTATTAACAGAACCAAAGGAAAGAGAAAAAAAAAAAAAAAAAGACAGGAAACTAGACAGCTCCCACAATGTCAGCAGCAACAACCCTCATAGACAGCACCCATCCCTGTGTGTTTCTCTGTGAGATTCTGAGGCCTGGAGAAAGATGTTGCTCAAGAAATACACGTTTCCCACTCTTAACACAAGGGTAAGTTAATCCTGCACTCTGTGGTAGACAGTGATGTCTCTTGCACTGACAATAAAGCTGAGGGCTAGGGAGGTAAATAGCATCCCCAGGTTTACAAAACTCAAAAGTAACTTTCACAGAGCTAATGATTTCTCGTGGCTCATCCTCAAGGCTTTGTCTTTTTTGACGAGTGCTGTCCCTCCTCCATGTTTTTCCTCTATCTGGGTAATTTTCTCTAGTGTACTGCTGCATTAGGTTAAGTTTCAGCAGGCCCCCATTTGTTAGAAAAATCACACTGTGAAATTGAGGTCTAACCATGGCGCTCAGTTCCCATAATACATCTTCCTGCTCACAGCCAGATTGTCATTCAGCCCCTTGCATCTGCTGCAGCTTGAACTACTACCTTGTTCCTTTCTTTTTTGCACTTTTTCCCCCGTCATTAGATGTGATTGTAACTTATCTTAGTCAGCTCAGGTAACCTGTAATAATCAAGCTTTCTGACACCAAATCAAGCGCCTGAGAGAATCAAACAGAAACGTTTTACTTTAGTTCACAGCTTTGTGAGTTTCAGTGCACGAGTAATTGGTCTCATTGCCTTGGGTCTGTCAAGAGCCCATGGTAGGGCAAAACCATTTGTCTCATGACCAGAAAATGCAAGATCATAAGAAAAAGGGCGGAGCCCCATGATACCTTCCGAAGGTGTGCCTCTACAGGTATGAAGGCCTACTTCCTAAATGTTTTGCTACATGTCAAAAGTACCAAGATCCAAATCCTGAAATGGCCATAACATGATAGTATAGATTAGGTACATAAACAACAGGAATTTATTCTCTATAGCCTGGAAAGTCCAAGATCAAAGCACCAGAAACATTGGCTCCCTGGTCAGGGCTCCCTTCTGACTTGGGGATGGGTACTTGCCTGGTGTGCACTCACATAGCAGAGAAGGGAGTGCTGTTCTCTTTTCTGATGATCTCATCCCTTCATAGTGAACTCTGCCCTCACGACCTCCTTCAAACTTCCTTATAGACCTCCCAAAGGTCTGCCTTCCAAATCTCCTCATGCTGGCAGTCAAGGGTGCAACATATGAATTTGGGAACTGGATAGAAATATTCAGTCACATTACTTGTCATTCCAACAGAAAATGATGAAATTTGATAGAGACAAAATTCTGTAGTTTTCTAAATGCAGAGTAATTAGTAGTTCCTACGGGCCAAAATAAAGAGTGTAGGTTGGGGAAAATATAGGTCTACCCACAGTTTGCCAAGAATTTTGTTTCTTCTCAAGTAGTGATAATAACAGTTCAGAATTAATTACATTTTATAGGTAAAAGAATTTTGTCTAGCAAAATGCCTTTTCTTATTAAAAATTTTCTATTTTATGTCTTAATTCCCAATATTTAATTTTCATTTTGTAAAATCTGGAGTAGTCAAGATCCTTAATATGTATGCTAATTTTGTAAATGGGTCTAATTATTTTTTTAATTTTATTGAGAATCAAATATGAATGAGACAGTTTCAAAACTGATTAATAGGACAGTTTCGATAATCAATACATTGTACATTGTTATCTTCTTAGTGGTTATCCATAGTATAAGAAGTAGACAGGATAGCCTGTCCAAACACCATTAGTACACCTCTTTCTTCTCATTGAATTAAGCAAGAGTAGCTGTATACCTATCCTAACTATTTTGTATATATAAATACAAAATGATCTTTCCTCTGTATTCTTTTTTTTTTGTTCTGTTAGAGGTGGATATTCTATTGGCATCTAAATACTATAGGAATTTGAATTCAGCTAAGCAATTCAACACTGTTTAGCAGTCTATAATATTAGTGGGTTGTCTTCAGAAGTTATTGACTTGAGCCTTTTACAGCTCATCACTTTACTTTATATACCTCGTTTTTATACTTTTCTGCTGGATAGTTAAGGCCAAGATAAAGCAAGACCTATATAACAAGAAATGTAACTTTTGTATCTGATAAAGTCAGTCAAGTACCTTTAGGATTTATTGTGTAGCCCTGTACTGCACTTTGTAGATCCTTTGTCAGGGTCAGCCATAAGGATGAGTCATGGCCATTGCTTGACCAATTTGCTCTCTGTGAAAGCCTAAGAGAATGCTTTTTCTCTCCACATGACTCTCTTTAGGCACACACTACATCATCGATCACATTCCTCTAGGGCTCCATAATCTACTTGATCAGAAAATTTGGAGCACAACTGAGTTACATGATGTTACAGTACAGGTTCTCCTATGTCCCGAGTCTTCACTGACCTTCAAAGGCTAGGGCCAAAATTTGGATGACCTTGCAGCCCTTCCTTTTCTCCAATTTTTGATCTGCTAATTTAGGTTGTTAACCCTCCAGAAGAGAAGCTTATTATTAACCTGCAATATATGCAGTTCAGTTTACCCTATCTGCCTAAATATCAAATATCTTTGGCATATCATGGAACAGGTATTTTCCATCAAATATTGATATGTTGAACTTTAAGTCCTTACAGAATATGAAGGAAAAGTAATTTTTAAAAAGCACAAATAAGCATTTACATATTTTTACAAAGAAATTTAGAAATCTAACCTTACAGAATTGTAACAGGATATACCTGTGAGATTTTTTTTCTTATTCTTGTGTTTTTCTTTTTTTATTTATTAAATGGGTCTAATGAATATGGAAAAATCTCACTTGTTTCATAAAAGTTGTTTTATTAAAGCTACTGATATTGCTTATTTTTTAACACCATGAATAATTATTAAGGGAAAATACATGTTTTTACTACAATTTTAGAATTACATATTTTAGCATTTGAGTATGCATGTGCTAGTGATTTTAACATGTTCATATGCTCAGTTGGATGAATAATTTTCTTCTTCCTTTGGAAATTATTTCTGCCTTAAATAAAATCACCCTTTTGAACAAAGCATTCAGGTTTTTTTCTGAGATATAAAGCCACCTTGAAAATTGAAAGAAAATTTTCAAGTGGTAAGGAGGGAGGAGGAGGGGAAGGAAAGGAGAAAAGTAAAATAAATGAGAAAAGAAGAAAAAAAAAAAATGGAAATGGAAGCAAAGCTTCCAAATGCGGAGGAAGGGAAGGGTGGAAAGAAAGATAGAGAAATAGGGAAAAAAAGAGACAAGTTCTATAATGCACAGGTACAAATTCTCCATGATGAATGCAATCAATGTATTTACCAGAAAATGGACCAACAAAATTTGATTGGAAATAGATAAAACAAAGGTTCAAGAATTGATAGCCTCAAGTGAAAAGAAAGAAAGAAAATTAACCCATTTTTTGTGCAGTATTTGTTGATTTTAAGATAAGAGGACATTATTATTTGTCAACCAAATCATTCTTTCTGCTTCACAAAATAGGATTTTGTTGGCACATATCCACCCAGCTAGAGATGATCAGACCCCTGTGTCAACAGACATGAGGAAGTGATAGTGTTCTCAGTGGAACATGAATAGATGCAATGTATTCCACTTGCTTCAAATAACAGACTGTCTCTCCATGTGTTTGTTCCCTTATCCTACTATCCAGAGCATGCAGGACAGAGGAAGCTTGGAGGACAACAGGGCGAATGGCCAGGAGTGCAAGTCCTGGATGGCAGATCTCAGGGGCATGGTTGCTCCTGCATCTAAGCTAGCTTCCTCCTTTAACTGTTGAGATGCTACTGAATAAATACATTCTACTTTTTAATGCTATAGGACTGGTCTTATGAAAAAAAACATAGGAACATATGACACAGTTTCTTCTATTATTAAGCTTATAATATAGTCAAGGAAAAAATTAACACAGCAGAGGCAATTTGGAAAATTAAGTGTTTTCTTTATTCTCATAAAAAGAGCTAGATCATTAGTCTATGAAGATGGGAGAGGATTTGAAACATGTGTGTAAAACCAGAAGAACAGGAAGAAAACCATTTAAGTTTGATAGCTTGTGGAAATAAATGAATCAAAGCAGAAAGGAAAATATCATGTGAAGAAAATGGGGCAAAATTGGACTCACATAGCACTGAGGGGAAAAGGCTAAGTGGATACGGTTGGTAGCTTCTGCAGAGAGAAGGTTCTTCTCAGCACAGTGGTGTTAAGTATGATTCAGAATAAGCAGCTCATCATGGGATGAGAGTGAGCAAGGCTGCAACTATCAAGCAGTCCTGAAGTGGACTAAACCATAAAGATAAATTGGAGATCAAGAGCAGGAGCAAGACACCTGTGCCCTCAAAATATTCACTTGCAGATGTACAACTCTATATGAGAATCAGTTTTTGTGAATATCCCTTTTCCTATACCAACAATGCAACTGCCTTTCTGCCACCAAGATGGCTTCATTCTTACTCCTTTGCAGTGAATATTATGGTTTGGACCTGCGGTGCCTCCCAAAGGCCCATGGGAAAGACATGGCACCCCAGGGGACACTATAGGGATTCTCTGGATCTCAAGGGGCAGGGCTCAGTCCTTAGATCCCGGCAGCATGCCCTCAGATGACAGGATGCCAGCCTCTTGTGCCTCTCCTGCCCCATTCCCTGCTACATGTTTCCTCCACTGTGCAACCTCACCACAGCCCCAAAGCAACAGGGTCAGTGGATGACAAACTAGAACCTTCGAACCTGTGAACCAGAGCAAACTTCTTCTCCTGACAAGCTGGTTGTTGTGGGTTTCTCATTATGGTGGCAGAAAGGTAATTGATACAGTAGGATTAGTTTAGTCAGTTATTTAAAGTACAGAATAGTATTATATCCCTTTTGTAAACTTGGCAGCAAATACAATGAATGGTATATAGGAAGGATGAATATATTTTTTGTTGGAACTAAATTAGAAATTACAATATTTCTTTTTTAAAATATTATATAGAGGATGTGTGTGGTAATGAAGATGGCTTTTCATGGAACAGCACTTTATAGAATATTTATTTTCTTAATTTAAAATAAAGTCTAATGAGCCATCATGATGTGATCTCCAATTACACTTTGAACACTTATTCTTCAAGGACATATTATGCTGCTCACGTTCGGCTTCAATTTCTTTATTCTTTGAGAAAACATTTTCTGAGTGTTACAATGAGCACAGAGACCACAGTGAGCCAGCCTGACAAGTTCAGGAGTCAAGTCAATGTGACTGGAGCAGAGTTAGCAGTGCAGATGGAGGAACGAGTCATGGATATGGGATAGGGCCTGCTTATGTTAGGTTGCATAACTCTTGCACAGAACTTTTGATAGAGTAGAAATAGAAATAAGTTACATATACATTATGGATATAAATATCTCTAGTTGATTTACAGTCTTCATCCCAGCCTCAAACAGTGAATTTTATTCTGTGATACCACAACAGCACTTCAAGTTTTAGAAGTTCACTGTTCAAATATGCTGACCCTAAAGGTCACCTGGAACTTGAGGGAAACCCCTAGCAGAAAGTCAGCGATCAAAGAGGATAATGCAATAATGGAGAGGGGGAAATGCTATCCTGAAAATATTTTTCATTGGTTGAGGGCATGTTGGCTCATGTTCGTAATTCCAGCTATTTCAGAGATTGAGGGAGTTGGATCTCAAGTTCATGGACAACCTGGACAACTTAATGAAGCCCTATCTCAGAAATTAAAAGGGGGGGCTGGTGAGATGGCTCAGTGGTCTAAAGCACCTACTTAGAACAAGCTAAGCAAAGCACAAGGACCACAGTTCAATCCCCCAGCACCAC
>NW_004524746.1:2501378-2513342 GCF_000260255.1 Octodon degus | reverse complement strand
GGTATTGTCATAGTTTGGGGTTTTTCTTGCAAGATTAATAATATAATTCAGGACACATTTTATAATATTTTATAATGAATCATCCAAAAATTATATACAAGTGCAGGAAACCTATCCACACACTAAACACTGAAGAATCCAGCTGAAGGCCTAGAGCTCATAATGATGCCTCCCACAACTCCAACTGGAGGCCTACAACCCACAACAAAGTCTCATGTAGGCCTGCTTCATGGATCTGTGCTGGAAAGACCCAAAGGTCAGTGGTGGAAGCAAGGAAGTGTATGCCAGCATGATGAAGGAGCTGAGCCAGCAGGCTGAGGGATCGGAGCTACAGCTAGGAAGAAGCACTCAAGGTAAGCACCAGAGCTCCCCAAAAGTACCACTACCATCCTCAGCAACACTGAAGTCCTGAGCTCCTCCATTGGTGAGGAAAACTAAGTTCCCATCAGGAAAGCCAATGCTACAAGCTTTTCCCAGAGGACAAGCAGCGCACCATCTTCCCCTCCAGAGCTTAAGATGAGGCCCAAACATCCTCCAAAGTTCATCAGGAAATCCAGCATGACAACATCTTTGCATAGCACAGTCTAAGAGAACAAGCAGCGTCCAACAGCTCCAACAGCTTCTCCAAACAGCATTTTGGCAGCTTCTCCTGTTCTGCCTTTATGCTGCTGGCAGCAACCCTCAGGTGGGTCTCCTGCACCCAACACCATGCTAGTTTACTTAAGTGAGGTGTAATAAATTGACCACCAGTTAGAAATCCACTAGAGGGTATATAGCTCATTGGAAGAGTTGTTGCTTAACATGAGAAAGGCAATGGGCTTAATGCTCACTATCACAAAATAAACAGAAGAGTTATCATTGCAGTTTTCAGGGTAGGACAGTATCAAGCAGCACAACTTTGTAGTAAGTTTAAGCCTAAGAATAGAGAAGTTAAATAAAAGAATTAGTAAAAAAACAAACAAACAAATAGCCCAAGAAACCCAAATTCTAGTTCTTTGAAAAGATTGACAAATCAACACTGTTGAACAGCAGATTCAGAAAATGAGAAAGAAAGCACAAACACTTAATGTCATACATGAGAGAACATTAATATAATTTCATAAACCGTAACATGAGAAAAGGATATAATGAACAACTTTGTGACAAATTTGATAACCCAGATAAAATGGATCAATTTCTTGAAAGATGTGTCAAACTCCTCAATAAGAAATAAGCAATATGAATAAGTCTGTATCTATTAAAGAAATTGAATGCATAATAACTGTTCATAATAGAAAACAGTAGGCCTACCTGGATTCACTGGTGAACCCTCCAAACATTTAGGAAAGAAAGTATAGCAATTTCTTCAATTCTCTTTTAGAAGGCAGAAACAGGGAATTACTCCCAAACTCACTTGCAAGGTCAGCATTATGATAACCCCAAATCTTAAAAAGGTGTTGCAAGAAAAGAACACTACAGACCACTGACAACTGGACCAAACACTGCATACAAATAATTATACATCAGAGCGAAATAAGATATTTTCCAGGTTTGTGAGGCTGGTTTACTATTTAAAGGCCAAAAGTCACACAAGGATAATAGGCAGCAGACATGGGAAAAGTATCTGACAAAATCCAACTCCCACTCATGATAAAACTCTCAACAAACTATTAATTGAAGAAAACTTCCTCAACTTGGTAAAGAACTTGTATGACAACAAAACAAACAAACAAGATGTACAGTTAACACATACTTAATAATGAGAAGTTTGAAATTTTCCTTCTAAGAGGGTGACTGGTGGTTTAGGGTCATACACTCAGCTTGCTATGGACCAAATCAGAGGAGGCCATATAGCTGGGTAAAAAACAAAAAAGGATTTATTCAAAGCTAGCTCTGAGCAGTTGGAGGAATCTCCAACTTTACCTCAGGTCATCACATCACCATGTACAGATGGATAACTATCTCTTATGTGAAGAAAAGAGTAGAGGAGGAGCACCCAGAGATGACAGGGATTTCCATGCTCTTTCATCACTTCTGGGCCTTTTTGGTTCATTTTCCTTTCTTGGTGGGAAGTAACCTGACCTCTAACCTCCTGAACTCACTCACATCTACATATCCTGTCACTTCTTTTAGGCTGAGGGGAGGAAGTGTTGGTTACATGCTGGGGACAAGGTCTGAAGAAACTGTTTATCCCCACAAGGAAAAATCTAACTTTGAAAATTCTTCTGAGGGGCACGTTACAAGATCAAGGTAAGTGTGTCTCCTCTCACCACTCTATTCCAACACCATACTGGGAAGCTCCTAGCAATACTGGTAAAACAAGAAAGGAAGCCAAAGGTAAACAGATGAATGCAGAGGAAACAATTATGTCTTTGATGGCAGATGACATAATCAGTCATAAAACATCTGAAAGGATGGAGAGAAATACCTGCTCGAATTAATATTTATAGAACAAATTTTAGGATATGAGATCGATATACAAAGGTTGCTTTCCTTCAAAGATAGGTGAAAAGCTGTGAGATGATGTGACTAATGAGTGAAGGAAGGAGTTGGGAGAGAAGGCAGTATAGGTGTTCAGACAGACATGGCATAAATAGCATCATCCTTGGATCCTGGAAGAATATAAACAGACCACCGATGAGCCAGAGCACCAGCGGAAGGTCCTCTGCGTGAAGTGAACAGAAACCCTCGCCAGAGAGCAGTCTGGAGAGTCTTTCATGCATTAAAGGAGGGCCGTTGGTATGCGGTCTAGAGCACCTGGCAGCCTGAACTGACTAGCGAGTCCACCAGCGGCAAGCAAGTCAGGGGAAAGGAGATGAGGACATTTAAGAATTCCGGAGCCCACATTCTTCATCTCCTATGCTGACATAGGAGAACTGTACTAAGTACAACACTAAAACAGACTGTAACCGGGGCCTGCCATGCCGGCCCTGCTCCTGGGGCACGCTGAGATAGTGACTGAGACTAGGCGTGGTGGTGCGCATCTGTCATCGCAGCACTTGGGAGGCTGAAAACAGGAGGATCACTACGAGTCTGATCTACGTAGTGAGACCCTGTAGACTCTGTAGACCCTGTCTAACATACACACACAAAATAAAATTAAGTAAATAAAACAGACTGTACATTGGTGAGCTAAGTATCATGGTTCCCAGCAGTGGGCTGGGCAGACTGAGCAGTACTCCTGAAGTCACTAAATAGACTGTAATTGAGATAGCCAGGACCCAAATAGTTTCTCTCACTTCAAACCCTTCAGAGCTAAAACACAAGGGAGCAGAGAGGGTAGGCCAGACATACAGAAAACAAGAGGAATTTGAGAAGAGATTATTTCAGAATCTGTAGAATCCGAAGGTTATATTTCCTACTGCTGTTTTTTTTTTTTTTGTTGTTTTTGTTTTTTCAGTAAAGTGAGCAATTTCCCTGGCTTTGGCTTCATGAATAAAAACAGAAAATTTGACTATTGAATAGAACTCTACAAAATACCAGATGCTCTACTTGAGCAGATTTCCCCCTGGGTAAATAAATTACACTTTAAAATATGAACCAAGCTGCAGTGAGGCCACAACAGTTTTACAGAGAAATATTTTTAAAGTGCAGAAAACAAAACAAAATAAAAAGAGCAACACAGAGTAGTTCTTAAATAACTTTACATATTTAATCAGGATACAAGATCAGAATAAGCTCAGATGTGACATATTGGGAGGTTGGGAGACGTGGAAATATTGCCATATAAATTGACCTAGAATTAAAAATGCAGTTAACAAAGCAAATTTGCAGGTTTTGTGTAAATCCAGCTCTGTCCACAGGTCCCAAGTATGTCAAGGAAAGACACACTTACACATGAGATGCTGCTAGTTTTGTAACATGTGAACATTGATGGAACTCTCTAGCTTCCTAATATTTTTGCCTAATTCCTTCATATCGAAATTATTAGGGAAAAGGCTCCACAAATCTAAAAGTGGAGAACACTGCGTGAAGAGTGGATAACAGTGCACCACAATTACAACAATAAATGCAGGAGGTTCTATTATATCTTATCAATTTGCATTGCTATCTAGGTGTCTCTTAGCCCTGTTCTGGCACATGGGATTCTGGCTTTGGACTGTTCCAGAACTCTTTGTACAGCCATGACAGGCACTAGACAGCAGATCTTAACCACAGATGATGATGTTTTGTCACACAGGTTACTGTTACTTTGCAATTCAAAGCAAACAATGCATTCCAGTTTAATGTGACTAGAGATTTTAATGCTTAATGAAAACACCACCATCCCAGTGAGTCTTTCTGTGCTTGGACTGAAGGCTTGCCGCATTCATTTCTCAATCAAGAACTGAAGTTAAAGACTTAAGGAGTTATGTTTTAGAAGGACACAAACCTTGTTCAGTTCTTTCCTCTGTGAGGCTTATCTGGCCAGTGTATTTTTTGTGAGTGTGGACAAAAGTATCTTTTGATTACTTATCAATTATATTTATAAATTGAACTTGTTTAGCATTATATAAACATCAGGGATACAGGAATATGCTAGTTACTTTCCGCATTGCTAAAAAAGACAAAATGCCCGTCATCCAAAGGTAAAGAGGAATGGTTTCTTGGGCTCACAGTTTGCAGAGGCTTCAGGCCGGTGTCACCTGGCTCCAAGGCAGACAAGCATCACAGAGGAAAGAGAGTCCCTGGCAGGCAGAAGGTAGCAAAGCAGCGAGGGACAGTCACAGCTCCTCCTAGCCTTTATGTCTCACCCTGGCTACTCAGGATGGGCAGCACTCACATCTTTCATCCTAGTGCCCTGGAGCCCAGCATCGCACCATGAGTCATTCCCAGCGTCACACTCTTCATCCAGCCACCTCTGAAAACACCCGCCAATGACTGCATGAGGCTTTGGCGGGATACTAGACACAAGCTACAGGTAGCATTTTCCAATTTGTAGTTGAAGGTGTTTATGCAGCGCATGTGCATGCACACACATGTATGTGTGTTGGCCAGTGCATGGTTCTTGTACCTTTGTTTAGCATTACAAATAGTTAACATTGTCCTGTAAACTTTTTAATTTTATTTGATTGATTGATATTTATTTATTTGACACAAGGTCTCACTATATAGTTGGGACTCATAGTGACCCTTCTGTCTCAGCTTCGCCAGCAAGGGGATTCTAGGTGTGTACCACCACACCCAGTTTCAGGGCCAGCACAACACGCTAGGTTTCGAGGCCAGTACTGTGCTCCTGGGACTCTGGGCCTGGCACAGCATGCACTAAAGGGGACTGAATTTGGATCCTTGCACTCCCCAGCCCCATATAAACTTTTTCCCCATAATTTTATTGAGAAACAAATAGCAATGAGACAGTTTCAAACCAAATTGGTAGGACAGTTTCAATAATTAACACATTGCATATATTGTTCCTAGTGGTTAATTGCTGTACAAGATGTGAACTTGATATCCTATTTACAAACACCATTAGAACAAATCCCTCTATTCCTTAAGAGAATGTAATCATATGTCTATCCTAACCACTTTGAACACACAGATACAAAATGGACATTCATCTGTATCCCTTTTTTTTTTAAGTTCCATTATTTGAATATTATAGGTGCATAAACTTAGCAAAATATTCTAAAAGACTCCAGTAGTTCGTAATAGTATTGGGTTTTCCACTTCACTGGCAATGTCAGAAATTGTTTACCTGAGTCCCCTACAGCTCAACATAACACCATGGCTTTACTTCTCATATTTCATTTTTATACTTTTCTGCTGGATGGTTAAGACCAAGGTAAAGCATGACCTATGCAACAAGAGTTGTAGCTTTTGTGTCTGATGTCAGTGAAATTCCCTCAGGATTTATCCTGAGATCCTGTACCTCAGATTGCAGAACCTTTGTCAGTGTCAGCCATGTGGATGAGTCAAGGCCATTGCTTGGCCGATGTGCTCTCTGTGAAAGCCTGAGAGAATGTTTTCTCTCCATGTGACTCTCCTTAGGCACACTCTACATCATCGATCACGTTCCCTCTTTGGCCCCATAATCTCCTTGATCAGAAAATTTGGGACACTACCGAGGTACATGACGTTATAGTACAAGTTCTCATATGTCCTGAGTCTTAATTGACCTTGGAAGGCTAGGGCCAAATGTTGGCTTTCCTTGTAGCCCTCCTTTTTCTCTAATTTTGGTCTGCAAACTTAGGTTGTTAAAGATCCAGAAGACAAGCTTATTGTTATTACCATACAATCTAGGCTGTTAAGCTTAACCTCACTATCTATCTAAATATCAAACATCTTAGGCATAACACGGAACAGGTATTTCATATAAACTTTTTTAAAAAGCACTTTATTTCTGAATTGTATGTTACCCATATTCAATGTAGTATCTAACATGATTTATAACTTAGACAAGAATGCTAGATTTTCCCACACTGAAAGACTTATATAATGGTTAATTCAAACCAGAATCTCCTAGAAACAAATTCAAAAGGATAACATTTAAAAATACAAGTTTTCTTTATTTATCAATATCTTTTACATTATGTTATAGAAAAGTGAAAAGAAATTAAAAATTTAAAGTGCTTGTTATGCAAGGATATATTTATTGTAATATTTAATAGCATTGTATTTCTGTGCCTGTATTAGGGATTAAATCCAGGGCCTTGTAGATACTAGGTAAATGCTTTACTACTGTTTATCTCTCCAGATTATTTAAAAGAAATTATTTTGGGACAAGGTCTTGCTGAATTGTTCAGGCTGTCCTCAAATTTGGGATCCTCTTGCTTCAGCCCTGGAGTTTCTGGGGTTACAGGTCAGCACCACCCCCTCTGGCTTGCTTTGCACCTTACAGTTGTCTCACAGTAATCTTGGAGATTTTAGCCAATGTACCAAACAGTGTTGTGATATCTGTGAGAATGCCAGCTTCTTAAGTTGTATTGTGTTGCTCTGATAGGCATGGAAGCCAGAGGTCTGAATGCAGGATCTTATGACAATTCTGAAGTGGTTTTTTGTTTATTTGTTTGTTTTGTACTTGGAATCAAACTCAGGACCTTGCACTTACCAGGCAGGCACTCATGCAGCTGAGCTATATCCCTGGTATTCCGAACAGGTTTTAACCCATACCTAAGTTTTGTATTTTACCCAATATGGAGATGTCAGTAAAAAAATTTGTCACTTTTCGTCTTGTGTTTGTTATTCTACCTGCTTTCCTTCCTTTCTGCCATGTTTTAAATCCTAGATGAGATCTTGAATCTCCACAGGCTAGAATTTATTTTTTTTATTTTTTGGTGGAATCGGGGATTGAACTCAGGCCCTTGTGCTTGCCAGGGAAGCGCTTATTCTACTGAGCCATCTCCCCGGCCCCGTCACAGGCTAGAATTTATAATCCAATATTTTAACATTTAAAACACATTTAAATGTTTTAACATTTTAAAGTAGTACCACTCCCACAGCTGGTTGTCTCCTCCACGTACCACTAAACCCAACTGTGCATGATTCAGCTATTTATTGCTCAATGACAACCTATCACACTATTTTGCAACTTAAAAAATGTACAAGCTATTTCTCAAGATTCTCTGAATTGGCTAGCTTCAGTGGGCAGCTCTGCTGATACTGTCATGAGTCTCTTTTGGTATGCATTTAGCAAGTTCTGGAGACAACATACAAAATATGAAATGATTTTCTACTACACATCTGGCAAACAACTTTTTTTTTTTGGTGGAACCGGGGATTGAACTCAGGCCCTCCTGCTTGCCAGGGAAGTGCTTATTCCATAAGCCATCTCCCTGGCCCCCTGGTATACAACTTATATGGAAGAAAGTGTCACTTAGTTCATCATTTCAGAGGGTAAGTCTGTGGTTTTAAGCCTGGTGTTTGGGCCTATGATGAGGCAGCACTTCATGGGAAGAACACGTGGTAGAAAAAGTGACTCACATCATGATATCCTGGAAGCAAAAGAGAAAAAGGAAGTGAGAGGCCAGAAGACTGCTACAGAAGCCCCTTCAAGGCATGCCACAGTGGCCTAATTTCTTCTTACTAGGTTGTGCCTCTTAAATATTCCATCAGCTCTCAATACCACCACATGCTGGCACTGTTACCTGGGCCTTTTAGGCAACACTTAAACCACTGTAGGCTACAACATGAAAACAGCTTCTTTTACATGGCTAATACCTGATGTGTGATGCTGGAATGTTTTGGCCATGGCTAGCACTCCTGCATGTCTTTTCTCATGGTTCAGTAGTCTTGTCTGAGTTGCTTTCTATGATGAGCAGGTCCCAGGACAGTGAAAATGGAAGCTACAAAACCTCTACGACCTAAACTCAGGAACCACCTAGTAATGCATCTGCAGCATCCTATTGCTTGAAATAAGTTCAGCAACATAATTTTAAGAGAAAGGGTTTAAACATCACTTCTTGAGGGTACAAGTGGCTTAAATTTACAGGAATGGGAGGAACTGTCAAGTGCTATATTTCCATAGTGTCCTACCTCATGTACAGACTGAAATGAGAACAGCCAATTAAAATCCTGAGGCTTTTCATGAATTTTTTTTTCTTGTATTTTTTTTTCTTTTCAAAGTTTTATTGATAAACATATAGCAATGAGACAGTTTCAAATCAAATCGAAAGTACAGTTTCAACAAATAATACACTGCATATATTCTTCTTAGTGGTTAATTGCTGTACAAGATGCAGACTTGTGATCCTACTTACAAACACCATTAGAACAAATCATTCTATTCATTAAGAGAATGCAACTATATATCTATCCCAACCACTTTGAATACACAGATACAAAATGGACATTCATCTGTATCCCTTTTTTTTTTAAGTTCCATTTTTTGAATATTATAGGTGTGTAAACTCAGCAAAATATTCTAAAAGAGTACAGAAGCCCATAATAGCATTGGGTCTTCTGTTTAATTGGCAATTTTCATGAATTTTGTATCTAACAATCTTTCAGTGTAAATAGTACAGATTATAGTATCATATAAAACCCGACAGCCCATGAGGACAGAATGAATGTTCTTTTCAAACAAAAGAAGTGAACTTCGAAGTTAGGCAGTAATGCTTAAGTCTCGGTGCTGCGTGATCCTGCCAAGAGGATCTTGGGCAACATTCCTGTGAAGCACTGTGTTTATTCTCCTGTGTATCTATAGGATTATTTTGATAATTAAATGAGTGAATCTATGTAAAATTCTTAGAAAAAAATCCCTGACATACAGTAAATACATAAGAACACATGAGCTATGAAAATAAAAATTGTGTGGGGCCTATTATTATGTGATATAGTGACAACTGTTAGGTTAGGCCTCCTGAAGCTGTAAAATCTTTTGTATTAGGAAACTTAATCACTAATCCAAGTGACTTTTCTCTCTCACTTCCTGACAAGTAACAGTAGGAAGATTGTTCCCTACTCACTGTTATTAATTTTATTATGTCCTGAAGGTTTCTAAACTATAATTTCTGGTCAGTGGAGAATAGGAGATCATACACTGGAAACTACAAACACACGGGAATTGTTAGCGAACAATAAATGGGACTTTCACAAAGGCCAGTTGGGTTATAGAGCTAAAAGCTTTCACAATAGCACTTGCCCTCCTCTTTTAGGAGTCTTCATACATTCTTTCAGTAGGACAGAGGCTTGCAAGGAAGGCACGTATACAATAAATGCTGTGTGTTTTGATGGCATAATAAACAATGTGCTTTCTTGTTTGGAGCTAGATGGAGCTAAGCTGCAAATCCAACTTCTTAACTTACTACTGATATAGGGGAATGAAACTCCCAACTTGAAAGATACCTGGGACATGGGACAAGTTCATGCTGTCTAAAACCAAAGAATGAATTTTAGGAAAAAAACAGACTTTAAGAGAAAAATGTACTTATTTGGGGAAAGGAAGCTCATGTTCGAAAGAGGGACAGAAGGGGGACCCAGTGGGTTGCCCCCAAATTTGTCTTTTCCAGGGATTTTTATGGTGTAAAACCACATGGTGAGGGAGGTCTAAGGTGGAGAACATGGGCACTCGCGAGGTGGTCATGAGATGGGACAGAACTGTGGCCCGCCAATAAGATGACAAGCACCATTGCTCAGATAAAATTAAATCCAGGACCAAATGAGGAAGCAAGTCACATAGCAAGTGGGTGTGAATATAGAACAGAGGCTTTTCCTGTAGGAGGCTGGGTTAGCGACTTAGGGTCCTCAAGGTCAGAGTCCAATTGCATCTCAATCCCTGATGGCTATCCTTAGTGAGATATGCATTTATTTGATCTTTTGTCTTGAGGTCTGGCCCAAAGCAGAGGTGTCTGTCTCTCCCAAAGTTATAAAGTCATCTTGTCTTCCACATTGTCTCCTTGAGGGCCTAGCTCTGAATGACAGCCTATACTATTTCTATCTAACTCAGCTGCCTGCAACACTACCTTGTATTTATTTTTGAGCAGGTTATTTGAACTCAGTTTTGTATTGTTGATCTGTTAAAGAAACATAAGGAGGGGTTGAATGAAGGAGACAGTAAAGGGAAAAAAGAAACATCAAGATGTGGTGGATTAACTAAGATCAACTTGGAACACCCAGCTGAACTGAGTCAGCGTGGTCAGGGTGTGGAAAAATCCACCTGAGGATTGTTGCTGAAATGACTTATAAGGAGACCGGGAAGGGAAGCCTGTCTATTGATGATTTTCCTGGAGAACTCAGCTGTTCTCTGAAGGCGCTCAGGTCCTCCTTGGTGCAGTGGATAGGTGCTAGTCTCCTAGGAATGGGGGAAGGGCTCTGTCCGTACCTGGTCTTGAGGGTCACTTCCTGGCTCCAGTGCAGATTCCTCAGCCTTTTGACACAGATCCTTCATCCTGAGGGTGTGGACTTTTTAGCTGCCATCACTGACCTTCGGGCCTTCCTGGTGCAGATCTTTGATAGGATTTGCATAAGATATTGCTGTTGGCTTTAGGCCTCTTGCGGGATATTGTCATGGAATCCAGGCCCTGGGCTGGATTCTTCAGGTCTACAGCTTGCGCAGACAGATCTCTCACTCTTTTACATCTGACTTTTTGGGTGAACATTATAAAGTAATCCTGTAAATTATGTGTCCTGTACTAAACCTTGCAAATTCGGCTACAACACAAGATATAGCATATACAGGTACACGTTCCCGATAATGAATGCAGTCATTATGTATATCTTAAATGTTCTAGTAAAATTAACAAGATAAGGAATATCTACTTTGACTGAGTTGTCAAATAAGAATACCAATGCCTTGGCACATAGAAGCCACTCAGTGTATCCATTTGCTTTTTTTTTTTTTTCAGAACCTGGGATTGAACTCAGGCCCTTGAGCTTGCCAGATAAGTGCTTATTCTACATTTGCTTTCTTCCAGAACCTAGGATCAAGTATTCCAAAACTCAAAGCACTTGTCTAAGTCGTATATTTTATGTTTCTAAAAGGAGAGATTTGGCGGAATAAGTATTGTCAAACTATTTTTGATGCAATTAATTTTTACTACCATAGATTGTCCTAATGTTCTAAGGTTAGTTAATAATTCTCCTAGAATATGGATTTGCTTTATGAAATAATTTTGTGTTCTCAGTTTCTATACTGTGAGATACAAATTAATTTTCCCGTTATTAACACAATCATGGAAAAGGTCCTAAAAGAGAAAACATTTGTTAAGTTGCTAGAATTTTAAACAGACAAAACTGTCATGTAAGCGCTTTTCTCCTTGGGTGGTGTCTTACAGGTTCCCAGAATTCATTACCTTGCCCCGCACCCGCAGGACACTGAGGGTCGGCTACCTAGTGTTCAAGGAGTCAAATGACAATGACCTAAGGTCCGAGGTGCACAGGACCATCCTCCCACTGATGGCGCTCCAGGAGGAGGCTGGTCACCGTGAGACTTCTGCCCCTGGCACTGGGGCTGGCTGTGTGCGCGCGTGGGAGCGAGGGGCCCCGGCCACCCCAGGTCCCACCCAGCGGCGGGTGGGCGGGCGTCCGCGGCTCCCACGTGGCAGGCGGGCGCGGTGGGCGGCTCCGGGG
>NW_004524746.1:2481359-2501078 GCF_000260255.1 Octodon degus | reverse complement strand
GCGACACCCGGGACCCGCGCCCGCTCCTGCGCCCCCGGCCGGCGTCCGCTCGGGGAGGGCGCGGCGGGGACGCTCTGTGACGGCCGCCCTGCCGTGCGGAGTTGGGGGGCTCCTCAGCCCAGCTGGTTCTGGCCGGTCGGTCTCGACGTCATCCCCGAATTGGCCCTCGTTTGCCTCGTTTTGCTGCGATGCCGCCTGCTCTGTACCGGGCGATGTAGTGACTCTCACTGCGGAGCGCAGATTGCCAGCTCCGTCGCCCTCAGCGCGCTCACGGAGAAAGCCTGCTGCTTTTCATCGGGCCAGCTGGGTGAGGATTCGGTGTAACTGAGCGATTTTAAATTGCTTATTATGTGCCCCGCACTGTTGCCAAGTGCTTTCACGTGTGCACTTATTCACTTAGCGCTATCAGTGAATAGGTGCTTTTGTCTGATGCTGCCGTTTTTGCAGATGAGAATAGGGTTCTTGGAGAAGTTAAGTGAAGGCTGAGTCCTGCCGCAGATCCCGGCTCCCTTGGACCTACAAACACCTTGCAGGGCTAGTGCTATCCCATTAGATTTTCCAAGTTTTTGAAAACATCACTGTTCTTCCTAATACAGTGCCCAAAGGAATACAGAGATTTCCGTTTAACTTAGTAAAAATTTCTCACTGTCGTTCGACAAGCAATATAGGGGTTCTTTATCCTGACTAGTGGTTGATGCAGAAACCAGCTTAAGCAGAACCGCACACATGGTTACAGTATCATATTTTGTTTATTCATTCTTCCCTTGATGGATCTGGTGATTTTTTTAAAAGTATTTGATACAGGGTCTCGCAATGCAGCTTGAACTCGTAGTGATCCTCCTGTCTCAGCCTCCCCAGCGCTGGTATTACAGGCACAGGCCACCATGCCTTGTTTTAGGCGTTCTCCCCGGGGGCGGGGCCGCCTCCACCGAGGCACTGGATCTGGTGATTTTCTGGCCCTGGATCTTGGTGGTTTGTGTGTGTAGTGTGTACTAGAGAGAAAGGTAAACGATGATGAGCTCAAGCAGTGAGTGAGTTCTTATTGATTTTTATGATAAACTGTTACTTAGAAGATTTAAGATGGTATTGTGGTACCAGGTGTGCTACCTAATGGTGACGCTCATTACCTGCAGTTTGTGATCATTAAATGAATTGTGAAGGGCATTGATCAACAGAAGTACATTTTTTTTTTTCCAGAAGCAAATTTTTGTTTCACTTGATCCATTTTTGTAAAATTTTACAACGGGAGCTTTTTCCATATCCTTTGCAAATGACTGTTAACTGGTGTGCATTTATTTATTTGGTAGAAATAGTGTATTGATACTGTTTACCCCGGCCCTCAGCCAAGCGGAAACACTGTTTCTTTGAGTGAAGGTTGACTGATAGAATTGTGCCTACTTTGATATGTTTTAATTCTACAGACCACTTAAAAGATAGTTCTTAAACTCAGAGTAGCAAGCTGTGACTTCTCCTTTGCTAAAAGTAACACAGTTATTAGAGATGCAGGTAGTAGTTACACTGGGTGAAAATTTGTGGCTTTCTGTGATCTTGGTTTTAGCAGTCTGGGATGGATACTTCATTGCCCTATTTATGTTTATCTTATAAATAAAATGATGGTATTTTTCACCATTCCTGAACATGTTTGTCCTTCCGTCTCCTCTGAGATTGTACAGCATAGGATTAGGTAGTTTAGATTATACTGTAAAATGCTGTAGAATTCTTGAAGGAGCAAGCAGAGCTCACTGTGTAGAATTGTCTTGTTGTCTCATTTTGGTGTTTTTGTTCTCTGAGTTCCTGAAATTGAATCACATTTCTTCAGCTGAATTATAGCAGTTTAAGCAAAATCTGTCTTGACAGGACAGCTATAAAATATTTTCTTGAATAATTTAAAATCTAGTAACCTGTTTGAACCATTACATAGAGGAGTTCGTTCCCATTTCTCTCCACATTTCTTCAGATTTATTCACTGCCTGCGTGGCCTGGAAACCTGGTGATTTCCATTCCTTGGTCAGAGAAAAAAGAAATTCTTGTCATTTCTGGCCTAGATCTGCCTCACTCACACTGCCCCTCACCCTTGAGTTGCTGTTCAGAGATCCTTAGAGCCCAGGGTGAATGAGTAGCACCTGGGGAGTTTTTCTACAGTCCAGGGTTTTAGGCCTCACTCCCAGGGATTCGGATTTTCCTGGTCTTCAGTTGGGTTATAAATTTGCATCAGAAAAAGCACAGTCATAAGTCAAAATTCTGATATCCAGGATGTGGGTAGTACTGTAGTCGTGGCTTTGTAGAAGTTCATAAGATTTTTCGTTGAATCTGTTCCCACAGTAAGGCACACCATTTTATATTACTACTAACAAACAAAAAGTGTAGTAATAAACCTCACCCCAAGTTTAGGCATGTTAATGAGAGCAGTGAATATCTTAAAATACAGGGTTTTAAGGCATCTGTGGCGCTGAGGGGTGCCGCTTATGTTACAGTTTTATTATGAGGTGTAGAACGAGATAAATGATAGCAGCTTTCCTCAGATGTACTGCCATGTGAAATGTCTATATAAAAGTTTATATACATTGTCCTTCCTTGCCACTGGTTTTCAGTGAAGATAATACTCGTGACTGCTTTACATGCAATTTAAAGGGATCTTGCCCTCCAGTTTGACCCCATTGGATTTTCCTTTCATTTTCAGACATTTCTGTATTTGTGGCTCAGTTTAGAAGTTTTACTGAAGCATTTACTCATTGTCACTTTGACATCAGGTGCGGCACGATGGTTTGACTTTGGTCATTTCCTGTCAGTTATTTTTTTATTTTTATGTTTTTCAGTTAGACAACTCTGTGGCCATCAGCAGAGCCAATGAGCTGATTATGCACAGAGCCTCCAGTCCTGTGGCTGTCACGAGAAGTTTTAGGATGTGGTTAAGACCAAGCCTCTGTCAGAGTAGACTGGAGCTCTGGCTGCCAACCCAGTAAGAAAAGCTGCGACATCCTATTGGATACTGCAAGAAAATGTATAGGTTCAGACAAGTCTTTCCCCAATAATGAGAATTTAATGAAAAGCCCAGCCACATTCTATGGTATGACCTTCAGTGGTGGAGAAAAGTTAGGTGAGTTGGATTTGGGAAGGAGGAACAGAATGTGAGTCCTTTTCAGTTTTAATCCCTCAGCATGTGTTTGGAAAACATACTTGTTGATCCACTGGACTGTTTCCCAAATCAGGTATCTTGTGTTTCTGATGAGGAGTACTTCTAAATTTCTTCAGCTAATTTAGGTGAACTGGAAGAATATTAGGCATTTGTGAGATTGAAGTGACTTGGGTTGGAATTCTCTCAGGATGTAGTGCATGTGGTCTGTCAGGCTTGGCTGCTTTGGTCCCCACTAAGACTTTGGGACAAAGCTGGTCTAGACTGGACACCTTCAAATGACTGACCTGTTTGTAGTGTTTTTGTACTATTAAGTATTTTCTCGAGTTAGATTTTAAAGACCACATTCTATTAGATGTACAGTATACCTAATAAAGATAGCAGCTCACATCGCATACTGAGATTTTAAATGTTAATAATCTTCCAAGTGAATATTATGTCACCCTTCTCAATTTACTTTTCGAAGTTCAGCCTGGCAAAGATGTGTGGCCTCTGAGTAAGATAGGCTATTTGATAACAGTCTCTTATTTACTATACACATAACTTGTATTGCTAAAGGGAAAGTGTTTAAAAAATAAATATTTGGAATTTTAAAAGTTGGTCAAGCATGAGATACATAATTATCCTATGCTTTATTAGGCTCATTGCATACACTTACATAAAGGAAATAGCAGTATTAACTTCCCACTAAAATCATCTTATAGTTAATGAAATGAAGTTTAATTCAGTGCGATTAATTATTATCAATTTATTTATGTATCCTGCGATGGATTTGGAAGAGTCAGTGCCTAGCTTCATCCCTGCCTTCATTGTAAAAGGTCAGTGTCATCTATAGAAAGGAAAAGAATCCTTTCGAAGAGTGAGGTGGTGGTATTTCCTCTAGAAAACAAGCTGCTTGGCACGGAGAGCGGGCAGTTAGGACAGTGCCTCGCGGAGTGCAGGACTTAGAATATTGGATCGGTCCTAGCGCTGTAGGAGGATTCTTAAGAGAAGCAGTAGAAACTGTATGGGGCTGTGTATCCTGGACTTTTAGGGCATGGCCACAAAGTTTTAAATTTTTTATTTTAGATTTTTTGATCAAATTTTTTTTTCCTTGCCTCATAACTCTGTAAATTGTACCCCTTAGACCTGTATGTCCCATGAGCCTGAGTTGATTTTCACATTTTTCAGTGAGGTAAAAAAGAAAAATTTGATAGTACATGAAAATTTTAGGAATTCAAATTTCAGCGTGTAGGCGTAGCTTTATTAGAACGTGGGTGGGTTGTACATTTTCACATTTTTGGTGGTTTGCATTTCAGCTACAGCTGTGAAGTGGGGCACTTGTACAGTCTTCTTCTTACAGAAGTTTCCCAATGCTCATCCTGTTTTACTCACAGATATATAATTATTTATTGCATATTTTTTAGTGTCATACTCCTTTTTGTAAATGTGAGATAATATTGTGGCTGTCATAGTTGTAGTATTCATTTCAGTATTCTCTTTTTCCTCTCTTATTCTTTGTACGTAGGACAGGGTCTACAGGGTCTCACTATGTAGATCAGACTTTTAGTGATTCTCCTGTTTTCAGCCTCCCAAGTACTGGGATTACAGACGCGCACCACTGTGCCCAGTCCCCGTTCCTGGCTGGCGCAGCAGGCTGGGGATCTAACCTCAGATGCCCTGTGTCCACCTAAGCAGGCACTTTAATCTGCTGAGCTATCTGGCCCACCCTTCCTCTCTATTTTAAATATCCTCACACAACTTGCTATTTTAGTTTGTCCTCTTGATCTTTATTAGTATGAATTCTTTAGAGAAACAGTACCAAGAGGAAATATATAAACCAGATAATGCATTGCTGTGTAATTATCTATCTATAGATATATAGATTATAAGTATAGATGGTGACACACCTATAGATATAGAACATGTATTTCTTACCTAAAGGTGGAGATTATATGAATTTAGATAATATAGCTATAGATCATATCCATACATTTTTTTTTTAAATTTTATTTATTTATTTGTATGTGTGTGTGGGGCGGCAGCTCAGCCCACCAGGGGGAGGGGCTGGCTGGCATGTGGTGCTGGGGGATTGAACCGCGGTCCCTGTGTTTGCTAAGCTTGTTCTAAGTAGGTGCTTTAGACCATTGAGCCATCTCACCAGCCCCATAAGGATTTTTTTTTTTTTTTTGCTCCTTGAATGCCTTCAGGGCACTTTTGGCTGGCTGGAGGGTTGTGGGGATCGAACTACAACAACCTGAGGCTAACAGCTTTGTGGAAGCAGACACTTAAAGAACTGAGCTAGGGCCAGGCCCCCCATATCCATACATGTTATATTAAATAGATGACCTAGACATCCCTTATGATAAACTACCTATTCTTGTAGTTTGTTATAAGAAATTGTTTCATACAGATTAGAGGCAGAGAAGTCTAGGATCTGCACTTGGCAATAGATGGTTCAGTCCTCATCTGAATGTATTCTCTCAGCTTAAAGACAGAGAGGGAGTGAATTCTTCCTCTGTTAGAGAAATGTTTTTTTTTTTTTTTTTCCCTACTCAGGCACGAAAGACCTCAAAAGACATGGAGATTTCTCCTGATGAGAAGATTGCCATCAGTTCCCCAGACACTAGCTAGGTGTTCTCTGCTCCATTTCAGCTCTGTTACTACAGCTGGAGGCAGTGTCAGGTACCGCAGGGGGAGGACTCACTTCCCAAGACCACCCCTCCTACCTTAGACCCTGGTAGTTTTCCCTGTGCTCCTGATGAACTGGCTATAAACGAGCATTCCCACAACCTCCTCTTGGGTTTCAGCTAGTTTGCTTCAGTGGCTCCCAGAACTCATAGAAGAATTTAGATTGACTACTCTGTGGTAAAGGTTATTACAAAGGACGCAGGTAACTAGGTGCCCCAGTAAGCTGTGTCAGAAGCGACACAATTTCCATGGCATCCTGGACCCAACCCCCCAGAACCTCCCCTGTCCATGTTCCATAATCTGGAATTTTTCCATACTCTGGGGTTTTATGGAGACTTGGTTGCATAGGCATGCCTGAAGCATGGACAACCATGTTAAAATGTGGTGGGACCAAAAGAGGACTTAACGTAGCAGACTAAAGGGAGTGCAGAGATCTCCGTGGCCTGTCTGTGCAGCAGTTCTGCCTTCCTGGTTGGCAGCAGGACCTCTCTAGTGTAAGGAGGGTCTTAGGACCTGCTGTCACAGAGGCTTCTCAGACACGTTTCTGTATGTGTGGCTCCAAAACAGAGAAGTGAGTGAAGTTTAGGGTTTCTAAGATTTGTTATGGGGAAGACAAATTTTAGGTGTTACGGCCTGCTATGGTAGGGGGAGCTCTGAGCCAGGAAGTATAGTTGAAAAATATGGGTGCCTTATATGTTTTATATATGTCACATATATTTCTGAATATATGTGTCATAATATGACACTGAGCAAAGACTCAGCCTTTCTTGGTCTTTATTCAGGTTATCAGTTAAACTGGACTCTAGTGAGGAGAGCAATCTGCGTTCCCCAGTCCACAGACATCTTTGCAGGTTCACGCTGAATAATGTTTACATACAGAATCCACACACACACACGAAAAAAGTATGCCCACTTAGCGGCCTGTCACCCTAACAAATGTTTGGAAGCTGATGCCCACCACCGGGAGTGCCTCATGTAATTGTAGAGGCCAAAGGTAACCTGTATTAAGCTCGTGTCTCAATAAATTTAGTTTTAAACTATTTATGCAAGTTTTTTTTTTTTTTTTTTTTGTGGGCTCTGTATGGATAGCCAGTGGCCTAGTCAATTAGATACATAAAATTAACAATCACAGAGCCAAAATATACCCATTTGCACTTTGACCTACTCTGGAAAAGCCACTCATCCATGTGAATGCTAGCATCATGAGAACCTGGTTATTGTAGTTAAAATTGTCACTGCACTGTTAAACTGGATTGAATTGAATGACAGTTTTTCCGTATTTGTGGAGTATAACTTGTAATATTTTCTTCTGATTTAACTAAGTGGTTCCTGTTTATAGGTATTAACTGTATCAATGAGTGCTCTGTTTGCTTCATTTTCTTGTGTCGTTTCTCTCTTGAGGTGGGAAGGTTCTAACACACTAGTTTAGTCATTTTGACAAAGTGTCACTACTCTGATGTTGCTGGCTTGCAGCAGATATCCGAAATTCGTGGAACAGTTTGCAAAAGCCTTGCTGACTGGCATGACCTTTTGTTAGCAGGTCTCTCCTCTTAGAGAATATCAGTGAGCAGCTGGGATGACAGGGAACGAGACTTGTTTTAAGCTTCTTTAACCTCCATAGGACCTTAGATAAATCCCTTGACCTCATTAGTAATGCCCCTTAATACCCACTAGAGCCAGAGGGCTGATGGGAGGATCATAAGAAATAATGTGTGAATCGCACCCTGTCTGTGTGATTTATTCCCTAGTTTGTATTAATTGGCAAGACTTGTTCTGCCTGTTAGTTCTTTTCTTGGCTTCTTTTGCTGATATGAAATGATATTCTTGTAATTCACCTGATGGAGCTTGCACTTCTCTCAAGGAAGGCTGAAGTATCACTTGTGCTTGTCTTCACTGCTGTTCATGAAGTTAATGGATTTTAAGACCACACCTCATTCATATGGTAGCCTGATTTTTCCTTCAGTAACAGCACTTCACTCAATTGGCCTCAACGAGTGTTGGATCTAAAAAAGAACCTTTAAATTATAAAACATTGAAAGAAAGTCAGTCTGTCACTGTGAGGCCCTAGCTTGGGCCCTCTCCCTTCTGCCTGGTCACATAGTTGGTGTATCGAGCGCAGCGGGTCACTGCACAGCGGCTTGGCCACGCCCCTCTTGGTGTTCACTGTTGGGGCCTCGGGCAGCTTATGTTGAGCAGCCCGCTGTAGCTGCCTGCGTCACTGAATCTTCTTGTTTGGCCCCTGCTTCCTCTTGTGGCACCTGTATTCTCTAAATGCGCTGTTTGAGGGGTTTTTTTTTTTTTTGATTTTTTTTTTTAAATTTCTTTGTTTTTAACCTGCCCTGAATGATCTTCCAGCCACTAATAATTCTGGTTTTGCTAATTGGCTGTAATTTCTGTATCTCTGCCTGTAAATGAATAATATATTAACCTTCTGTTTAGAATTCTGATAGGGACCTTTCTAGCCTTCCACTGTTGTGTTCATTTTCTCTGGACCTGTTCTGTTCTCGTTTCTTTGTTGGCAGTTTGGCCTGAGCTTTTCATTATGTTTGCTTTTTCTTCACTACGGTTATCATATGTAAAGATTGCCTTTGTCTTTAAATGCCTTCTTGGGAAACAAGTCAGGAAACACTTGGAATTAGCATATTATAAACATGTTCTGTGATTTGCTTCCAAATATATTTAATGGCCCCGTAACGCATGCACAAACTGCCGGAGTAGTGCCCCCAGCTTACAGACATAGCTGTCAGCCAGCGATGTCAGCCAGAATTTGCTCTGATCCATATGCCACCTTTTTTTGCTGCTTTGTACCTCTGTGTCATTAAAGATGCAAGAACATTAAGCCAGTTAATTGAAGATGTGTTATGGTTGAAAGTTAATTTGATGAAATTTTAATTTAGAGATCTTACTAAATGTTAGCATACGAAGAAATGTTAATGGGAAACAATCAGTGTTCATCAGTTGGTTGTGTCATGGTTGCTTACATTGCATCTTAGCACTGTTGCGTTTAGAAACAGGCTTGCTGGAGGTGACACCAGGTGGCACGGTAGCCCCAGTGGGGAGAGGCTGAAACGGACCAGCAGGTGCCGGGCCCCAGCAGCTTATGGAATTCTCAGACGTTTTCCTGGCCACACTCAGATAAGAGTGACATTATTTTGGAATATTTATGTCAAGGAAAGACGTGTGGGTTGTGAAGACAAATTTCAATTTCACTGAAAGCCAAAGGGGACTATAACCTGTTGGAATTTTCATTTGAAAAGCCAAGAGCTTTTTTTTCTTTTTTTTTTTTTTATGGCTTTGTGTGATGGCTGGTGGATACTTTAGTATCTCTTGGTAACTTTTAGTGTTTTCCTAGCCTTTGGCTAAGCAGTATAAAAAGATATATAACATTGACTTTTCCTATCATGTGGAAGGTATTCAGATAAGGAAGGAAGGAAGGAAATCAATAATACACAACTTGTATAAATGATTTCTCCCCCTTCAGAGTAGATTGTGTGGAGGTAAAGTGGTGATAAGAAGACGGGGTGTCTCTTTTTTCAGGGGGGTGGGGGGGATGAGGAGACTGGGTTTTTTGTTTATAGCTTTCAGTGAACTACTAGATCAGATCTCAGCATTGAAATACAAGTATCAATCCAGTCTGAAAAAATATAATTCTGATTAATATGCTTCACTAATGAAATGTTTATTGTGAATTTAATCTATATGGGAGATTGATTTGACTTGGACATGCTTTATTACCAGTTTTCTATTTTATTTTTTTAAATTTCACCTGTGCTATCAGGAGAGAAACATGCATAGTCTTCCAGGTTTTTTTTTTTGGTAGCATCTGTTTCTTCTGTGGTAAACAATATCTTTTTTTTGTAATTTTCAGGAAGGGTCTCACTACTAGATTGGACTCGTAGTGATCCACCTTTTTACAGCCTCCCAAGAGCTGGGATTACAGGCACGCGCCACCACGCCCAGTCTCAATTGCCATTTTAGCATGCCCCAGGGGTGGGGCCAGCATGGCAGGACTGGGGATTGAACCCCAACTGTGCCTGCTTGCAGGCACTTTAATCCACTCAGCTATTTGGCCAGCCCTTGTGGTAAATAATATTGAAGAACAATATTTGATGTGTAATGTTCTATCAATAATGAAAATTGCTGGAATATTTGAAATTGTAATTTTGTATAGCTGTGGGTATTATTTTGTACATATAAAGTGAAAAACCTGAAGGGAACCCTTTGCTATGAATGCCGTGGTCCCTGAGTTGTCACATCAGAGGTCACTTAGCACAGGGTCCTGGTGCGAGCTGACTCTCCTAACTCCTGCCACATTTCCGCCAACAATTTTCCCCATTACCACACTAACAGCTTAACTTCTTTGAAGCATACCTGCAAATTGGACGTGTGGAACTGGTCAGAAGTTCCTTCAAGGTCCGATGTCACGAGAGTAGAGGCATCGTCCTCAGGTCACAGCTCGCTGGCCACCTTTCTCATTTGTTCGTAATGCGAGGGAGCTGAGGAAGCAGTAGCAGGCGACACAGCCCTGCAGAGCTGCACTGGTGTTCACTGGATTCCCGCTTTAGAACACGCAGTCCGAATCAGTCGAAGGAAGGATATTCCACCTAGGATTAACCGTGTTTGCTTTTTCTTTTGATTTTAGGAGTTTATTTAATGAAAAGTGCTGTAGACTGAAAAACCAAACATGAGGGTAGCAGGTAAGCTCTTTAATCTGCTGGATATAATTTTGACTTTGGGGAAACTGTTTATAACATCTAAAGGAGAGGGTAAATGGTATTTCTTTATGTTGAGTACAGAGCTAAAATAAATTATGTTAAGTGCAATAAATCAGACCCACAAGCTTACATATCACATGGGAAAGCTAAATTGTAACTAAAGAGCAAAAGTAAAAGAAGTTTTTGGGACTAGGAAAATAGATCTTTCTCAGCTGAGAAGGTGCTCAAGAGACAGAGGGGAAAGGGAAAGCGGAAGCAGATGGGAAAGGAATTAAGATGTGCTGTGCACGTGTCCCCGCCTGGCGCTGAAAGAGAAGCGTGTGCCGCCCACGTGCTCACAGCGTGTAAGTCACTCGCGGCTAGGTAGTCAGCCAGTCACAGATTGGACATGTAGAATTATGTAAAGTTTTAGTGAGAGACTTTTGAAATGGCAAATATTTTAAGTTGTGGTTTTAATGTTTTTTGTTTTTTTTTTCTTATACATGAAGCTTGTGTTTGCCTGGTATTGCACGTAAAATGTCCATATGAAGAATGGTTTTGATAGCACAGGATTTTTGTTTTTGCCAAGTCTATATAAGCCTCTTGAGAAAAATGAGTTCTGTAGTTTAAAAGTTTTAATCTCTCCCATGTAAAATTAAAACAAGTACATGTAAAGAACTCAGCAAAATTTCTTTTTGCTCAGTATTTATTCAAGTTCAGTCTGTAAAGTTTTAAGGACATTAACCTGTTCTTGACAACATATTAAATAAAGGAAAGAAATCAGCAAGTGTTCACAGTATTGAGGTAGTCATCCTCCAGACATTATAAGACTGACCTCGAAGCACCTGGATGCCCTCTTCCTACCTGTAGGAAACTCCGTGAATGCCCCACGCTTTCTCCATCCAGTAAAAGGCCTAAGCAATGCAAGTGTTAGAAAGGGATTTCTGCAAATATGTGCCCAGCATGGAAGGCAGCTTACAGTTTCTCAGAATCAAGATAGTTGCTCCTTTAATTTCCTCTCACTGGAAGGCTAAATATTTTCCTTTAAAAACATCTTTTAAAAATGCCTCATGTCAAAGGAGGCGAACAGCGAATCTTCCTACTTTGGCTGCAGTTGTAGAGTCAGGAAGCTCATCAGACGTCATGGCTATTAAACTGATATGCTTGACGGTTGTTAAACAAAACTGAAGGTTGTTAGGAATGCTTTTGTGAAATTTTTGAAAACTGGATCTCTTTTTCCACGAAGTTACGAAACATCTTTTTGAAAGTAATTGTACAGTTGCTGAAGAAGCCTTCCCCAGAAACCTCAAGCTTGCTTGTGGTTTGAAACACAGGCAGTGTCGTTTTTTTTGAGGGATCTTTGTGTGCAGCAGGACTGCTTAGTATTGTGGCTTCTTAGATGATTTTAAACTATGTCGTTTAAGCGTGATGACTTGAAAAGCAGGTTTTTGTTTGACCTTAATCCTAACTTCATTCTAATTTAAATCACCTTCCTCATCTAGCCCATTTCTCTGATTCTGACAACTAATGACTAGGTTAATTGATGAGGAATGATTCACCAAGTGCTTCTTTCATGTTTGGTACTATTCCTCACCTAGATCTTGAGGGGAATGCCTTAATGAACAAATGGAGAAGATGAGCGGTTTATTGATTTTGACAAATTAGTCTCCTATTTAAAATAAGTCCTTGTGGCTTGAAGTGGTCGCACAGCCATTACTATTCCAGATGAAGTGTATGCATATTGGTTTGTGAAAAACAGGAGCAGCTCCCTGCCTTCCATGGCTAGAAGGCAAAAGAGGTTTCGTAAAAGGTTCAGAATGGGTGTCCTGTGATGTGGAGACAGAGTCTTCCAAGTCCAGAACTGAATATTGGTTCTGAATCAGCAGCCCTGCTGAAGTTCTACCAGAACAGGTTCTAAAGACAGTGCCAGTTTCTCTGCCTGTAGGTTTTCTACTCCTCAGAGCTTTTGTCTCTTCCTGGTTCCTGTCATGGTCCAGTAGAGTGAATAGATCTTCATGCAAGTGCTGCCACTTACTAGTTATAGCAAAGGGAGGTAAAATTTTAGCTTCATTTTCTGTATTTATAAAAGTAAGTGATATTTGAAAAGTTGTGTAAAGTGCGATTATGCCGCTAAACGCATTTAGCTCCGTAGCAGGCATTCGTAAGTGGTGTAGGTGCTGCCTTCATCCTTCGCTATTGCTGGAGTACAGTACCTCTACATCTTAGGGGAGAGGTTTCTTTAGGTTCAGGTTTTCAGTCCTTGGTCAGCTGGCTCCAAAGCAGAAATGACAGAGTGGAAGGGTCTCATGTAAGAGAACTGCTCCCCCAGTGGCCCGAAAGAAGAGAGGAGCCAGAAAAAGAGGTGCACCTTCCAGGCCCTGCCCTGCGAGATCGCCTCTTACCAGACCCCTCCGCCATCTGCTCTTTCAGCCTCTGAACTCATTCATTCGTGAGTGAATCTAGTTACTGTTCAAAAGCCCCACCCATGAGCACAGGCGAGTTTGAGGATCTAAACCATTACATGTACTACATATAAAGTGTATTCCGTTGTAACTTTTTAATTTAGAGTCAGGTTTCTTTTATAAACTTGAGTTTTTTAAAAATCATTTTAATATTCAGTGTGCATGAAACCAGGCATGGCGGCGCACACCTGTAATCCAGTCCCAGCACTGGGGAGACTGAGACATGGTCACTAGGAATCCTAGCTATGTAGTGAGACCCTGTACCAAATAAATCATAGAAAAAAAAGTCAGCGTTCAACAGTAAAAGTATATTTTACATTTCTGCTTTATGGACAGATGGAAAAGTTATGTGGTTATACACACTCATAATTGCTAGAAAATAAGTTGGTCATGGTAGCATGTAGTGCAGAATCTTCAGGCTGTGGTTTTAAATGATCAAGAAAAATATGCCACCTGATAGCATTCATCTGTTTATCAAAGAGTTGTTGATGTTGTTACTGTGCATGGACCAGTTGGCTACATCCTGGTGGAAAGGGTTCAAAACCTAATGAATTTTATGCTCTACTGCACTAAAAATGCAGGCAGTTTGGAGTTGCCCTTAACAACCAAGGTAGAAAATGGAGGAGAGAGAAAGGGAAGGATTAGTGGTCATACTTCCTTGTTGCCAAGCTGCTATATTAGTAGAACTTTTTAAAAGGTTTCTTTCAGAGCAGTTTTGGGTTCACAGCAAAATTGAAAGTACAGACATTTATCATTTTCCATCTATTCCTTGCTGCATGCATAGCTGTAATAGAGTGTTTCTAGACAGCAGTAAGTAGGCCTTGAGCTGCGTCCTCGCCTCACAGCGAGCATCGTCGATTGATTCCCTCTCCTCCCCTCTAAGGATGTGTCAGTTCTTTTCAGGTTTATGAAGTCAGAATTAGGTAGTTTGGTTGTAGAGTGTGGAGTACGGTGCAAACCGGCAAACCACTTTACTTTGTTAGGATTCCTGGGTTTTTGGTCCTTCTGCCACTAACTTATCTGTAATCCTGGGTGAACACCTCACTTCTAAGCCTTTTTTTCTTTTAAGAAAGTAAGATGAATGCTGGTCTTTTCCACCTCTTTTACTTTTTGCTGCTGTTTGTAATACTACTGAGCCACATCCCCCGCCCTCTACCTTGCATGTCAATATAAGTTAAAGAGAGAAGAGAAATTTCATAAGCACATGTTACTGTAGTTCCTGAATAAGCTAATGACATAGCTCTGAGATCCTAAGTTTAAAAAGAAGACTTTCCTGGTTGTTGTTTTTTTTTTTTTTTTTTAAAGATTTTATTTTTTTTATTTTTTTTTAACATTTATTTAGTGTGTATGTGGCCAGCTCAGCCCACCAGGGGGCGCGACTGGCTGGCATGTGGTGCTGGGGGATCGAACCACGGTCCCTGTGCTTTTCCAAGCTTGTTCCAAATAGGTGCTTTAGACCACTGAGCCATCTCTCCAGCCCCTCCTGGTTGTTTTCTTACCTTGCACTTTGTCCTTTTCTTTACTAGATCTGGTAAACTTGCAGAAAATGCTAAACAGATAATTCATATTAAGCAGTAATGTCAGCGATAACTTTGTGAGACAGACATAAGTAAAGATACAGTTATGAAAGATGAGTCATCTGCCCTCATGGAGCTCACCATATCATCTTGTTATAAAATACAAAAGAGATGTCAAATTATGCCCTCTTGGGATAGAAGGCCTATCTTAGCCTAAGTGTTAGTGTAAGTTGTTTGCCATGCCACTAGTGATGTACTGTAGGACTATGTTGCTAAACCTGTGAACGTTTCACTTGAGAGCTGCCCGCTGAGTGATGCCTTGGCCTCGTGTGGTCTCCGGCGGGTCCAGAGTTCTTGCAGCATTTCTGCCTGCCTGCCTGCCTGCCTGCCTGCCCTTCATACTGGGAAGCACTAGAAGCTGCATCATCTAACAAAACCAGTCATGATGCTTTTATGTAGTTAACTGCTGACAGGTAGGGGGTTTTTGCATAGAAAGACAGTGTTTTAAGTAGTCTTAAGTTTAAAATACATAACAAAAGCTGTGTGGGCTCACAGACTCTCGCTGAATAATTTCTGCCTTTTCCCTAGGAGCTGTAAAGCTGGTGGTAGCTGTGGCAGTATTTTTATTGACATTTTATGTTATTTCTCAAGTATTTGAAATAAAAATGGATGCAAGTTTAGGAAATCTATTCGGTAAGTCTCTTCTGTTTTAAAACATTTTTGATGTGGTTGCCTAAATTTTTTATCAACTCTCAACGCTGAGTCATTGCTGTTTATTCAGTTTAGAAAAAGAATTATCAGTAAATGTGGTTTGTTAGAATGTTCTAAAATGTGTAAGAAGTCTTAGAATTTAGTATAAAGTAATGAATCTTCTGTCCAACACTTCGAATAAATTTAAAGACTTTTATTTTAAAGTCTTAAAGACTTTTATAAGTAAGAGGCATGAATCATGACTTCTAAGAGCACGTTCTAGAAGCTATAACACCCTTAAGTTTAAATTACTGGGGCTGGAAAAATTGGACCCAAATCTTGCTTTCAGTTACCATGTGATTAGGAGTCACAATTGTGTATGTTAAATATTGGTCATCGAAATTCATCGTTCTTTCAGCCTTCGTTTTCTTTTGGGACCTTTTTTCTTTTTGGTATCCATATGTTTCTATATCGTAAATGTACCATGGCAAGGCAGTTTAACTTAGTTTTTAACAAAATCCCTAAGTTAATGAAATGGAACCAATTTAATGCTATTTTAGAGAATTGTGTATCTTAAGTACCTAATGTGTATTTCTAGTCTATAAATATATTATTATGAAAATAAAGACCTTAATGGTTGTGTATTAAAGTGGCAAGTATTATATTTAAACCTGTATAAAATTAAGTCTTTTGGAGTGACTATAGACCTGCATAATTGAAATTTTGTGATGTTACAGATACTTTTCATAGATCTTTGTTGAGTAAACTTTGGCTCCAATATTGTTTAAAACATTGAAAATTAAGCGTGAGAAGTGAAACTATAAAACCTAAAACCTTTGGCCTAGTAGGCAGAATTGAATGAAAGAACTTTGAGATCTCCAGATTCATGAGTTTTGCTTTGCATGAATTAATGCTTGTACGGGATCCTTGACATTTAATCTACTTTCTCTCTTGTCCAAGCTCAAGACTTTAGTGCTTGGCGAAAGAATCTCTAGAAAGTCTTGGCTAATGCAGGCTCTCATTTGGTGTCTGGGATGTGGCCTGAGATTTTGTGTTTTTTGTTTGTTTGTTTGGGTTTTTTGGCCTGAGATTTTGCATTTTTGAATATACTTTGTGGTGGTGTTGAGATTCCTGTGGTTGGACCACATTGTGAATAGCAGGGCTACAGATGCTTTTGATGTCTAACATTGCAGGTGGATTTCTTGCTAGGACTACCTAGAGTCCATCTTCGTGTTACTTTTAATTGTCTTTTGTACTCTGTCATGGTTTATGTCTGGTTATCCCCCAAAAGCCTTGGGCAGTCGTGGGGGGCTTCTAGAGTTTGTGATTAATACATGATCGATCCAGTGCAGGGATTGCAGGTGTGAGTGCTACACTCACTGTGCAGCAGGTGATTTGCATTACAAATGTAAGGAGGGGAGAGAGGGGCTAGCTAGCTACCACTCCCTTTGTTCTTTGCTGTTTTCCAACACCTTAAATGGCTGCTCTCTGCCAGGTGCTGCTCTGCCTTAGAGCCGCCCAATGTGGACTGAAACCTCCACTAACTGTGAGCTAAATAAGCCTTTCCTTCATTTTAGGTGTCAGGTATTTTGTCCCAGCAATGAGAAAAAAGTAATTGAGACATTCTTGCAGTTACTTTCAGTCCTTGATCGTGCTTCTGCCTGCTGGAATGCTCCTCTGCCTCATGTTCTCTCAGCTAGTTAGCTGTATCCATGGCTCTTCAAGACCCCTTACTCATTTTCCTCTTTTCAGGTAATGGACGCCTCCTTCACATTTGCTCGTCTTGATGTATTGATCATTTTCTTCCTGACTTGGCTGTTTTTAAGCCCTCTTCTTAGAAGGAGGTACTGAGGTCCAGCTTAAAATGGTTATTGCAAAGTAGAGTGCAGCTTCTCTTTACTTGGTGTAGTCTGTGCATGTTGATTCCTACCAAGTGCCCGCTGGCTGCAGTGGCCAGGGGCAGAAACCACATGGATGACGCTGAAGTTTTGTGCGTTGTTGCCCTGGAAATGCAGTATATCCCTGACCTTCCTAAGAAATGTGTGGGTTAAGGGAAGGTCATTATAGGATGGTAGCGTGATGTAGAAATAGGTGTTTTTCCTTTTTAAAGAAGCAGACTTTTCACTTACCTGTAAATGTTGAGTGAAAACTCTGACAAATCAATGAAAAGAGACTAAACAGATTTTAAAAAAGGAAAAAAAAGACAGTCCTTGAGCAAAGGGAGCCAGTGGAACCATTGGTACAAATAGAATAAATATTTGGAGAAAGGCTAGCTACTTTTAGAGGCGAGTGAAGAAGAGGTTGGGTGAAGCTGTGTTTGGCACGGTTGTTGTGCACATGCAGTTAGCTGGCGATCCCCTCCAGTGATCTGCCCCTGCCCCTGCCCCTAGGCACTGTCCCCATCCTAGTCCATCCTGTTTTCTTACACACTGTGGTACTATCCCTTTGTCTCCTTGTCTTTGCTGTATGTGGATCTCACCACTCGCAGCATCATTCTTGGAAACGCGTGAACCTTTAGCACTTTCAGTCCCTGGAGAATAACATACAAAGTTTGTGGTCACTGGAGATCCACTGAGAGGCCAGCCTGTCCTTCTGAACTGTTCTCTGCACCTGCCCACCTCGGGTGCTGCCCTTGCTCTGCCACAAGCTGGCCCCGTCTTTTGGTGCGTTGGCCTTGGCTCGCGCTGAATCCACACCTTTCTCATCACCGTGTCACCTCTTGACCATCTCACTCTCCAAAACTTGATATCAGTGCCCCTCCTTAGAGATTTGCTTGCACCTCCTTCTCTGCTGGAACGTATCACTCCTTTTTTGAGCTGTTGTTTCTAATTGCATTGTACCTATATCATTTTAGCACTGCTCTTACTTGGCTTTGCACTATAGAACCTTCCTTCTTTTTCTTTCTCTTGTGTCTATCTGCCCACCAGAGGGAGGGCAGTAACATCCCAGTGCTTCACCCCGCAGTAGGAGTGGGCCCTGCAGATAGAGATACTGATTGAGGTTAAATGAATGTAGGTAATTGAGGATTCAGGTTTCTATGTGAAAAAGAAGAGTATATCCAAGGTGGAAAAATGAGGGGTAGTCGTTGAGAACAAATGCTCAGTTCTTTAGGATAGTTACTGCTCTTGATGTTCATGTAAAGTTTTCCTAGTGTTAAGTAACTGCAAAGTGTTATACTGTGCATTGTAGCTATTTAATTTGAGCGTCCTTAGAGCAGATGCATGTGTTGATGTCAGAAGCAAAGTCATACTTTATAGCTATAAAACCTTATTAGATTTTTGTCTGTTGGATTGGTGAAAATTTAATTTGCGGGGTTTATTTTATTCTCATTTAGACTATTATCAAAATGAATTGTGTTGTCTTCTGTGACTTATTTAGTATCTCAATTAATGGCAGGGGAAAAAGTATAGCCTACTATTGGACTAGTTCGTATGATCGGTATTCTAGTTCTTGTAGTGGTGAGTTTTCTGTTTTTTCCCCACTTGTTAGTATAACAGCTTACTCGAGATAGCTTCTGTAAGTCATTATGACTCAGATTTAGTGTGTAGTGTTTTAGAAAATTAAAACAAAATTTTTATTGAAACTAGTTGAAATTACAAAGCAGATGGTGATTTTTTTTTTTTTTTTAAACAATATTTTGGTGTGGGGTGTAGTTCCGTGGTAGAGCGCCTGCCTAGAATGTGTGAGGCCCTGGCTTCCATCTCCGACACCAAAAACCAAACAGGAAACACAAATGTACTGAGAAACCAAGCCAAAAGACAAGTATTTAATAAAACAGTTTTGATAATTGTAAAATTACATACAATAGGAAATACTGGGAGCCAGCCATGCTGAGGCATACCTGTAGGCCCAACACTCAGGAGGCTGAGGCAGGGGGATTGTGAGTTTGCAGCCAGCCTGGGCTGTGTAACAAGCTCACGGCTAGGAGGGGCCTTGGTGCGTGTGTTAGGCCTGGGCTGCATTCCTGGATGGTATCCTTTCATGATTGAAAGTCACCTAGCTGTGGGGTTTCAGCTCCTAGCGTTCTCAGGATGACGGGCCTAGAGAAGACTTCTAGTGTTGGTGGCTACAGCCTAGCAGTGCACCTTCACCTGTGAAGAAGTGTTTCATGAGTTTCTTTATCATCAAATGTCATGTGCTGCCCCTTGCACTTCCATGAAATAAATGGAAGTGATGTTTAGTTAAAAACAACTGTACTGTGCATGTCTGCTGGTCTGTGGAAAGGAGCAGATAATTTGTTTGTCTCCTTTCTCCAATTGTTTGTACTATTTTTCTTCTTAATGTCTTATACATTTCTTGCTTCTTTTTCCCCCTTCAATTTTACATGCATATAGCTGGTAATACGGATAACCAGTTGGAAGACAACAATGTATTACAACAAATAACTGTGAAATTCTTAGTACCTTAGGTGAAATTTTATATCACTTGTATTTTTTTGTTTTAATTCTAATTTGTACTTTAAAAAAAATTCTTGATTAATAAACTGATTTCCCTTTGAATTGAGTGGCAGTCATTGCTTTCTCACTTCAAATTTTATAAGCTAGTATGACCAT
>NW_004524746.1:2380448-2479460 GCF_000260255.1 Octodon degus | reverse complement strand
CCCTTTGTGTCTCTCTGGCAAGATGTTCTGCTCCTGAATCAGCTGGGTGGGTCTTGCCTCTAGCCTCTTTGCAGGGAGTTCTGCTGAAGGGTTCCGGGCTGGTCCTGCACGCTGGGTTGAAAGAGGATCCGCGGGTCCCGGGTCGCCTCACTCACTTGCGGGGCCTGCACTCTGGGTCGAATGAGGATCCACGGGCCCCGGGTTGCCTCACTCACTCCACGGGCCAGGGTTCTGGGTCAGTTCAGGATCCCGCCGGGCTCAGGGTCTTCTCACTCACTCACCGGGCCTGCGCTCTGGTTCTGTTCAGGATCCGGCAGCCCCGGCTCCTCTCTGTCCGGAAGTTCTTGAGTGACCATCTGTTACTTGCCTTCCCAGTATAACCATTTTAGAAACTCCTTTCTGATTTTTCTTCTGTCTCCCTTTCTTTAGCCTTTTCAGGTTGCTAAGAATCCTTGGTCACTCATCATTATTTAATAATTGACAGCCTCATCTATTTCCTAATTTTCCAGGTTCTGTTTTAATGCCAGTTCCTCTTTGTAGCAGTTCTGTATACCATCCACTTGTATCTTCAGAAGTTATCAGGTCCAGCAGGATTCATCGTATATCTCCACCCTCTTAGCCTTACTCTTATAAACATTTTCAGTGCAGAAGTTTCGAGATGCATGTTCAGTGGGTCGTATGCATGGACACCTGGAAGCTTTCAAAGTCCGAGCTGGCCAGTGTCTGGATTCCTTTCTTCCAGCACCCCAGGACCTAGTCCATTCTCAAGTCCTGTCAGTGTTGTTTCCTTGGTTGCTGAGTCTACTTTGTTCAAACCACAGTCGCTACCTTTCATACTTTTCATTCCCCTAAGCTATCCCTTTTTACCTTCAGCAGCATCCTTGAGAGCTCACTTTCTCTTGAACCTTCTGTAGTCACAAGTGTTTGTTTTAAAGACTTCTTGTCCTGCTTCCTGCTCATAGCAGCCCTAGCAGGGTGTGTTCGTGTGTGTGTGTATGTGTGATTGGAAGGGGGGACATTTCCATTTTCAGAGGTGGTCCACTATGAGATGGCTTTAGAATCTATCTCTGCCGTAGGTATGACCTAGATGTGCCCTCAGTTCCTTTATCTTTAAAGAAAAAATTATGGTCAAGTCAGTAGCATGTACAGAAGTGCCTGTCTGAGGGAGCCATCCCCCATCTGTGTGTGAGAGGTGTAGTTTAGCCCTGTCCTTCCCAGTAGGCCAGCATTCCTGATCTTAACACTGCTGCTTTCTGGAAATGGCAACACCTGAGCCAGGGAAGGCCTGTATTCAGGACACAGTGAAGTTGAGACTCCCTAGTCCTTATGTTCCTGAGCTTGAGTTTCCTCATTTACAAAAGTAAGACCATTGGATTAGATCTTTGTAGTTGTTTCACCTTTTATAATGTAATCAAGGAAAATGACATTCAGAAAATTGAAAGAGTGGACCCTAGTAATGTCATTCCAATACCTACATTTGCCAACTTTTCATTTTTTTCTTCATTTCTGTTCTTATGTATGAATATTTTTCGTGTGTAATATTATGGTATGGATAAAGTGTGTTTTCTCCTTTATTCTGTATATTAATCTTTTCCCACATCATTTATTATACTTTAGGATTTATTAAAATCGTAAAAGTGCATAATAATCTAGTGAGTACTCTGTTGTATGAATGAGACTTCACTTGGTTATTCCTCTTGAACATTTAGGTACTAAGTTTGAATATTGAACTAACAGGAAATTCACACTTATTAAAAATAGTACAAAAGTAAAAACAAGGACTACTTATAGCCAGGCAGCTGGCTAACTTTTGTCACACTGCATGCTTATTAGTCAAGTCAGGAAATGGGTGTTGACAATACTTTAATACTGTAAATTGTAAGTTCCCAGGCTGGGATCACAGGTTGGCACTTGGAGTGAACACTAAGGAAAATGGCGATAGATGGTCGGGTTGAGGTCTACTGCATTCATGTTAAGGTTTGATCTTATCGCTTCCTTGAGCCTTATATAAAATTCTTCGTAATGGTCTTTTTAAAAGTTGTCATACCTAATACATTTCCATTTTGGAGAAGTTCAAGTTTCCCACTCCTTACCAGCCCCTTCTTTTCTATCCCTTGGTTTTTTAAAAATAATTTTTATTAGTGCATGTTTTTATTAGTACACAGTGTGTACTTTCCTTGTGTAGAGTTGTTGTATATACATAATACGTCTTAATTCCTTTTTTTTCATGTGCCCTCAAGAGTTCATGTTGGAGTTCCTCTAAAATACCTCAGAACTGTACTGAACAGCTACTGACATTTTTTTTGACTTTTTAATGATATTTTTTGATACAGGTGTTTCTGAACATTGGAGTTGGATTTTTTTTGTTGTTGTTGTTGTTGTTGATGTAATTACATTAGAAAGCAAAAAATAGATAATCGAAAAATGACACGGAAAATACAAAACAGGTTAAGAATGTGGAACTGAAGAGATGATAGAGTTTTCTTATAGAATATGGGTTTTCAAACATTTGTTGTGCTCATATTCAGCTTTGAAAAAGCAGGCAGTGTTGTTATTTGTGACAGCATAGGTGAGCCTGGGATTGTTTCTGCATCTCTTATTTTATTTCATTGATGTACAAGTATGATTTTTTTTTTTTTTTCTTTTTAGCCAATATCAAGCTTTTTGCTTTTTCACTCACTGTAGCTTTGTGGTATAACTTGAAGTCCAGGATTGTGATGTCCCTTCCTTGTGCTTGTTGCTAAGAGTTCTTTTTGGCCATCTCCTGAGTTTCTAACCTAGCCAAAAGATAGATTTATATATATTATCTGGAACTTTGTATGTGCCCAGTATCATATAGCAGCTATAAATTTTAATACCTTCATAATTTAGCAGGCCATTTATAGCCATTTAATGGTAAGTTTGTAGAGTAACTTTCTGATTGGCCTTTAAAGGTATAATAAGTAAAACAACAAAATGTAAAGGTAAAAATATTTTCTACCATTATGTCTCAACAGAATAGTTTATAATGAATTGTGTAAAGTCAGTTTCTCTGAATTGGTACTCATGTTTTACTTAGTGTATACTCAGTATTCAAACATATTTTTGTAAGCCTGTTAGAAGCTCTAAAATGTGTTTAAAAAATTGATACCTGCCAATAGGCTTATTCTAACAAAAATAATTTTTTCCTTTTAGCGAGGTCACCATTGGACATGGCTACACGCTGTAAGTAATTCATGCTACTTACGTGTAATATCTTACAAATGTATGTTCTTCCGCATTTTAGGCGTATGCGAGTTTACAGTTAAGCAATGCTGATAGTTTAGATATAATAGAAGCTGACCTGGAAGTTGTGTCTTACAGTTATCTGCATGGAGGCTGGGGGTAGAGCTCAGAGGTGGAGCATTTGTGCAGTTTGCTTGATACACTGGGTTGAATCTTCATTTTTTTTTTAAATTTTTTATTTTTTTGGTGGAACTGGGGATTGAATTGGGTTGAATCTTCAGACCCAGCAAATAAAGAGAAGTGTGTAAAGTTTTATGGGAACTATTTGGACAGTCCAATGCCATTAGTATTCGTTATGAATATTTTCTTCTATGAGTGGTTTTATATACAGTATCATAAATCCAGAAAATTATACAAGAGTAGGAGAATTTCTAGTTAAAGAGGGCTAGTGGGACATTAGGCTTTCTAGTTACCCTTTAGGTAATTGGCTTTTATTGATCTGTAGACTGGAAATGCAAAGTAACAATCTTGAGCCTCCTAAATTTAAAGATAAATTTAAGCATATCCATTAAGAGTATAGTATCTGTCTCTCACACACACACTCACACTTCATCCATTTATACTGATTACTAGCTTTTGACTCAGTTGGGTCTAGTTTTGTTACTGTGTTTCTTGTTCTTTTTTTGAAGTTCTCTGAAACCCTTATGGGGAAAACATTCTAGTATATACTTGGGAGATGGCTCAGTAGAATAAGCGCTTCCCTGGAAAGTGCAAGGGCCTGAATTGAATCCCCTGTTCTACCCCCCAAAAATAAATAAATAAAAATAAAATAAAATTTGTATATCTTGATGTTTTACATGTCTTCACAGTTTGAGACACAAAACAGATTGTGGTCTATTAACTTACTCTCTAACAGTCACAAAATCCTGTTTCTCCCCCAAAGCTACGAAACCACCCAGATATAAATGTGGGATCTCAAAAGCTTGCCCTGAGAAACATTTTGCTTTTAAAATGGCAAGTGGAGCAGCCAATGTGGTGGGACCCAAAATCTGCCTGGAAGACAATGTGTAAGTATGTGTTGATTTGCCACTGGAAGGCATGTTGTTAATTAAGTTACAGCTAGCAGGACCCATGGGCTCAGGGAATCTTCTGAAGAGGGCCTGGCTGTGCTTTTACTAAAGGAATGTGATTGTCATTATCATTGTATAATGTTCCCCACAAATTTAAAATTTGATTTTTTTCTTTTAAATTAGCAAGTGACCAAGAATGCAGAATTTATCCAGCTTTGTGGAGAGTGAGGGATTTCCTCTGAGAGAATTCTCTAGATTTGTACTGTCTCATTTGATAGCTTTCAGACACGTGTGGTTGTTTTTTCATTTTGTGTCCAATGGAGGAAGGAAGTTAGTTCATTTGAATTAACAGTAGAAGCTCAGGGCCCGGTCACCTCTCACATCCGTTCCGGTAGCCTCTTTTGATCCCGTTTGAACAACCCAGGAAGAGAATTCTGTGCTGGCTCAGTCTTGTCGACAGCATGGCACGCACAGAGAGCACTGCACCTGGCAGGGCAGCATCTCTCACTGACAGTGCTCGGCTGGCTTTGACATACGAAGTAATCCCGTGGTAACCACAGGCCTGTTGCTGCGCAGACTCCTTGCTCCTCAGCTGGTTTCCCATGTTGAGATGCTGTGCCAAGTATGGTTTGTAGGCTCTTCAAAATCTTGTCTCAGTGTCACCTGCCACCTATGATTTGAATTCCTGCTTCTGACATCATAAGCCCCATTTTCAGTTGGTTACTTTTAGTCGTATTACCTGGAAAGCTAGATACATGAACACATTTAAATTTGATATGGGATAATAAATATGACACTAAATTCTGTAAAGACTAAGGTGATGTTAAAGTTGTTAAAGGAGACTTACCTCTGTACGAGGCTGTTTCTCCCAAACCTTTTTATAGCTCTTTTTAATATAGAAGCTCTTACATGTTGCATCCTGCCCCCTTTGCAGCAAGTTAGCTATGAGAAGGCTGTTCTTCCTCGGGGGATAAGCTTTCCTGAAAACCAAGCTGGGGCTCCTCAAGACCTCTGCTCACTTCTTACTTTGCCTTTGTGCGCCTGGTGATTCATTATTAACAGACTGTCTTTGGCACCTCATTATACAGTCTGGTTTCACCAATATGTAATAAGGCTCTTGGGTAACTTCGTTGGCTTTTTAAGATAGTCTCTTTCTCCCTGTTGACCTCAGTTGATTAAAGAGACTTCAAGTTACTATTCTGAATACAGTGATAGGTAAAAAGGTCTTAGCCTGCTGATTTTCCTTAGATGTCTACCCTCCCATTTGGCATATATAAGCTTAATAAAAAGATTTATTTTTTAAATTATTTTACTAACAGGTTTTCTCTTCAGGGATTATATAGGACGAAAGGAAAAGTGTGTAGGTAGTGAGCCAGAGAATTTGGTTCTAGCATCATGGGTGAGTCATGTAGGATTTATACTATATTTCAGTTTCTTTCACCATAAAATTGAGTCCGGCCCACTACTCCACCCGCATTTTAAGAAACATTCTGCCATTCCCATGAGAAATTAAATAATTGATTGGACTTTATAGCTAGGTGTCAGCTCATGGAGCTAGTCTTGATAGCAGGGCTGAGTAATTGGCCAGAGACCCCCAGGGGAGACACCATAGGGACCCAGGCAGGGTCCAGTGCTTTTTGCAGTATGTTCTTTCTAATCTTTAAAAGATTTTCTTTTTAATTTAAAAAATCTCAGTTTCCTAAGTCTTACTCATTTCTTTGCTTATCAAAAATGGTCCCTCATGTCACAGAGCTTGTAGTCCAGTAACAACAGGAGATGCTTAAACAGTAAATGCAAATGCGTGGCTGTAAATCATGGCCCCACCGGTACGGGCCCCAGGTGTGATGTGCACTGGTGGGAGGGAGTGAGAGGCAGCATCCTGACCCAGAGGGAGGGGCCTGGAACAGACTGGAAACGGTGATGTGCAATCATAGACCAGGGGCGAGAAGAAGGACAGCCAGGCGGAGAGTGGGTAGGATGGCGAGAGGGAAGGCTCCGGAGAGATGGGAGTAGGGCCTGCCACGCAGGGACACAGAGGTGACATGGGTGAGCGTTGAAATTGTTTTCTGACCATGTCAGGCAGTTGTTGCATGTTTCTATACTCTGGCATGTTATGATTTCGTTTATGTTGGAGATGATGATCCATCTGGAGTGTAAAGTGCTTATGGAATAGAGAAAACATTAGAAGGTTGTTGCCGGGTCCTGCCAGCTCTGTCGTACTGCCTGCTGGGAACGTGCCAATACACCTTCTGACATACATATATGGGTAATAAAATTATGCAAGTGGAAATTTTTACATTTTCTTTGTTTAATTTTATTTTTAAACGTAAAAGCAAGAACAAATATCAGAAACAAAGAAACGGCAGCATACAGAAATACATATGCTACAGATTTTCAAACCAATAATAGCTTATTAACAATGGTTGATATATTACCTATTTTTATCGTGAAACCTGTTGCTCAGATTAACAGATATAGTTTTGTAAGATTGGACACATGGCTGCATATTATGCTTCCAAGAAACATTAAATTTTCTTGTCTTCTTTAACTTTTTTTTAAAAACAAATTTGTTTTAAAGAGAGTATAGCAATACTTGGTATGGTATTACCAACAGTACACATTCAGAAGTCCAAGATGACAGGTATTCAAGCATGGTTTTTGTATTATACATTGCTGTCCTCCATGTATTTGCGCAGATTGCGGATATCAGCATACAGAGTTAGTCAAGATGAAAATTCTACACATTAACTGCTATTTTCAAAAAACTGATGGAAATGTTTAGTACAGTCACCTCAGCCATCCTGGCTATATACTTGCATGTTTTTTCCCTACCTTTTTTATTATCTTTTCTCCTTTCTCTCCTATTTTCTGTTTAATCCTTAATTTCCATTTCTGTTTTACTATATCTGTTACACATTTCAGGTTTTATTTCTTTTTTCAGGTTCTTACACTAGGGAGCTAATATGATATTTACACATGTGAGTCTAGTTTATTTCACTTATGAGTATAACCTCTAGTTGCATCTGCTTACCTATGAAGTTTTCGAGTTCGTCTTCCTTCATACCTGAGTAATAATACTCCACTGTATAAAAATGCCACATCATTTTTACCCATTCTTCGGGTGATGGGCATTTTGATCGCTTCCAAGAATTTTTTTTTTTTTCACCTGCTCTGAATCCATGCATGTTACTTTGGAGACTATTAATCTAGATCAGTGTGTCTCCATGGGAGTGATTTTGCTTCCCAAGGGCACATCTGTCATTTGTCACAGCTGGGAAGGTGCTGCTCTGGGTCACAGATGCTGTGCATCAGTGTTCACTGCACATGTCAGCCCCTCCACAAGAATGATCAGGACCATAATGTTCTCGTCCACCAAGCGTGAGACACTGACAGTGACAGCAGGTGGGTGTTAAGATCTCTGTTAAGACAGACAGTGTTAGTGGTGTTACAAATAACCGCAATCAAGGTATGTTATGAAGTTGAAAAGGAATGGTAAGTCTTAGCTGAGCTAGAAAACCTGGGTGTAAACATCAGATGTTCTGGGAAACAGGAATTGCACCCCCGCTTCCCCCATTGTGTTGAGAACCCATAGAACTTACATATATGCAAGGCATACTAGTTTGACTGAAATTGATAATATTTCACCTTTTATTATCATTTTAGTCCTTGGTACAAAAATACATAGGTTACTTGGAGTATTTTTTTAAACAAGGAACAAGATAATATTATTGTTAAGAACTAAGAGATAAAGTCAAGATGATATACTGGTAAAATCATTTAAAATGTCACCTGGTAAACATGTAAAGACCATTCTCAACTCATGGATAGTTAATCAAATGAGAAAAAAGAAAAGACAGGAAAAAGAGAAGGGCTGAATGCATTTGTCTTCTGAGCTGTGGTTTGTCATTCCTGGCCTTAATTCTTTAAGATATAGTAACTTATATTGTGATTGAAAAATACAGTGGAGGCATTTTTTTTTTAAATTCATTTTAATAAAGAACCTGGGGCTGGGGAGATGGAGATGGCTCAGTAGAATAAGTGCTTCCCTGGCAAGAGCAAGGGCCTGAGTTCAATCCCCAGTTCCACCAAAAAAACCAAAACAAAACAAACTACACTACTGTCAGTATCCTTCAGAATGTGCCTTCTCACCTTAAATACATTTATGCCCTCATTCTTAGCACTTTGTGCCGCAGTCCTGGAGGTCCTCTTTCATGATTGTCGGGCCATGCACAGTTTGTAGCTGCTTAGATTTCCTGGGTCATTCAAAACTTTTACCTAGTAAGGTCATTTTGGCTTTGGCGAGGAGCCGGAACCGATCTGATCTGATGAAAGAGGTAGGTGAGGAGGACCAGCGGAGTACTTTTAGGAACCTGCCTAGAGTGGGTGGCGCTCAGCGCCATCTGTGGTGGTGGCGTTTTGCTTTTGTTTTGGGTTTTGTTGGATCGTGCTTTAGGAAGCTAGAAGATGACTTCCAGAACTGCTTGCGACAGGGCTAAGAATTACCTGCTAAGCAGAGGCAGAGGCACGTTATGAAGAGGGATGTCTATAATTTTTAAAATTTGAATGTTCGTTTTGTGTTTTGGTTGTACTTCAGAGAAACTATTGGATGATATGTACATACGTGACTGCTTCCTTTAGGTTCTTGCTTGGAGATGTGAGCTGTGGACGTGGGGACTTTGATGTTCCTAAGTGGGTTTTGGGTTGGTTACATGTTTTCTTGGGAATTCTTTTTTAAAAACTGATAAGCTGCTGCCCTCTGGTGGGAATCCTGTTACTACGCTTCTTTTTTACCTTCATGTCTTCACTTTCTGATGAATTTGTTTATTAAACACAGTGTACTCGGAGATGGAAAAGCCTCTGTGGATTCAGTTACCCAACAAGTTGATTATAACTATTGATGCCTAATATGAATGGCAGAGTTTACTCATGTAATGTATTTTTGAACTATATTAATGTGTTTTTGAAACCCTCTGTTGCCGCAGAGCCAACACTCTGCCCTTTCTGATTTGTGCTCAATACTAGTTCTTTCATTTCAACAGCTTTGAGATGTGATTCACATACCGTGACTTCACTCTTGTGAAATGTACCATCAGGAGGTTTTAGTGTTACGCAGCTTCTGCCACCATCAAGTTAAAGGCATTTTTCTTCCTCTAAAGAAACTACTTTTAGTCTTTCCCTTCTATCCCACCAAAGCCTTCAGTAACTGTTAGCTTACTTTCTGCCTCAGTAGATTTGCTCCCGTGGATGTTTTGTATGAACGGTGTTCCAAGTGTTCATTGAGAACAACTGATGAACAGGTTTTCCTTCCTTAGTGTAATGGTTTCAAGTTTTGTCCACGTTGCTGCCTAATCAAAACTTCATTCCATTTATGTCTAGATAATGCTGTTTTGTATGGAAGGTGTCTTAGTTACCTTTGTCATTGCTGAGGCAACATACGGAATGCCCAGAGATAAAGGGGAAAAGGTTAATTCAGCTCAGCTTTGTAGGGGTTTCAGTCGGTGATCACCTGTCTCCAAGACAGAGTGGTGTAGTCAGGCATGGGGGGGAGAAACGGTCTGTGGCAGGCAGAAGACGGCAAGGCAGCAAGGGAGGGCCGCAGCTCTTTCTCTTCCTTAGGTGTTATCCAGCCTGTGGAGGGTGGGGAGCGCTCACACCCTTCATCCTAGTGCCCTTGAGCCTAGCGCTGCACCGTGCCTCAGTTCTGGAGTCGTCCCCTAGATCCAGCCATGAGGCTTCAGGGAGAGCGCTAAACACACACTGGGCACCATGGCAGATGGCAAATCCCGCATTTTATTTACCTGTTCATCAGTTGATAGACATGTGAAGCATTTCTATTTGTGCTGTTGGCTATTTTTGTATATTTGGAGAAAGAGCTTTTTTAGTCTGTTTTTAAGTTGGGTTATTATTGAGTTCTAATCTTAGATATTCTTATATAACATTTCTCTTTCTACTACCAGTATCATTTTATTTAAAGTAATTTTCTTATAGACAGCATGTAGTTAGGTCCTATTTTAACCTGTTAATTTCTATTTGTTGGTATGTTTAAACTATTTACACTTATAGTTATTAATGCATGACAACTTGTTTGCCATTTTAGATTTTTGTTCTTTGTTTCCACTTTATTATGTTCTTATGACTTTCATGAACATTTAAATTTTTTTTCTTTTAACATTTATATTGCTTTTGAGTGTGTCCCTTTACATAGCTTTTTGTAGTAATCTGACTACAGAAAATGTTCGGACTCAAGGTGATAATAGTACAAATTAAACATGAAATCCGTCATGTGTGAGGCTGTTAGGCTGGTTAGCAGAAGGACTGAGGAAATGTTTTCAACATAAATCTTCGTTTTAGTTGTTACTCTCAATTATATGCTCGTTCAGCATTTGTGTTAGAGCTGCACTCATTCAGAAATGAGTAGCATTTACAATAAAGCATTATAGATTTTCTTTGTGAAAGTGTGGGCTACACATCATTTGTGTCAGCAAAATCTGAGTTATGTGTCGTGTGTATGTGCATATCGACATGTCTCCATGCCGACCTCACTGCTAACTGTACACCAGTGAAGCATTTAGTGTGCTGCTAGGAATATTACTAATGCTTTGAATTTTTAAAATGAAAAGTACCTACAATTAATAGTACTAACTAAACAGACTAATCCTAAGCAAATGTTTCACTGTGCCCGTTTCGCAGTATTACTGCTTTTACTTGGTGGGCTGGGAGCTGCACTGGATGCTGACTATCTCAGGCAGACTGTATGCGTGGGTGTGGTTAGGTACAGCAGTTAGGTGAGGGCAGTACGCTTTCTGAATGTCGGAGGTTTTTACATTAATAACCATGGATAATCGCTAGGAGGATGTCCACAGCTCAGTGACGCTTGCGTGGAAGAGCACGTTCTCATGTGTGTCCTCACCTCTTAAGGATGCAGGTCGCACGTCACTGCGTCTTGTTACGCCGATGTCGCAGCAGTGGGAGAGGCTCGTCTGTTGCGCATCCCTTGAGAATGTGGAGGAATGTGTACTTAATATCCACATGCTTTACGGATTTCTTGTGTGGTGTTCCTTAGTGTGACACAGAACAGCAAGAAAGTCTAGTATTTCAGCCCCAATACTACTTTTTTTTTTTTTTGCGAAACCGGGGACTGAATTCCGGCCCTTTTACTTGCCAGGCAAGCACTTATTCTACTGAGCTATCTCCCTGCCCCCACTAATACTTTTTAATATATATTTTTATTTGTAAAGTATTTAAGGATTCCTTTAAAATACTCAGTATTACACTGTCTTCTCTAATTTATTGAGACTTATTTATATCCTCTGAAGTAGTGAATAATTGTGTGTATGTTACTTATAATGACTATGAAAAATGTGTATGTGCCAAAACTAATAAATTCTTTTTTTTTTTTCCCTGAAACTAATACATTCTAATAAATTTGTATGTTTTCTCCTTTAGGTTGATGAGTGGTGTTAAAAATAATGTTGGAAGAGGGATCAATGTTGCCTTGGCAAATGGTAAGAATAATTGTTAAGTTAGGGATGTAAACAGTGAGCAGTCTTGTCTTAAAATGTGCCTCCAGGGATCAGGTTAGAAAATACCACTCTTGACACCAGTGCCCATCCCTGAAAGCGCTGGATGGAAGCTTGGTGCCTCGTGTGTATAACACGCTTTGTCCAAAGCTTCCCAGCTCTGTGCATGGTGTGTGATGCTTCCTGTGGTGACAGTTAGGGGAAAACACTCTCATGTTAAATTAATGGATTCTTGCTGCTCATTTTAGAACTGTAGGTAAACAGGAGAAATGAGGGTCATAGACTCTTTGAGTAGGCAGAGGGAGGAGCAAAGAGTAAGAATCTATTGTCAGTTTTCAACCTTGTCCACTTCTCAGTCGTTTATTCTTGTAGATCTTGAACAACTTGAAAATTAAACGTAAAATGTAACCCATACTGTGGGGGCTGGCCACATGCTGATACCCTTAGTTCTGACATAAATATCTTATACACATAGGTAACATGGTTAGAAACTACCAGCCACCCCATCCCATTCACCTTGTAGGAAAATAGTTTTTCTTTCTTTCCCAAGAGAGAAATGTTTGCCTCTCTAATTGTTTCATCCTCTTAAGTAAAGCATTTATTTAACCCATTCTGAAAAAGAAATATAAAAAATTTTAACACCTTTATGGAGTCCGGTGAGATAGCTCAGCAAACGAAAGCCCCTGCTTGGGCAAGCACAGGGACTGTGGTCCCTGCACCACACGCTGCACCAGCCCTGCCCCCAGCCAGTGTCCGGGGGAGGCTGAACGCAGGAGGATCACCACGAGTCCAAGCTGCATAGGGAGACCCTACAATAACCAAATACATTAAAAAAACAAACAAAAACACCTTTACTGTAGAAAGTAGTGTCTGACCCCGTGTACTATAATCTATTGAATCTTATTGGAATTGTGTGGTATGCAAAATTTAGTTCAGTACCGTTGTTTAAAAAAATCAAAGTGATGTCTGATTCAAGTAGATGCTTGTTTGCTGTAAAAAGCTTGTTTAATTGTGCAGTAATAAGCTTCGGTTTGCCACTCTTTGGTGTGAAAGATTAATGGGAAAGCCCTATCCAGAAAGTACTCTTACACGTTTCAAAAGCATATGATTCTGATTTTAAATTCTCAAAATACCCTCTCTTCGAATGAGTGCAGCCCAACCATTGAATAAAACCATTTGTTTTCTACAGTGTATATGTGTTTCATTTGCATAATTTAATCTGAATTCAATCTTTTTCAGGCAAAACAGGAGAAGTATTAGACACTAAATATTTTGACATGTGGGGAGGAGGTATGTGTGTGAATAATTTCTACCTTGTTGGCACTGACTTAATCATGTCAATATAGTGTAAGAGAGTAATGATGTCATTTGATTGTTCATTTTATTTCTTTGCACTGAATGTCCAGCTATATTTAAAGGATCTGCCATAGTTTCTGGTTACTAAAATTGTTTGTGGTGTGTCATTGAGTACAGTAATAGGAAAATAGAGATTATGAACCATCTGAGTCCTCTCTTCTATAGAGTAGCTGTTCCAGAGCCTTGGGTCTCTAGGTTTCTGTCTGAGTCTTAAAAAAAACACTTTGAAGACTAGAGTAGCCAATTTAAACACCGACTGAATTGATTTGTGCTTGCAAATGATTTTACAGTTCCAGGAATACATCATAAGTAGGAGCTGTAGATGTACAAGATAAAATGTCAGTTTTAGAAAGCAGTGATCCTATTTTTCTAGTTCTGTTTTCTGACTACAGTTTAGCAAACTAATGCAGAATAGAATCTTCTGATTCTGTGGCTTTAGAGCCATCCACAAATATTTTTTCCCTTCTGTATTTGGAACTCCAAGGGGTAAGAAGGGACACCATACAGGGGTGAGGGACAGTCACCCTAAAGAAGAATGATGCCCTCCAAAAGGCCTTCAGTTTTGAAAGCAGGCCCACATTGGGTTATCTTTTGGTTATCTAAACCAGCTTGCACTTCCCCATCCCTACACTCCAACAACTGTTTGTCTTGAAATTTATGATGGGAGTTTTCAGATATTTTGGCTTATTTAGCATTTCTTCAGCCTGTAATACAATGTTGAGTGTTAATGTTTGGAGAACATTTCATAGTTCTCAAAGCTGTATCAAATGATACCATCAGCTTTAGATTCTAAAGGTATTATTGATCCTGCAAAGATGAATAGAAGCCCTCCTCTAAAACCACACCGAGATGCGTCCTGAGCCGCAGCCGTGTGGTCCCCACGCTCCTCTCCCAGGCAGATCAGCTCTGCTGCGCACCGTCCCACTTCATAAGCGTTGTGGTTTACTGCCATCTTCGTATTTAAATGGGAATAATTTGCTGGTTTTTTTTTTTTTTTTTTTCTGAGTTGACAGTGCTACTGCAGAAAGATATAATCAATTAGAAAATGTTTGGAAGTTTTACTTTGATAAACAAGTAAATTTAAAGCAACCCTGTTTCAAAATACAGTTAGACTTGGGGGGTTCAAGATTTAGGGTGATTTGTAGTACTGGCCCCCTGGCATCACCAGTTTATCGTCCCTCAAGTGGATTATTTTCAAGTCCTTATGGACCTGGTACACAAGATATCTGATATTTGCCATGCTTGGCTTCATTCTCTCGGTAGCCTGCATTTCCCCTTCAGTTAGATTGCAGCTAGATGCAAATAGATAAGCCTAGAAAATTATTTTAAGCTGCTTAGCTTTGCATTAGCCCCAAGGGTATCTGTGCAAAACACGGGATGGTCATGACTGGGAAGCCGCAGGCCTATGGTGGTCCTGTTAACAAGCAGACTGGACAGTGTTTAAGCTCTGTAAGGTTTTTCTCCTTCTTGGATGACTTTTCACCAGAAATGATGCTTTTATATTTCATATTTTGTATTATTTTAGAGGTGATTATGGTGGCTGATCACTGAAAACATGCCAACCCTTTTTTCAGATGTGGCACCTTTCATTGAGTTTTTGAAGGGCATACAGGATGGAACGATAGTCTTAATGGGGACGTATGACGATGGAGCAACCAAGTATGTGTTACCATGTTTGCTCAACATTGGTGGCTATAATGTTTAATCATAAAAGCAGCACATTTTCATTGAAAAATATTTGTTGAAGCAAGGTCATGCAACTGTCAGATAAACACTGTCAGCACTTTTTTCTTTTTTTGCAAACATTGTAACTTATGTACTATAATGTAATGTGCATCTGTGTGTATCTCTGTGTGTATACATATATTTATTTTTAATGTACTATTTCTTACACTTAAAAGAATTGAGAATTGAACCCTGAAAATGCTGACTTGCCTTCCCAGGCCTTTTTGTTTCTTTATTTTGAAATATCATCTCACTGAGTTGCCCAGTGAGATGACATTGGTCTACAGCTTTGCACTCCTGCCTCAGCTCTATCAGAGCTAGAAGCATAGCTGTGGGCCTTGGGCCCAGATGTCACTGGGGTTCTTAAAGTCTGTCCTTCCTGTCTTTCTGTGTAAACCTTTATCATGCATGTATTGTTGCAAAATTAGAATCCCATTGTCCATAAATTCCTTCAAACTTCACTCTGTTCTTTTGAACGACGTTAAATTGTTTCCTTGGCATTAACATTCAATACCCGTTTTTAAGGCTTGCCAACAGTTCATTACCTTGGCTGACTTGTATTTAAAAATCCCCCAGCACCAGATTTTTTATCATATAAATAACATTATGATAAACAACCTTGACATAGTTCTTTTTTCTTTTTGTACTTTTTCTCATAGCCTTAGAGGATATTTCTAGAAGTTGAATTAATAGTTAAAGATACAGTAGTGAGACTATTGGTTGCAGAGTTGAGTAGATGGTAGTGATATAATTTTTTTCTGAAATTGTTTATGTTGTAAAAATTTGAAAAACACAGAAGAGTACAAAGAAAACAAATTATAGTTCATCACATCCTGTAAGGATGGCCACAGATAATTCTTGAGTTTCCATTCCAGATGACTTACACATTTTCTTCATGCTAAATATCTAGGACGATAGTGTTTGTAGCATACTTTCCACCACATATGGTTACTGTTTTCTTCCTAGCCTAGTTTTTAAAAATGATGATTTATGATCTGTTTTATTATGATGCCCATTGTTAGAATGTAGACAGTTTCCAGTGTTTTATACTTTGCAAAATGAATTATCTTAAAATTTTTAAGTCATTTGTGTCTGTGTTCTTGAGATTACTATTTTGAAGTGAATTTGGTGAGTTAAAGAATATGCATACTTTAAGAACAGTATTTTTAAAAATTATGCAAATTATGTATTTTTCTCAGAAGTTTTTGGATACCAATTCTTTTAAAGTTCCAATCTTGAGTGTTTGGGTTGTGTTGGTTTGGCTTGTTTTGGCTTGTTTTACAGTGCTGAGAATTTAACCTAGGGGCTCATGCACGACAGGCAAGTTCTCTACCACTGAACTACACGCCTAGCAAACCTTTCTTAAAGGCCCTCCTTCCTTTAAAAAAATTGTGCTTCGAGACAGGCTCTCACTCAGTTTACCAGACTGACCTTACACTGAGATCTTTGAGCCGTAACTACTGAGTAGTTGGGTTTCCATCATATGCTGGTACTTATTCATTTGAGAGAATGAGGTGTTTTGGTATTCTTTAATAAATTCTTAAATAAAATTCACTTTCTTACTTATCTTTTAAAAGTTTTTTTTTTTTTTTTTTTTTTTTTTTTTTTTTTTTTTTTTTTTTTTTTTTTTTTTTTAGGAACCGGGGGCATTTATACGGTCCTTGCTCTTTTTTTTTTTTTTTTTTTTTTTTTTTTTTCCGGAACCGGGGATTCAACTCAGCCCTTGTGCTTGCCAGGCAAACACTTAATCTATTGAGCTATCTCCCTGGTCCCCTTATTTCTTTGAAGAATAAAAAAAAAATCTTTAGATTTTAATTAAAAAAGCTTTATTAGAAGACCTATACAGGAATATGGCATATCTATTAATTAGTTTTTAAAAAAATATTTAGTGTAAAGTTACTTACTGGAGTTGTGTACCAAGAAAAAAGTGCCATTTTATGAGTGACCCCAGACTCTGAAGTTATTTCATTGGCATTGTGTGTTTTATCTGGTTCTGTAAGAATGTATTAAATCTGTAAGTGGCAAATTAATATAGTAATGGCAAATTCAGACATCTTCATTTTTGCCTAATAGAACCAAACAATATAAGCATTTTAGCAAAAAAAAAAAAAAAAAAGACAACTTGCTATTTGCTTTGGCAGAGAAAACACAGTATTACATGTATTGTTTGAGGTCTTAACATTTAAGATGCTCCCATTTTCTGACATTCATAACCTCCTCCTTCACCATATTAGGCCTGCTAGGGCTCAGAACTCTTCTTAATCAGCCGATATGTTAATAAATTGTAGCCTAAGTGAAGGGTTTTAGTGTTGGTTCCTTGGATGAAGCAGGGACCTTAAAAGCCATCTGAGCCAAGATCCCAGGCTGGACGAGGTTCTGCAGGAATACATATATGTACATGCACCCCTCACCTGCTGAAGCCGCCATGTCTCTATCCTAAGCAGGTAAACTCATAAAGAAAAGGTACATTCCCAGGGCGGGTTCCCTCTCGCTTCTGTCATTAGCGTGGGTGAACAGGACAATAAAACAGTAAGTTGTTCTCCCAGTTATTTGCTACTTGAAGGTTTGAAACAAATTGGCATTTCCTTTGTAGTTTTCTCTTTTCCAGGCACAATGTATGTGGCTCTTTCAACCTTTTATTGTGTTAATTTCTAGTTTGTTTTACTCTCCTGGCTTTATTTCTTGGACATTCTTTAGTTGATTACTGTCTCTTTTAAAATGAGCACCCCAAATTAAACACAGTGTTCCAGATGTGGTCTGGCCAGTACAGAGCACAGTGGAGATGCTAGCTTGCCATGTTTTAGAGATTACATTTCTTTGAATATTCATGCAGACTAGTATTATATTAGTTTTCTTTAAACAGTCATATCCCATTTTTGGCTCATGAGTTTTTTGGTCAGGCTGAATTCTCAGATCTTTTTTATTTGATCTCAGACTTTAAAAAAGTTAGTTTTTATTTTTTTAACCACTGCCAAGTTAGGTCTTTCTCCCCATTTAGAACGTGATTTCATTTAATTTAAATGAAGGACTTTATATTCATTTATTCTTGTTGAATTTAATTTGGCTGATTTTGGCCTACTTGGTCTTGATCCTGATGTTTGTCCTACAAGGTCTCCATGATCCAAGCTTTGTATTCTCTCCAAAGTTGTTCTTTAAATATAAGTCCTTGATGCGCATGTTTACCAAGGACTAAGCACCACTCCGCTAGAGGCCTCTTCCTCTGAGCGGTTCCTCTGTTAATCAGCTGCAGAAATTACTTTCCTGACAGCTGCCAGTGCACCGCCATGAGCATCGCGTCCAGCAGCAGTTGTATGACTTTTTTCACAGAGGCCATTTTCTGAGACTGAGATACTCGCTTGATATTCATGGACCATGCTACTTACAGTACCCTGATCTTCCGACACACAGCTAAAATAGCCGAGAAGTCATTGCTTGGCTTTGCCTCTCTCTTTCCCACCACTCCTTGTTTCTTTCACTATAATGCTCACATAGCTCTTCATTGTCTGCCATCCTAAAATTTGGGTATAAATTAGAATTGGTTTGATTGGACCATTGTTTCTAAAATTGTTCTTGCCTTGAAGTAAATATTTTAGGATTTTCATTTTCTGAAATAACTTTAACACTAGCTTGAGGTTTATATTAACAAGTTCTTATAGAATCGCATTGTGTGACATTTGTTGGCCTGGAGGTTTAAATTCACATTAACACACTGCCATGGATGTTATGAAGCTCCCATTCAATTTTTTTTTTTTTTTTTTTTGCGGGGGCACTCAGGATGCTTTCAGGGCAGGCCTGGTTTGGCTTGAGGATGAGGGGATCGAACCACAGCATCCTAATCCTGACTGCTTTGTTTCAGCAGGCACTGAAACACCTGAGCTAATGGGCAGGCCCCCCCCCCATTCCATTTTTATGTTGCTCAAAGAATGCTTGCTCTGTGGACAGCCATGTTTTGACCTGCCAACGGCATGCATCATTCTTCTTGTGACAGTGTACCCTTCGTTACTCACATGTAGTTGGAAAAGTTCTGTAATACAGTTTTATGCATCTCGTCATTCTGAGCATTACAGATCTTCCTCATAGAGTATTAAAAACTTTACTAGTAATGTGGTTTGCTTTTTATCTTTAAAAGCTTCCCTTTTAAACTTTGAGCCTATTATGGTATCCTCCTATAGTAGCACTAATTTAAAAACTCTCCTTTTCTGGGACTTGGCAATTATCTAGTGAAAGTGATTGGTATTCTTAGTCTGTAGTGTCAAATATTCATTGATAGAAATTTCCGTTTTCTGTCATAAGTGGTTTTTTAAATCTGAGCCTGAAAACTACTTATGCTTAGTATTTTTTCTTACACTGCACACTAGTGATTCAACATTGTGATTTTCTTCCAAAGTTTCTAATACCTCTGATTCCCAGCTTGTTCTTTCCCGCTGATCAGAATTGAGCCCCAAACATAGTTCTCCTTATTGCTCTCTCGGCTTTAAGAAAGGAGGCATAGGTGTGGCTTGATGACAAAACTTGGGACTCAAGAAGCAAAGACGCCAGCTGCACCCAGAAACTCCCACCTCCATTCCCACTTCCTGTTTCTACTCCAGATTTCCCTTGGACAGCATTAGGGTAGTCTCTAGGGAATCACAGTCCCTGCCTTGACTCTCCCTGGCTTGTCAGAGGTAGACTGTGTATTCATTTTAAAGAAAGTTCTTCACTAATATAATTCAGGCAACATAATTTTTTAACTCACTCAATTAAGACCATCACATCAGTAAGGAGTATATAAATCATGTAACAAACTCAGTACTCCTATGCAAGATGAAAGCTTATGTATTCAAACTTTATATATAAATATATTCTAAAAAGTGGGGTATTTAACATCTGTTGTGTATTTTATATTGCCTACAATTGGCTGAGTTACACAAACTTTATGAAATTGTTTCTTAAATAGAAGATATCAAAAAGGAGTAATGTAACAGCCACTGAACTAAGGAAGATCAGAAAACTTTAGAAGTCATTGAGAAAGATCTCGTTATAAAACTGTAGTTGTAACTACATAGGGATGTTGGACAGGGTTTGATGTTTCTCTAGGACTCGCAGTTATGATTTGTTGCAGCAAAAGAAAAGAAAGCACAATCAACAAAGTGGGGAAGTCTGTAGAGTAGTGCTGGTGATCCTGTGGCATGCATGCTGCAGTAGGCTGCTTGTGACTGTCGAACACTCGGAAAAGGCTCACTGTTGCTGGCCTAGAAGAAAACGCTCTGAGGCTTTCAAGGGTCAGGACAGGCTTGACTTTTTCAGCAACACATTTTGACCAGACATAAAATGTAGCCTACTAGAGAAGTTTATTAGACAGTTGGTACCCATCGGGAGCGGGTCACATAGGCACCCTGTAACTAAGCCCTCGCAAAGTTGCAGCTACCCCGACAAAGCAGGTGTGTGCTCAGCAGTATGGCTTATGCACACAGGTAAGCACCAGGAACCAGCCTCATGAGTCCTTCAAAGAGTGGTAGCCCTGACCCCCTTCGAGTTGCCCAGATGCCAGCCAAGTCCAGCTGTGCTGAAGGTCTTCCCAAGGACAGGCAGCTCAGGCCTGCTGTGTTAATACTTTCCTACACAGGACTGCAGGATGTTCTCATGGAAAAGTAAGGCAAGAGATGAATGGACTCAAAATATAAAGCTAAATCTCCAGGTGGCTCTAAATCTCAGGTGAAGTTGGCTTGTTTTATTCATACAGATCATAGTGATCACTTCTCAGATTGAGAAAACAAAGGCCACGACAGGACTGCCCTTCCTGTATTTTTAGTTGGTGCAAACTCCAAAATAGAAAGATTTTCCTTAACTACAGGGGCCAGAGCTACATTTGGAAAAACATCTGCTTTCAGGGCAGATTGGGGTAAAAAGTCGTCTTTTCCTGTGGCCTTGCCAGTCATTATTTTAAATATTTCTGGGCAGTCATGAAAGTCTGTGAGACAGCAGTTTGCAGTCTTTCTGAGATGTAGATATGAATGGATCTCCAACACTTTGTAGAAGGCAGCCACTTGCATACCCAGTAAACTTTCCATCTACCCTCTGCCTTTTAATACTCTTTGTTCTTATTAAAGCAACAAAACTCATCTGTTAGTGTTGATGCAAGTGAGGTTCTGAGAAAGCAGCAACATAATAGAATATTTTAAATAAACTGTATGGAAAGAACTCAACTGTCTTCCAGAGCCACAATGTTCTGGTATTATTTGGAAACAAGAAAATAAGATTCAGGTAGTACTGTACCTTTAGGAAGTCTCTCTCCAGAACAAATAAGTGGAACAAATAAATAGAAAGTGAGAGCTAATTCTAATAGTGATGGCCTCAGGGAATAAACCTGTGGAGGAACTTTGGGGAGAAAGAGGCAGGAATACACCGTTTCGTGTGAAGAGCAATGATTCCACAGAGGCTGACATGATAGGTTGGTTTTGCACAAGAGACATTTCCCTTTGTTTTCATTCACTGAGCTGTAGTACATCACCTCATGTAGAGGTGAGCCCGAAAGGCTAAAACTATTCAGGACTCTTGTGTCTTTTCTTGCTGGCTCCAGTGTGCTTTCTTTAGTAAACAATAGTGCCTAAAGCTACTCCGTTGCCTGGGGATATGGGTGGCATAAATTATGAAATTTGAATATTTGGTTCATTCATGTGTTACAAAACTTGAAAATGTTGAGTATCCCATAGACCCTTATGTTTGTCGAACGGTGTACCTAATGTTTTTTCATTAAGATCCTGCAGGAGCTAACAGGTAAGAGCTTGCGGGGGAGGGTGTGTGAAAGAATGCTGAGGCAGGAACAAGGTCCCTCTGCATGCCTGCAATTTCCAAATGCAAGAGCAGGTGTTACCTGCACACGCCCGTCTGACCCAGAAGAGTCGCTCCTCTGTGGGTTATATGCTGTAAGCCTCTGTCAGCAAACCTGCACAGATTACTCGTAGCTGCTGCCTGTCTTCCCCCCCGCTGTACAGCTGGCATTTACCCACTGCGGTTTCCTTCCTTTCTTGGGGGCGAAGGGATCACTCAACATTGAAATGAAAACCTATACCAAAAATTATAATGGTAGTTTCAAATTAATAATTTGTGACACTTTTTGTCACTGCCCTCCTCTTCTTTTAAACATTTAGCTGCTATGTGGATAATGCTTTTCATTTTTATTAAATATAAATTATATATATTCTCAGTTTGTTTTGTGTTCAGCAGTAGTGCAGGAAGCACTCAGATTTTTATTAGTACCTGTACTCTGCACATAATTTGCAAAGGATTTTTTGGAAATTATAAGTGATAATTAATTTTCCAAAAGTATTTGTTGCTGAAGGCCTTAGATTAGCTTGGCTGAGCATCTGCTGACAGTTGTATCCCTTACATACGTAATGAATGTAATTACAATAATTCCATGAAAGCTACTTATTCTTGTGAAATACATCAGAAAGGTAGTTCATAGTAGACTAAGCATAAAATTAATTACTAATCTTCCATACCTTTTTGGTATTAAAAAATTCAAATAAAAATGTTAACTCTGTGAAAATTTTATTTTTTAAGATTCTGTTGTGTAAGGCATTGTTAAGCATTCTAGGTGATATTACGACTTTCTGTTTGTTGAATAGCCCAGGTGATTCCCATTAGACAACCTGTAGTACCTCATGTGGATTGATGCGTTCTTTTTTTAAATGTATTTGGTACAGGGTCTCACTCTTGTTTCTCTTTAAGATTGAATGATGAAGCCCGGCGGCTGATCGCTGACTTGGGGAGTACATCTATTACGAATCTCGGGTTCAGAGACAACTGGGTCTTCTGTGGTGGGAAGGGCATTAAGACCAAGAGCCCCTTCGAGCAGGTCAGTCGGACAGCCATGGCGTGGACAGAAGTGTGTGAGGCCTTTGGTTGTGCAGTCCTGGCCCAGTTATTTGAAAATTAGATACTATATAGTATGTTCAGATATTTTTCTTAAGTTCTTGATAATTATTTGAAACATCCAGGGTACTTTTAGGTTTACAATTAAAGAAATTTAAAATTCTGCTTTTTTTTTTTCTTGTTGTTTCACTGCATTGGATAGAATTTTTTAGCCTTTTAGGAAGCATTAGTTATGAAGGATTTTGATATGAGATGTGTAGCTTTAGATATGAGGCTCACTTAAATTTGGAAATACTTGAGAATTTAGTAGAATTTAAGCTTTACTTTTCTGTAAAGGGAACAAATGACCTTTGAGAAGATCATTCTGACAAATGATCTTGTAAAAACATCTGCAGAATTGTTTTTTTTTATTTTTGGAAGGTCTGCCGTGTGTGTGTCAGGCCCCAAGGGCTGCCCATTTCTGTCTTGCACAGATATGTGTATGACCTCATGGTTGATGTGTTACTGAAAAGAGAGCAGAGTGAAGTAGTTAGTGCAAATCAGTTGGCTCCAGAGGTTCTCTAAACTGCATGTTATTATTGTGTTCTGATAGCACATAAAGAACAATAAGGACACAAACAAATACGAAGGATGGCCTGAAGTCGTAGAGATGGAAGGATGCGTCCCTCAGAAGCAAGACTGATGGGCGCGCACTTGCACCATCAATGGGAGAGCTCTAACGAAGAAGCCACGTGTACATATTTTACTAGCATGCAGCCATCTTGGTGTGTGCATGAACATTCTCTTTTGATATCAGGATTATTTATTGCTAACGTAAATAGCTATCTTTGTAAATAGCCCTCACAATGAGCAAATTGTGGAACCATTTTTAAGTATATTTGCCTAAGAGTACAATGTTTAGACTGCTATGGTAATAACATACTTTAATTCTAAAAGTATAATCAGTGGATAACCGAAGAGATTGTGAAAATACTGATATATATGCTGATTGTTGTGAAAATCTATAATGACTTGTAGGGAGATTTTGTTTATATAGAATGCACATATCAGACCTTGTGATTAGAATATCTTTTCACTTAAAGAGAAAGTTGACTAGTTGTATGTGTAATGTTACCTTATAGTCTGGTCTCTTTATGTACCTTTTAGTCTTTATTTTTACTTTCCAAAACAGCAAGAAATAAAATATCTGATATGAAAATCTCAGATTTGTGAAAAGCACAACAAATTATTGTTTTCATGCACACAGTAAGGCGTCAGGATATAAATGTAGATGACATTGAGGACCCCAGCCTCTGGGTTTTGTGTTAGCCGTGTGAGGAACTGGATATTGTGTACGCTATTTAGGGTGGAGCTGGAGGTAGAGCTTGGCTCAGCTGGAGAGCCGTGCCAGGCCCCTCCTCAGCCTGATGAGGCCGTGCAGGCCAGCTAAGGCAGGAGAAGCGAGGCAGGTGTATATTTTCCTTATTATCAAAGTATGATTTGGAAACCAAGAAATCCTGTGTTTACTTCATTTAACTTCATAATAATTGCTGCCCAAAGCTCTAGTGACACACTGTACTTAATGAAGTCCTAATTACTGAGTAGACTGATGATACTTCGAAAATAATTTTTTTGGACCCACAGTGACTTTATGCCCAATTCTACATGAAAATACGGGCAGTCTTTTTCTTAACTTCGAATGGTCACTAAATGAATCAGTTTTATTTTAATTGATTTAGGGCATTAAATGTTGGGTCTGAACTATCTTACCTTGGAGCACAAACACGTCTGATGATCAAACTTTTTCACAGTGTAAGGCAGTTCTCCAATTTGAATCTAAATTTCAGGTGACTTGTAAAAAAATCTCACAGCAGTATTTGTTATTTTCTTGTAAAGTGGAAGTTACTTGGCTATTTCTTAAAGATGAATGAATTTGGGGGTACTGTTTCTTTCTTCAAACTGAATGTAATTCATAAGTCAATGCACCTTATATGTTAATAAAGTTTTTTATGGACTTAAAATTTTTGGTGCTTATATACTCAATCACATACAACATGTATATTTTGACTTAAAATATTTCCCTCAATTCTGTAAATTAAATGACTAGTGATTGCACAGTTCTAGGGATTGTAAAATGTTGAATTTTTTAATAATGAAAATAAATACTGTTTTTTTTTTTTACATTGTCAATTTTTTTGTATTATCTGGCAAAGTAGTAATATGAAACCTGACCGTAAGGGATTCTCCAAACATTTATTGTACTGCTTAACATGCAAAAAATGAAGTCCTGCTGTGGTAAAGCATGGTCACATCCTCTGGATATATCCCAACGTGTAGAATCTTAAGAGTGTAAATGGCAGGACATACTTTCAAGACTGTAAAAAGGTGTCACACAGATGTATAAAATGTTGAAAGAAGGGATGATGATTGGTAATGTAGCTGCTTTGGTGCAGTTTTTGTCTGAATTCTGTGCTGTAGAAATGGGCCAACTTTGGAAGCAATACTTTTACATATTATTTTCAGATCTCTACAGTCAGCATTATAAACGAAACAGTGCTCATTTAATGTTAGCATTTTCCTTTATTAAAACCAAAAGTTTAACATCAACATTTTAGTAGTTTAAATGTTGTTTAAGGATTTGCACATATCTGATATGTATTGAAAATCACAAAGTGCTATTTAGGAAACTAAAGAAAAGTTAAGCTAGTCTTTGTATTCCTGACTTTTAACTTAAAATGAAATTAACCATTGCTTTTTCTCTATTTGTTTTATAATGAATGAGTTAATATTTTGCAATTTTTTGATTATTGATAGTTTAATTAGTCACTTCTGTATTTTACTTTATACTTTAAAAGTTTATACAAATTATAATTTGTTCCCACATTGTATAATTTCACTGGTTGGTTCATACCTATTCCTTTTTAAAAATGGAAGAATGAACAACATGCTGTCTACTAAAGCTGCTAAAAGTGCAAGTGATTTTAGAATACTTTTTTAAATGAGTAACGAGGGAAAAGTACTTGTTGATCAGATGAATTTACTATTTAAGCTCTTCAGATATTTTACCCTTCTAGACAGCAATAAATGTAGCAGATGTGATTTTGAAAATAATACACTGAGTATTTTATATTGAAAATATTACAGTGCAGGTACCCTGACCTTCCTCTCAGGACTTTCCCCTTCCCTGTGAATTCACCTTCTCCCACTTTTCTTCTTTCTGAAGCAGCACCAAAGTTCTCTTCCATGCATTTGGGTATGCTGCCTCTTGTGCTGTCAGCCCCGAACGTTTCCTTCAGGCTCATTTTGGTTTTGGGGAGTTGCACAGGGCCAGATGCGGCGAATAAGGTGGATGAGGAGATTGTGTGAAGGAGCAGGCTTCGTGTCCGGTGGCAGTCAGCAGCTACATTCACTCTTTTTACCACACTTTGTAAGAACATGAAAGAGGGCTTCCAGAACTGCTTCAGAAAGCAGCAAGAATGATGGGATAAGTGTTTGACGTGAGGGAGAGTACTGTGAGGGCAGTGGATTTCACCTTTTCTCAGGTATTTCTGGGAAGGAGTCTTTTCCTAATTGTTACAAAGATGGCTTTAACTATATTCCTGATTTTTGACTGACACCTTTTAATACCTGTTTAATTTCCAAGTTCCTCAGTTTCTGGCTTGCTCTTTGTTGTCTTATCCTTGAGGTAATAGTCAAATGAAGGGCCATATGGAATGAAAAGCAGGCAAGAGGGCAGCAGGCAGCTGTTAGGAGGAGACAAAAGAGGCTCTTCCCTCCTAGAGCCTGCCTGTGGTCCAGTGAAGGGTACTATGTTCTATGGTCATGTATATGGCGAAATGGCTTTGAACACTACTGTGTGTAGTTAGAATGAACTGCCTACAGGAAGACACTGAGAAGGTCAGTTTAATTGTACAAGGGGCAGGTCTAGTATGTGGTGCCAACCAACGTGCCTGGCAAAGATTCTTTAAATGCAGCTACCAGTACTGCTGCTGCTGTTATTCATGCATCTTGCAGGCTAATAATGTTTTAGATCAAGTAAAGATAAATCAGCCTCTAGCTTTCCAGCCCCGCTGTACCAGCTAGAAGGGAACCATTCAGGCGACCTGGGCGGTGAGTGCCTGGGCAAGGATGTAGCAGGTTGCCCTGGGTCTCCAGTCCTCCTCACTTGTGTGTAGTACCTGGCTTCTCGTGCTTACCCCAAAACCAAAGTTTACTTCATATACAGAATTTAAGCTATCAGATATCTCCAGGGTGGTAATGTTTCAAGTATTCCTCTTGCTAGCCTGGTTTTTAACAGGGGAGAGAGTTTGACTTCAGCCAAGGAGACAGGAAGTCTGCAGAACTCCTTCATGTGGCTTAGCCACTTGTACCTCACAGGAGCGCAGGTCTCGGTCCAGCTCCTGCCAGTCAGGTTGCAGTAATAGGGTTGGGGAGAGGCTAGGAGCCACTTGTACCCCCTTTGCACACCAGCATTCATCTCTTGCTCATAGAGCCTGTGAAAGTTCTTGTCTAGGACAAAGAAGTTTTTTTTTCTTTTTTCTGGGATTTGAAGTGTGTGTTTGACTTCAAGGCCCATTTCCCATGATGCCTTATGCTGCAGTGCTGCTAACCTGCGATGCTGTTGCTGCTGGGGGCTTGGTGTGATGGGATGCACAGAGCCGGCCTGGGGCCAGCGGTTGATCTCAGCCTTCTCTACCACCAGTGGAATGAAACAGACAATTCAGAAGTCTACCTGTTGGACAAAAATGCTATTTCCTGTAGGTACATTGGTCTGAGCAGAGGAGGGTAAAGCTCACCCCTGGGACTCAAGTTTTAATAACTTTGAGCCCAGTGTCGGTGTGAGAAATTCACCCTAAACTTGAAAATGGATGGTGCAAATTTGTGGCAGTCAGTGTGCTGAGATGGTTTTATTCAATCAATGAATTTTGATGTGCAGTTGCTCAAGAAATAAGCATTTGGGGAAAGAAAAAGTTCAAGCTGGCCAGAGAATTTCTCAAATAATGAAATTTATCTTGCAGTTTGTCAAGTTGTCCTGGATCCATTAAATAGGAGGTAATTGTGGCGGACTGCCACATCACCCTCCCCCCAGGCCCAGATGTGATGGTGCTTGCTAACTAGCAGTGCTGCCCTATAGAGGTGACTTCTCTAAATTGGCTCTCACTTCAGTTAGTCGGGCTGAGTCTGTGGGAGTGTCTTTTCAGTGGCAAGCAGGTGGCATCCAGCTAACATTGCTCTTCGCCAGTGGCCACAGCTGAGCCGAGAGAGGCAGGTTATGAGACTATGGGGCTGAGAAAACATCTCCACAGGGGCCTGTGTGACTAGAGAAAATTCCTTCTCAGTATTTTCTACAAAACAGGCTACTCGTTAGCCATAACCTGAGTCTGGCTGGTTCCTTCCACTGGAATGCTTCATTCCCTCATCCAGCCACAGTCCCCTCGTCATTTTCCTCAGTGTGAAAGTGATGATGAGCAGCAAGATTCTGGCAACTTTGTTGCCCCCCCCCCCAACTGCTTATCCCGCTTCTCCATTGTGTCGCCATTTTGTCCCTTGCTCTTTTTGCCATGAGTCTTAACACCTTGTAAGACATTGGAAACTTGCTGCAGTGGTCGTTCATACATTCCACATGGGAGCTGGCATAGGTAGAGAACATCTCAGTTTTTTCTCCATCCTCTTCCCCTTTTCTCTCCCCTTCCTCCACCTCTGGGTTCCCTTGCCATTTGCAGCAGCTCTATCTCTTTACTTCCTACTGTCCATCTTTTACATTGTTCTTTGTGTATGGGGGTTCTCATCTAAGAGACAACACGGTATTTAAGCTTGTGTCTGATTTATTTCCTGTGGTCTCGCGGTACTTTTGATTTCCTAGAGATTCAAGTTCATCTTGCTTCATGGCAGAGCCTGCTCTATGATGTATAGATAACACACTTTTTTCTACCATGCATCTGTTTTTGGCCATGCAGCCCACTTCCAAGGTTAGCTATTAAGAATGTGCTGCTGTAAACATGGCAGGATGCCTGTATCACTGCAACATGTCTTTAACTTACTGGAAGACACCTAGGAGGACGATAGCTGCGTAAAGGAGACTGCCATATGATATTTCTTACCTGTCCTAGAACTTGAAAAGACCAAGACTTCGTTGTGAAGAGTTTGAAATAAAGAACTGACAGTGAGTACACAGGATGGAAAGTGCAGATTATTTACTAGGAATAAATGGGCAGTCTTTGATTTACATCGTGTTGACACTTTTGCCTGGTTTGGAAAGAGTCTGAAGTGTATGGCATGACCAGTCTTCATCGGCAAGTAATTAGGTGACTAAATGATAACCTTTCTTTTTCTTGGTCAAGGAGGGGTTGATAGAGGTTGTGACCATCAGTGTTAGCTTACTAATGATTTATAGAATGAAAGGCTGCTTGCCTCTGTGACGGGAGTCACTCAGAGCTCAGAATGGCCATTCGACGAGGACCAGCAAGTCCTGTATCGCCATGTTTCTTCCCTTCAGTTTTTATCAAACCATCAGATGCTTTCACTTACTTTGCAAATTAAAAAGTTACATGTGCCACTAGCTGGTGTTGACTTGGTCCACATTTGCCACTACTTTTCACAGTGTTGTGGGGAAAAGTTGCTTTTTCTAGCTTGATTTTGTTTTCAAAAGTTTTAATCTGGTGCAAAATATCTCTACCAGTTTTCTTTAGATGTGAATATAAGTCATGACAAATGGTAAATTAAGTAGCATTTGGCTATAGGCACAACAACCAAACGGTTATAACTTTATTTTCTTTTTCTTTTTCTTTTTTTTTTCAGACCCTTGTGCTTGCTAGGGAAGCACTTATTCTACTAAGCCATCTCCCCGGCCCCATGTAACTTTATTTTCTAACTAAACTTATTTGACTTTAATTCTGAAACATTTCCTTTTGGAACAATTATTAGTGTCTTGTATAATCCCGTGTTTGCCCCATTGGGCTCTAAAGTAGAAGTCAGTTTAAATAACTAGAAAATAGAACTCAAAAAGCAGGGTATTTTAATTATGTATCATGGCAAATCTCAGTTTTCAGCTTTCCTATCACTTTACTCCCTGGTCTTCAATCAAGTTTATATAGCCAAACCATAAAGAAAACTGTAATTTTCATTTTATCTATAAATCTCCCCAAATATTTTAAATGATATATTCTGAATATGGTCCGCTGACAGCTTTGACACTGTGAGAGGCACAGGGACAGTGTAGTGATGAGTGTACAGACCCTGAAGCCTGTCCACTCCATGACATGAGTTGGACTGGTTATGTGAATCTCAGGTTCCTAATCTTTAAATTGGGTGACAACACTGACAACTATTGCTTTGTGAGAGTCCCAAGAGGAATAAATGATACACGTGTGCATGTACGCATGCACGCACACAGTAGTACCTTGGTTTTTTTAATTTAATTCCACGATTTTGGTCACAAACCAAGTTGGATAAGAACTGAATCAAACTCAGTGGTTAGGTTATGTTCAATGTTAATCTTTTGGGGAATTTGATTCAGGTCTTATGCAATTCGATTACAGCCAGAATCTTGGAGAGAATGAAATTTGTACACACAGACACCACTACATATGTAATTTACTGAGACGAGTGCATGGTGCATAGTGGATGCTGAGTGTTCGTGTATTTTCTTTCAAAGGAGCTGAGTTTCTCTGGTGTGCCACTTCATCTGCTTTCATGCTCTGCTACATACTGTTCTCCAGGATATGGTAGGGTGTCACACCTGATCTATAGTAAACTGAAATTTAAGATAAAGGTAGACATACAAACAGGGATAACAAGGAATGGAAGCAAAGCAAGACCCAGATCCACCAGGGCAAACATGAAGTCCCACAGCTCCACGCCTCGCAGCCTGATGGTCTGTGGCAAGTTGTGAACCCTAAGTGCTTACATGGCCCCCCAGAGGCACTGCTGATGGTCGTAGCTCCCCTGGTTTCTCTCTTGGGCCCACTCTGCTCCCTCCTTACAGGTTTTCTCAGATGATCCACATTCCTGGCTTTTCCAAAATGCTGGGTCTCCGTGGCACCTGTGGCTTCATACCCACAGCTTTACACACTCCCCATCCAGGTCCACAACTACCTGGCACCTCAGGCCTTCTTTTAAGATCAGGGTTGGAAACCTTTCTGACTCCACAATTCTTTTTCTTTTTCTTTTTTTTTTTTTTTTTTTTTAGGTTGCTATTGTAACATTTACTAAAATAATGCTATGGAAACAGTAGAGAATTAAAATGCAAGCTAACTAAAACCCGAAAGCATTAATTAAATCTCCAGATTTTGCATTCCCAATGCTATGTGTGTGACCCCAAGGTCTGCTGCCCATTGGAGCAGTAGCCAGGCTTCCTTCTCTCATCGCTGCAGGGGTCCAGTGCCTATGAACCAGATTCCAAGAAACAACTCCCCCAGGCTGCCACCATTCATTCTGGAACATGGTGTTCTAGGGCTCTCTTCTCAAGGTCTTTCCCTTTTGCAGTACTGAGGCTGGAAAGGGTGAATACCTGCCACTTCTTATGATATCCTTAGGTCATCTTTTCTGTTGTCTTCTTCTGAAATCTGTTTTTTTTCTTGCTTGCCTTTTCAGTGACCAGTTTCTCCTCTTTTCCATCTTTGCAGGTCACAACTTGACTGGAACTTCTTTTCTGGCCAAACACAGCATTTTGAATCATTCTTTTGGGCTCTTTGTCTTGATTCTCAACATGTCTTACTAAAAGCCCCCAACAGTAACTATGCCACTGTCTCAATATGAGACCGCCTTGAAATTTCTTCGGCCAGATTATGTAATCCATACTCCTTAAGCTTCATCGCAGACAGAAATCTCTGAACAGAAGCAAAATACAGACAAACTTTCTGCCAAGGCAAAAACTTTCTGCCAAGGCCGATCTGAAATCCAGTATCCAATACAGTCCTTCTACGTAGACACTTCCTGGGTCTGGTCTTCTCTAGCAGAATTTTATCAGCCCTATGGTTTTCTGAGCTCTGAGCAGAATCTCCCATCAGGTACAGCCAGCTCTACTTTTGCAGCTGGCATCTCCAAACTTTTCCTAACTGTTCCACTTTCCACAAGCTGATTTCAAAGGCTCCATAGCCAGGTATATTCACAGCAATGACCTCACTTCTCTGGTACCAAATTCTGTCTTAGTTACATTTCTTATTGCTGAAAGAAAATACCAAACACCCAAAGCAAAAGGGGAAAAGGTTTATTTGGCTCACACTTGGTAGGGGTTTCAGTCCATAATCAGCTGGCTCTAAGGCAGGGTAACATGGCAGAAAGTGTTCCAGAGGAGAAGCAGTTCATGGCTGGCAGAAGGCAGCAAAGCAACAAGGAATGACCACGGTTCTTTTACTTCCTTCTATGTTACCCACGCTGCTTAGTGCAGGTGTCACTTATACCCTTAATCCTAGTGCCTTTGAGCCTAGCGTTGCACTATGAATTAATTCTAGAGCCACATACTCTGGATCCAGCCACCTCCGAAGAGCCCCACCTATAACCTCATGAGGCTTTGCAGGGACATCTAAATATAAGCATTAAAAGTGAGTCATTGCACCTTATAATTACCTCTGTTAGGCACTTGCAAATTAAAAAGTTGAGAAACAACCCACTGGAGTTTTCTCTGTTCTTAAAATATGACAAAGGACATTTAAACAAATCAAGGAGCTTCAGTCACATAATAATTCACATACTTTAGGCTTGTGTTCACTGGCTATGACTTCAATTTTATGCTAGAAACTGACCCCTAAACATCACTAGAACTGGACTGTCTAATATCTTGATGCCCAGCATTCAGTCTCACTTTACTGATAACACAGCAGTCTATGTCTTCCTCTATAGATTCTTCCCCTCCTTATTGTCAAGCTGTGTAGTTTTAATTGGTGTAAACTTCACTGAGGCTCCAGGCAGGAGCTAGTATTTCCAGAAGACAGGTCAGTGTGCTTGCTGCCCACCCCTAATAAGTCCTTTTGATTGGTTCAACAATGAGCATATTTAAGCAGTCAGACTCAGTGATACTCAAATGAATTCTGCTGGGCTTTCTGGGAAAGAAAGTGTTCTTTCTTTATTCTAGATATGCAACCACAAATTAGCCTCTCTCTTTCCTTAGAATGAAACCTGTATTTCTTCAGAATGAGTGATAGACTGTGAAGAAGCCCGGAAATGTGGCAGAACAGCAGAGAACCTGGGGCCACTAGGGAAGGGTGAAGGGATGGCAGAGGGTGATAGTGGGGACCAAGGAAAGAAACGGAAATTGAGGGATCAGGTTTCACCTGAAACTTATAATTCTAGTTTTCCATTACAGAGTACATTCCTTAAAATTTATATTGGTCTCGATTGGGTTTTCTGTTACTTGCAGCATAAAAACCCTAAGTCTGGCAGATAGCATAGCCTAGACAAGAATCATTGGCACCAGAATTGTGTCCTAAGGAAAGCCTTGGCCTTACTGTGGGATGATGGGTGTGAACTGATGGGGCCAAGGGCAGGTCATTAGGAAGATAGGTGAAAACCTCAAGGTTGATTTCTACCATGATGCCAAGAATGAGAAAGAAGGAAACCCAAAGACACAGTTTGACAGTTACTGTAGGAGGAGTTCTTGACCAGCATAAAAAAAGCATGCATTAACATCAAGAAGAAATGGCTGAATAATAATCGACATTTATAAAATATAGGCTGCCTGGTTCTCTAATCAGTTAAGGTAATCATTAATTTTTTAGCCACCAATGGGCATTACAATCTTCCTCCTTTTAAAAACGGGTGCTTAGTTTCAATAAGGTAAAATTATCACCTTTGCAAGAAAGGCATGAGAATAAGTTTTCTCATGTTACTTTATTCAGCATGTACTACAGAAGACTACTATATTTGTTCCGCTGCCTTTTCTAAGTCTCTCATTAATAAGCAGTAACTTACTTTAATTTTAAGGATCACAATTAAATGTTCAGTCTTGATTTTTAATATGAGAACTGAGACATTGTCAACTGGTGTCTTTGTTCATTAGGATAAATAAAACCAAAAGAAAGAAGACTGAGACCTCAGGGATATGTAAATATTTATCTTATTGAGAAAAAGAATATTCTGTCTTTCTCTATGTTGAACATAAAAATTGTTTTTTCTATATAATACTGAAATATTAACAATCCATAAAACAGGCATTTACATTAAAATACAACCTTACATACAGCCCTGTAATTTTTACCAGGACTGTGCAAAATATGGCGAATACACATGGATGAATATTAAGGCAAGTAAGACCACTCCACATTCAAATGGAAGTGCAGCATTACATATAATACAATAAATATCCAGAATAGCAAATCTACAAATTGATCATTAATCTGATTTAAATTCTTTTTTCAGTTAAGACTTTTACTATATAATTTATTATAATAACCTTATGAATTTAGAAAACTAATGTAAAAAATGAATTCAATTAATCTGGCTACTGAAGTAACATACTTCTCAATATTCTGCAGCACATTTTAATCTATAACATAAAAATTTCATTTTGGCAAGACACATTTGTATAACTAATTGCTCAATTGCCTATTTTCTCAATATTAAAGAAGTTAGTGTTAATCATGAAAAGTAAAAGAGGCTAATCTTATTGCCTAAGGTTTTGGGCTTTGGCAATAAATGTCCTAAATTGTATGTAATATATGATGTATAACTTAAATACTATATTTACAAAATATAAATCTTTTTCAGCAAAATACTATACAAAATACTGTTTTTACACAGATAAAGGATGTTTTCTTTACAATGATAAGAGCCCTTTATATCTTTCCCTCACATTTCCTATGATTTTAGGGTCTCCCTTCCTCTATCCCTTAGAGTTGAATTTTTCAACAGTGAACAGTGGTATAAAATAAAAGAGTGCTATGTACTTATGGAGGTTTTTCTAGGCAGGTTATAGTGGTAAGAAGGCACTTAAAATCCAACTGATTTTAGTTTCTATACTTTTTTTTTGTTAGCACACAACTCTACTGACTACTTTTTAGAGATATTGTATCACTTAAAAAGGTTCTTTGCAATCGTTCCTTTGGTGTGCATAAAAGGGCAAGCACCCACCCCTCAGATTAACTTTTCAACATCTGCCCATGCAAAACACTTTATGTATTTTTTCAATTAAAATACTGAGAATAAATGAGATTCATCTTTATGTCCTTTGTTCCTGTAAGAGACATCTAAAAATGAGTAGTAATCACCCACCATTATTGATTTCCATAGCTGAGATCCACAGCTGAGAATCTTATCCTGAGTATGGGCCAACTCTTCCTTAGCAAATGGGCTTGTCTTCCTTTTATATGTCAACCTGTATCCTCCAAATCATCCAAAGATAAATGGAAACTTTTTCAACTTTAAAATCTCAAGAAGTGTGAAGGACGGATGCATGATTGGATGTCACTCAGGCAAAGCAAATACCAAATAGGCCAGAGATCTGGAAAGTCCAATACAAAAGAGGCATCCTTTGGCTTGTGATCCCGTCATGTCGCTGAGGCGCATTGTTCCGGGCTAGATGGAGCGGTCACTTACAAGTGTGGACGTCTGTCATGCTTTCACACCTCCTGCAGCGGACGTAGCAGCACCAGACAAACTTGCATTCGCACCTCTCCACGTGCCTGAGCACATGCGTGTTGTAGCCTCGGCCGCAGCAGAGGAGGTTGCAGCCGTCTGCCCCTTCTGACGTACGGTTGCACTCCCTGCCTTGTGTCCCTGGGATTCCCAGCTTTTTATCCTCCACACAGTAGTTGGGGGACTTGTTAACGTACAGCAGGTCTTCCTTGCGGATCGGTATTTTCCTCTGATCTTTGTCTTTCCTTCGCATCTTTCTCTTTATTTTGTCTGATACCTGGATACTATTTTCATATTTATCTTTTAACAAATGGCCAATCTTTTCAAAAGAAGACATGGTTTTCCAGCATGTTTTCACAGCACAGGAGCCAGAAACTCCGTGGCAGCGGCAGTCTACTGACATCAACTTGGCGACAGCCTGAAACCAACAGTGATTTATGTTCAAATGACACTCATTAAGTGCCTCACTCAACAACAGAAGCACAACCAACCTAATCACTTAACTCTCTGTATCAATTTCTATATAAACAAAAATGATGGTTTTAAGCATGAAGAATCTTTAAGACTATGTAAAGTTCAAATATTTTTCCTTTAGTTTTGTCCAAATGTCTTGACCCTGAACAGCAAACCTTTCTGAACTACACTGAAAGTATTAGTAGACCAGGTTGATATTATTACCAGAGAATATCTGTGATACCAAGGGGAAACTATTCCCATTTCCAGTACTGTACTCAATTTGGGATGTAAGGGGATGCTCATGCCTGCCTATGAGATTCTGATACAATTCAACACCTTACTATGATTTTTGAGACATACACTCAAGCCCCATTCCTATAGAATCAGAAGCTAGATTTTATTTAAGATTCCCCAGGTGATTCTTCTCCTTCTTCTTCTTCTTTTTTTTTCCTTTGGCGGAACCAGGGATTGAACTCAGGCCCTTGTGCTTGCCAGGGAAGCACTTATTCCACTGAGCCATCTCCCGGTCCCCGTCCCCAGGTGATTCTTATCCATACTAAAATTTTAGAAGCACTGATATAACAGTGCATCAAAACTGCCCTGAAACTTCACAAGTACCCAGTGCTCAAACCCTTGAGATTCTGGCTTTACCTATTCAAGTGAACTGCTCAGATGATTTTAATGATGTCCAGTAATGTAATGATGTTGAATTAATACAATTCGGAGGCCTTAGGTTTGATCACACTATAATTTACTCTCACAGGGACTGGGGAAAGGGAGGGCAGGCTACCCCATCACAGATCAAATGGAAAACACTGACTAATCACGTTAGACTGGTCAAAACGAGGAGAGAAGGAACTAGAGACTTCAAAAGTTCCCAGGCTCTAACCTCTCATGTATCAAGCTAGCCAGCATAGCTTTCTTTGGTCCCCCAATATGGCAGAACAGAACAGTAAATCCTCAGCACTAGCTGTAGAGTTGGTACTGTCAACATATTAGCTAAAATGAAAAATAGATCCATCTATTCAATAACTTGGAAATTATATATAAAATCTCACCAAAGAAAAGAAAATCTCACAGTTTAAAGTCTACTTATCGTTCTTATCAAAACTATAAAGTCGCAGGTCTCTATAATTTGCTATTTTGTACCAAATCCAACGTTGACATGTTTATGAAATTACATGTTTTTGAAAAAATTAACAATTTTCTGAGCTGTCTAATGATGCTGAGTATTGTAAACAATTAAGATTTATTTGAAACCTTAAATGAAGGCATATGGCATTGATTTGTACAAGGTTTAATACTTCTTACTAGTATTTGAAACAATAAAATAATACTTACACTCTGTTCTTTATAGACCACAGCATATAGGCTCTTTTTGAATTTACAAAACCAAAAACTAACAAGCGTATCAATTTCTTATTAACCCACAGTAAAATGTATACTACAGTGATGTAAGCGCAATTCAAAAATGATGGCACTCAGGCTTATTTCATTTAATTTGTGGGATCTGATATTCAGAAAGTCATCAGTTCTTTAAGATGCTCTTTAAGGGCAAATACATGCTTAACTTAAGCAATCTGCCAACTTTATCCAGATTTTGAGCACTTGACGAATATGAGCAAGAGAGCTCAATTAGTGCTAGGTAGCAATGAAATAAATTGTCTAAAAGTTAAAAATTAGAGAACGTGTGTTGTGTGTTTAAACCTGATCAAGGTTCCTGACAGTCATCACTTAGGAATGCAAAGCTCCCATTTCCTCTGGGTCATGGCTGAGGAGCTCGCTCGCTTCCTTTCCTTAAGCTCTTCCGACATCATGTAAGGAGTCCAGACCACTCGCAAGGCCGCAGGGGCAGAGTGGATGCTCATCCAGTGCTGACTGAATAATGAGTCCCACTCACCGGAGTGGTTCGAACTCATCCTCCCTTGGTAGGTTGATCTGGAGAAAGTGATACAGTCGCCTTTGTGAACAAGGGTCAGAAGGGAGAGCGGCACAGGAAGGGTTTGAGCCGCAAAGGCTCTCCTCCAGTCTTGCCTCTGCCTCATCCACAACAGTCTTAGTCCACAAAAGTGATAAATTGCTTTCTAGGTTCAGACTCAACTTCAGACTCATTGCTGTATTCATATCTGAATTTTTGGAAATTTTTCCCACTCTAGCAAACCAACTCTTTTAAATATCTGGAGTATATAACTCCACTGATGTTTTTTAAAAGCTTATTCTATAACTTTTAAGTTACTCATGGCCCTAACAATAGGATTAAGAAAAGAAGCTATATTTTAAATATCTATATTCCATATATTATTTTTCTATGCTAGACTCTACATATATAAATGAACTTAAAGGAAAATCTCAATAATTTGACATCTAATTGGAATGATTGTAGCCTTTCTAACACTGTAAGGATGGAACTTGGCTGAATTAAAGCAATATAATCACCAGTTAGATTTTTATGAAATGCAATTTGAGGTCAGGCACACACACAGAATTATAGAATTTAGTCTTTCTCAGAGCTCATTTTCATAAATTATTTTACTTGATTTAGGAAGAAATACTTTGCACCTAGTAGGTTGTTAATAATAGGTACTTAGTTATGATTCCAGTTTTACAGAGAAACAATGTGGTTAAAACACTTGTCTTATATATTTTGATGATATATGATATAAAGTCTTTATATGCAACAAGATAGTAGAATGGAGTGAAATGAAAGTGGAAAATATAAGTGTATTTAAGGAAATCACAGGAACACTAAAAAAACCCACCAAGAAATATATCTATATCTTTTCTGCCAGGGTCCTTAATTAGTGTTAAATAGTCATTTGAGCTGCTGTGGTATTTCATCATTTTCTGGTAACAAAAAGTAAGAGATACAGCAGCCGAATGAGTTGCATGTGGTTATGAGAAAATTCCTTCCTCTACTCTACTTGAGTTGTTAAGGTTTATAACGATATTAACAGAGGAATGTTTTGTTAACTATTGCAAACAGATGTGCACATTTTGGTGAACATTTTTAAACTATAGGACAGCAATTAGGAAGGAGGGTGTCATTTTAGTCTACTGGAATCTTCACCTACATTTTGGTTCGATAAATTTCTGATGAGGTAGTTTAAGGACTGATGGATCTATAATTTTAACTCAAAGGCAAGGCAGCACATTGCTTTAACCTGACTTTACAGGAATGGCCAGAAAAACATTGCAGAGTATTTTGTGACTAACATTTCATTTTGTCAACAATTGGATGAACTATTCAAGATTTCATGAAAACTGTAATAGGAGGCCAGATGTATGTGCATAGCAGTCCTAATTCTCTGACCCATTTTGTCCTTTTCTGCCCCCAAATATTTGAACCTGCTAAAAAGCAAAAGCACTTACGTGTTGTTCAACCTCTTATAAATATTCTTGAAACAGGTCAATGAATTTGGGGCTGGCTCTTCCCACTTTGTTGAGTTACTCATCATAAAACAAATTATGGGGTAAGGAAACTTTTAAGTTTATGAGGTGGACATGGTAAGAATGGAAATATTTTAAGCACACCAAAAGAAATACCCATAAATATTCCAAGTCACATTATTCCCAGAAGTTCTGCCCCTGGAAGACAGCACATCATTCTGTCGGCCAATCACCATCCAGCTACATTATTCTTGGAGTCATAACTTTAGGAATGGTGTCAGAAACCAAGTGGGAATCAGAGTATTTAAGGTCAGTGGTTAGAAAATCATCTATCCTGCTCATAGCACTACTAAGCGCCAGTACCCACATTTCTCTGAATACGTTCCTACATTTTGAGTTTCAGATTTTGCGAATAGAAAAAGTAATTCAATTGAATGCAGACCTTGAACTTTGCTCACACAAACATGCACAATAGATTAAAATTCTAATAGCCAATATTAAAAATTGACTTGACTGCACTTGTTAGGTAACAACCTACAAACCTGCTTTTGGTTTTAGTTTGAGTTTGTTTGCTTTACCACCAATGGAAAGAAAAATACAAAAATGTTTTCAGTTATAATACTACATGAGAAAAGAACAACAAACCCCAAACTAGTACTCTCAAAATAACCAGGTAAATATTTTAAGATTCCACCTAGAACAATGGAAGGAAAAAAATTCAATAAGGAAAAGACTAAAGTTTGCACAGCGTGTACAGATATTTAAAGGTTGAATTATTTCTGCTCGGGCTGAATTAAAATAAAAATTTACTTAGGATGAGGAAATATTTTTTGCTAACAAGGAGTGGATTAAAACTAATGTTGAAGAGTTGTATGTTTTTAATAAAATCAGAATATAAACAATAGTTCAAGATCAACATTTACAGTTACAGAGGCAAATAGTGCTAGCTACTTATGATAAAGCACACAAAATGAAATAAACACCCAATAGATACTTAATGTTATTAATAAAAACAGATTTTACAGTGCATTAGTGTTTTTCATAAGTTTAGAGACAACTCTATAAGAAAATTACTTATAATATGAGCTTGTGAGTATTGATATTCTGGTTATAATTTTTGATTACTACAAAATTATTTCAAAGATGGCTAAAGAAGTTTTAAGTTATATACTGATAATAAGCATTCATTTAGCTATCTTTTTGTAAAATACATTAATTTGATGTATCTTGATTTTTTCTAATTTTTTCCAATTAAAAAGAACACATTAATTACATTTAAGTTTTATATTAATGTTAGAAATTATAAATATTTCTTTATTTAGATAATATTTAAACTGAAGCAATATCTCATTTCATTTTGTAATATAACATTTTAAAGAGACATGTACATAATTAGTGTTAAGCAACACTTAGATAAAATATCCTTTAAATTTTCTAAACAAAATTATAGAAAGCTTGTGTATCTATTTACTGATTTTCCTGCTTGCTATTTTGAATTGAACATTCAAATTAAATTGAAAATTTAAATTTGATTTTGCAAAGTTACAATGATACTTTTTCTCAGTTTTCTGCTTTGTATTTTAAATGAAGGGAGTTAAGTAAAGGAAATTGGCTGGAACTTGCAGCTCTTCTAAATGAGTTCCATTTATTCATTTGCCACAAATGTAAAACAAATGCAACATATACTTTAAATGTTCCTAAGAGATACTGCAACTTGTTTTAATTTGCTTCAGGAAAATGTGGCAGACTGCAATGACCACTTGGGGACCTTATAAAAGGTTATTGGACATTTACAATAATACACAATATGTGCTAATACTCCTGTCCTAAAAAGTTTATGATGACATAGAAAATGTACAGTCATTAAATAAGATATACTTTTTAAGGAATGTCCATATAAATTGCCAACTAACTCAACTATATTGCAGAATTCAAACTTTATCATCATTTAGTAATATAAATATATAAAAGTTAAGTTAGGCTACACGCATATGCCATTTTAGGAAAACACTGCAGAAAGTAAGAATTCATGAAAGAAATTAAGTAGGTAGCAGTTCTTCAGATTTGCCCTCCTCAATCTATTTTAAGATAGCTATAATTTAAAATAGCTATGCATACATTTAACATAAATAGCACTTCTTTACATTTATGTATATTCTACAAAAAATTTTAATGAACCTGCACTGCTTTTAAACTAATTCCCTTAAAAAATACTTTTTTTTTTTTTTTACAAAAAATAATTAGTCATTGTGTTTTCTCAAAGTATATGCAAAAGAGAATAAGGGCAAAACTGACATCATGTTTAGGATGAGTTACTCACTAAAAATTGGATTTTGAAAATATAATCAAAATTTAAATTTGGAGAGAAAAACATTTGACTCAACTCGCTAAAAAAACAGGCCAAATCGTATTCTGGCTTTGCCACTAACCAGATAAAGGCATTTATATGTGTCTTATTTTATAATTAATGTTTTAGATATATAAAACATACAACCACATTCTATTACAAGATTCAGCTCACATTAGATACAGAACTTAAACTAAACCAATGTGGTCAGTACACAGGAAGGAATATTTATGTTGCCAGCATTTATTTTTTAAATACTTTGTATGGCTTTTTCGAGCAGCATAACCTAACATGATTTACATAAGGACCCTGGATTTTTTGTTTGGTCCTCTAATACATACCTGCCTTCCAGCTTCATTGTTGTGCAGATTCACTGCTGACAGTACCCTGCTGTCTTTTGCTGTGGTGTTTCTGATGGGCAAATCCAGGAACTTTCTGCTGAACCACATGCCATACTGGACGTCATCGGAGCAGCCCCCCCAGTGCCAGCCTTCACTCGTGGAGCCACCACTCTGCAAGGTGGTGTCACACGAGCATTCGGTCATGTTTCCTGCACTGCACGACCTGGTCACAGAGTGGACCAGGCCTGCTGCCATCACAGCATAAATGAATGCTGTCTCCTTGGTGCCTAAAATAAAACATACACTGAAAGGTCAGAGAACCATGTCACTTTCTGCCTGTGTTCAGAAGATGACTCTTAAAAGCTAAGTACTTTTTCAATAGTCTTCAATTAATGTTTTAGTGAATACATATTTAGGAAGGAGATCTTTTATTGTTCTAGTCTTTAAAAAGATAACATTCATTTTCAATATTCCACTTGAACAGTTTGCTTTTCATACAGTGTCCTCATCTCTTCAACCATCTTTCTAAAATTTAAAATAAAATTAAAAAATTTCAAAACAGCTTAGCTTTGAATAATAGCTCAATAATATATGTTTTAAATCTTTTACATTGATACAGTAAGTAGTAGTAAAACACCCAAATGAAACTAGATTACTTTTCCTTTTAAATTTAAAACATAACAGGCTGAACGTTTTAGTATGACTTTTTTTGCATAAATCATATTTATCAGAATGTAAATTGAAATTATGCAAAGACCAAGCCAATTTACAGAGAAATGTTTGTTTGCTTTCACATTAAAGAGTAAACTTTTTAGAGAAAAAAACCAAACATTGTTAATAGCGACCACTGATCACAGTATGCCGCTGTCAGCGTTTTATATAGTACTAGCTAATCCTTTTGCAGTCTTAAAGAAAAAGTAAGATAATTAAAATATCACTAGCCAAAAAAAAAAAAAAAAAGAAAAAAAAATCATGGAAAAGTATTTTATTGGAGTAGTGGTATTTAGCACTCTTGCAGTAGCGTTTGTGCTAAAACTCTTTAAAAATTAAAGTTCAACTAAAATATTACTAAAATAGACCAGAAAGGATTTAGCAGGCAACTTTTTTTTTCCTTTCCAGATGTTTAGATTGGAGTAGGAACGGTTTCGTGTCCGTTGTCCAATAAACCTTTTCAGCAGCTAGGGCTTCTGGATTTCAGAAGCTATGAGAGCACACCTCGCTGCTCTTTCTTCGCTCTTCGCCCCCCGTGGGGCGGGTCAGGGCTCCCTCGCGGCTGTGAGCCCAGGCGCGGGCGGGGGCAGCGCCTTGGCGACCGCGCGTGTCGGCACCGCGTGCGGAAGGGTCAAGGTGCAGGGAGAAGGGAAGCGAACTGGGTGGGAAAACGACAGTGCGCCTTCCCGAGCCCCGGTCCTAAGATGCTGTAATTTGCTGTTGTTCCTGGAACAGTCTTGGCCCCTTTGACCTTTATCCTCACCAAGTTCCTGCGCACGCGGAACGAAAACTCTTTATCTTTTTTCTCCGTAGCTTCCCGCACGGCGCGAGTGCGCCGAGGGAGGGAGAGAAGGAAATGAAGTCGGAGGCGAGAGCTCAAGGGACCGCAGTCAGGCTGGCGGCACGGGGGGTCGTCCGGGACGGAGCCCTTACCTGCCCTTACTCGGCGCACCCGGGGCTCCTCGGAGTCCCCAACGCTGGGGCGTCCCAGCCAGCCGCTCGAGCCCGCGCGGTGCGCAGCGGGGCTGGTTAAATCGAAGCAGATGCGGCGGCCGCCGCGCTCCCCGCCGCCGACCTTGTGCTTCCGCGCGGTGCCTGGCGCGGGGCGCTGCGCCCCCCGGGGGTCGCCGGCGGGAGGGTCCGCGCTCTCCCCAGCTCCGAGGGCGCCGCGGCAGGGGTCGCGCTGGGCCTGGGCGCCGCCCCCTGCGGCCCGCACCTGCGACCTGGGTTCCCTGCCCCTCGCGGTCGCTTTCAGGACCTGGAGGGCCGCGGGTCCGCGCCCGCGCCAGCGACTTCACTTGAAGAAACTGGCAGAGGGGTCGTCGCCCTCGGGCCCCGCCAGCCCCCGGGTCCCGGACTCACCGCTGCTCAGCTCGTAGCCGAAGAGGGGCGCGGCGCCGAGCGCGGGCCCCGCGGCCGCGGCGACCTCGCAGTTCCAGCGCTCGTGCCGGAACTGGCTCCTGCACTCCTGGATGCCCAGCCGGGCGCCCTCGCGGATGCTGGGCAGCAGGTAGGGCTTCCTCTTGCACAGCTCCTTCTGGCGGCTGTTCAGCGGCAAGTTGGCGCAGCCCAGCTTCTCCGGAACCCCAAAGGAGGCGATGCCCAGCCACCTGTGACACGAGGCCGCCCCTAGCGTCAGCCGCCTCCCCGCTGTCCTCCCCGACCCAGAGGTTTTCCTGAAAATTAGGTGGCCCGCCCGCCGGTCACCGCCCCACCTCTGCCGGCCTCCGTGCCAGGCTCCCCGGGGCTGGGCGCCCCTTCTCCACAGAACCCTCGCGCCTCTGCTGACCCGGTACTCACATCCAGCTGCCGTGAGCTCCGCAGGGGAAGAGCGCGAGCAGGGCCGCCCACAGCGCGCACAGGCGGGGCAGGGCCAGGAGAGCCGCTCTGTCCATGGCCCCGCATGGAGTCCCCAGCGCAGCTCGCTCGTCTTCGCCCAACCTCTCCAAGGCCCGCGGCGCTGGGGTCAGCTCTCCAGCACCACGCTGTCCCTCGGCCTCTTTCTCCTTGCAGAAAACATAAGAAGACCGCCAATGCTAGTGGCGCCCAGCAGCCCCCAGGCCAGCCTGAAGAGTGAGCCGCTGCAAGGTCTGGGTTGGACCCCTTGCTCCTGCGCTGAGGCAGAGCTGTGCTTGAGGCAGGAGAGTCCCTAGCTTTCCAAGGTGAGAAACTTCTGTTGATGTCTCTGCTTCTCCATCGCCCCCAGCTTCTCGCATCTCCTCCCTCTGACCACGCCTGGCGCCTGATTGGCCCAGCGGCGGACCCGCATCTCATCATCCCGAAACTTCAGGCTCCCATTGGCTGAGAGTGGGCCCTGCAGGGCCCTCTGAGCTCTCGCCTCCTCGACAGCTACTTCAGACGCAGAGGGGGGTCATGACCTTTCCTCCTGTCGAAGCCTCCTTGGTGCAAGTTGTGGCGGGCTTGATGCAACCCGATGACTGGTAGAAGAGCCTGTCTTAGCAACCCTGGGTGAACACAAGGGTTTCATGCGAGGCATTTCAGTCACACCCACCCGCTTCATCTGGAGTGGATGCAAAGTCTCTCCCCTCCCTTCTTTTCTCTCCGTCTCTCAGGAGAATAATCACAGAGTTCAAACGAAACAAGCTGACCTTCCAACCACTTGTTAGAGGACTCGTGTATGAGGAGACTTCACAGAGAGGATAAAGATGCTGTGGGATTTAAAGTCCTCATCATTTAGTCAGCATTTGCTTTTAGATAAAGGGGAGATTTCAGCCACTTAATCTACAGTATTTCAGTTGTATTTATGATTTTTTGGGTCTTATTTCCCAAAGTATTTGGCACGATCTGCCCAAGTAAAACTAGGGGCCAATGAAGGGCACTTCTAAGTGGAGACTTAAGAATAGATGAGGATTATGTACCTACTCTTTTTCCCCAGCCCCACATTGGCTCCCAGGAATGGATACATGCTGAAAACCACCCTGCCAACACCAGCTTAGACACCAAGTATGCCCAGTCCTGCAGGAACTTATACAGACAAATGCCCATCCATTAAGTGTGCCAACCAGCCTTATGCAGGAAGTGTACAATGAAAAAAGTTGGAACTTATCAGTAAAGGAACATCCACAGGCTAGCAGTGTACGCTGTGGGGCAGAAGGTACTCCAGGTGCAGGAAATGTTCCAGCAGGTGATGGCTTTGCCAGATTGGCTAGCTGGGGTTTCGTAGGATGCAAGGTTTTTGGGAGAGCTCTGAATGCAACCAGAGACATTTAGCTGTGCTACTAGCACTGCTTTATGTATGTAGATGCAAGAAATGTTCCTGAAAAACACACCTGTGCCCCCTGGACTTCTGAAGTTCTAGGAACCACTTGAGGTGGCCATATCAGATCAGTGAGCACCGAGCTAGTTCACTTGCATACAGACTTTTCTAACATTTGTTTTATATTCCCTCTGTCTGCCACAGCGGTAAAGCTCCCTGAAATTCCCATTCTGTCCCATTCACTCCTTTATCCAAATACTCAGTGAGTGTACGCTATGTACCAGGTTCTAAAGCCACATTGTAATTTTTACAAAGTCAAGTTGATGATAGGGTATAGTTACTGATCCAGAAATATTTTTGGCTAATGGCTAGTGGCCTCTCTGCAAATCAGCCTTCATGCAAGCTCACTTTACTCTGTGAGCTTCTCCAAGAGGGACCATGGTATATCCATTGCTGTACCACTGCCACTGGGCCCAGTATGTGAGGTTCTGTTTTGAAGAACAATTTATTGAGTGGATTACTATGATGGGGAACATCTTGAGTAGATACCTAAGTGGCCAAAGTGCTGGAACTGGAGAAGTTTCTTCCTTGTGAGGAAAATTGGAGGGGTGCAATCTTCGGATTAGAGGGAGCAAGTGGAAAACAACAGTCCCTTAGGATGTTTTTAGGCCAACAATGGTAAATGTCTCAAAGCAGCTGTTGAATTCTTTTCATTCAAAAAACCAAACTGAGCTTCTGTTATGGATTAAAAAAAGAATAGCATTGAGTTCTATGGTTGCAGAATTCATAGCCTACTTGGTGAGACATGCAAGTGAACATGCAATGACAATACAGTGTAACACATGGGGGGTACAGTGTGCTGCAAACACACATGGGAAGGTTGTTAAATCTGGTCTTCGAAGCAGAGGAAGGGATCATTTGAAATTTTCTATGTTATTATTCTCAGGATACTACACTATCCACAACTTTTGAGGGAACAGAGTACGCTATTCTTAAGAGGCTAGAACACTGAGTCAAACACTGAGTCAAACACTTTCAGATCCAAGTCCTGTACCTATTTTACATGATGTAGGACCTTCGAATTCACTCCTTCTCTACTTCTAAAGCAAAGGAAACCAATGTTCAGAGTGGCTTCTGCTGAAGAAGTAGATGTTTCATTCAGTTAAACAGCCACTTCAGTGCTGGTCAGACGTCATGAACTTCGTGCACGTAGAGCCTAGCATATGGCCCAGATTCTCTCTCTCTCCCCACCTCCTCATATCTTTCACCTGCTCTCCTCACACACAAGATTCCAGTCCTACCCCCAACAACTGGTGCTAATGTTATAGATGAGGGAATTAATATTTCAGCTAACAAGTACAGGAGCTAAAACTCAATCTTACTTTAAAAGCCTTGTTCCTCCCACTTATTGCTGTGTAACCTAATCAAAACCACTACTTTTTTTCCTGACGAAATCCCTCATCACTTGGGCCCTATGGTTGAAACTTCTCATCTGTGTCTCATAGTTCCTTCACTGATATCTCCATTGGAAAATTGTTCTGTTTTACAAAAATAAACAAAACTCTGGAGGGGAAGTCTCCTAACAAAGTTGTACTGAAGTGAGTCTTTCTGAGGGGGTTGTGGCAGTTTGCTGCAATGGATGCTTTCCATTTTCCCACTCTCTGCTGTGTGTGTGTGTGTGTGTGTGTGTGTGTGTGTGTGTGTGTTTTGTGGGCTGGGAGGAGCTGCGTAGAGAGTCCTGTGTCCAGTTTTGTGTAATCCTCCTCAGTAGCTGATAATTTCCAATGACTCATTTCAGCTCAGTGCTTCAGTTTTCCCATCTGTAAAATTAGCAGAGGCTCTCTTTCAGATTTGAATCTCTTGGTGCAGTCCTGAAGGCCAGAGGGAGAAGAGAGGTGTATGTGGTTCTTGTCAAATGATCCTGGAATATGAAAGTGATATGAAAGGTCTTTTATAATCTGCTCTATATCAATTCATGTAAAGCATTCCTTCTCCACAGTTATTAGTGGTTATAGTAAGCTTTATGCTCTCCATTTAGGCTTGAGGGATAAAGTAAAACATGAAATCTGAACAGATTTTAAATTGTTTATCTCTTTAGCCATAAGCAGGGGCTTTATTTCCTATGTTAAACATTTGGTTGTGTGATTGGTAAGGAGGACAAATTTTAGATCAGTAGAATATAACTTGATGCTGAGTTGTGCTATTCAAGTTTTCCAGGTTTCAGATGATCAATAGGAGAAGACCAGAGGTCAATAAAATGTTTTAAAGATCATGCCAGGGCCAGCAAGATAGTTCAGCACACTAAGCACCTGCTTAGGCAAGCGCAGGAACTGGGGTTCAATCCCTGGTACAGCATGTCATTCTGGCCACGACCCCGGGTGTTCCAAGCCACTTGAGATCAGGCATGGTGGTACACACCTGTAATCTCCGTGCTAGAGAGGCAGAAAACAGGATTACTACAAGTCTGAGCTATATAGTGAGACCTTGTACCAAACACATAAAATAAAAAAATAATAATAATAAAATAAAGATTATGCTATTAGTCATTCAAGAAATGGGAGAAAATATTGTATCATCTCCCCATCTGAACTCAGGTACGGCCAGTTCCACTAATGCTGCTTTAGAGCAGTACCATGGGCTCACATTTGCACAGGACTCTGAAGCGTTTATGAATTCTTGATTTCACAAAGGGAGAATACGCTTGAATTTGCTTTCTTAGCAGGGAGGAAGACATTTTGGATTAATTGGGAAGAGCCCATAAGAAGGGACGATCCAGGTTTCACATACACTCATTTCATTCAAGGAGCCCTCTCCAGGCTCTGAGACTGTGACTGTGGCCATCTCTGGCCAGCTTTGGCAATGGAACCAGATAAGTAGTTGGCCAGCAAAAACTCCCACCTTCCACCCCACATAGTTGTGTATACCAGTTTAAAAGCAGGCATGCCTGTTCCTTCTGTTAGTTTTCTCTCAGGCCCTGGGAAACTCAGCAAAAAGTCTGCCTCTCAGATATGCCTTGGACTGTGCCTTTGGCAGCCCATCAGAGGGCGAGACTTCTAAGAGCCCTGTTGTAAGAATTTCTGTTGCAGATCACAGAGACTTACACTCTGGAAACTGATACCAGCAGCACCCCAGCTGGTCTTAACTCCCACAGGGGAACAGAAGACCAGAGGTGACTTTTTACATAACTGGGTCCCCATCCATTCTATTTTAAATTCCACCTGGATGGCACAAGTGTGGGACAGAGCACTGGCTTGTGACTACTGGCTCTCTGAAGAATGCCATTCTGCATGCCCTGCTGCCCTTTGGTTGCCCCAAAAGCCCAAGGGAATGACAGGCTTAGGGTAGCAGAGTAGACACCAATGATAATCTCAGGAGAAAGAACAGGACTTTTGAACATTAGATGGTGTCTTGCTGTTCAAATTTCCACAAGTACAGAGTTGTTTTTTTTTTTTTCCTTTTCCTAGAATTTAAGGTTGAAGAAGCCTCATAAAACTTTAACAGAAAGTGACTTATCTTTTGAACTACATCTCCCTGCCAACCTACTTTCAAAAAAGTAAAATTATTAAAGAATACCCTTTTTTAAAAAAAATTGTGACTCATTTTAAGTATTATTTATAGGCACTGCACAGTCTTTTCAGAATGCCGGAACAAAGCGACTCCATGGTCAACAAACAAGAGTGACCACTGTGGTCCAGAGGACACAGGGAAGGAAGACACAGAACTGAAATATGTGACAAGATGGATTCTTTGAGTACATCTTTAAACAAAATTTTCTGATTTTTTTTCCAAATAAAGCAACTTCACCAATTAGTGGATTATTAGCAGCTTTAATAAGGCATTAAGAAAACAGCTTAAAAAATCTGGAATTTACATTTTTATAGCAACATTTACAGAGTAATCCTTGTATCACCTACAAGACAAAAAATAAATTTCTCTTCTTGGAAGGTTTTACTAAAATAGAGCACCCACAATGTGCAGGGAAAGGTCATTTTGAGTTGACTGTATCTCCCTCACTACTGGTAGTTCTATGGAAAGACGGTGCTGTGATGTTTTAACTGTCCTTCAGCCAACATGCACCGGTCACAAATCAGGGACTCTTCCAGGTTTACCATTTGGTCAATTTAAGCACCGGGAATTGTTGAAGTACATTTTCTTAAGTCCGGCCAAGTAGCAAATAACATTGATGTTTACTCTTCTCAATCTTTATACTGAAGTAAATCACATCGAAACTTGAACTTAATATTTCCATTTTTCTGACTAAAATTAAAAAAAAATTATCCCTACATTGGTCTTAAGCTCTTTGGTTGACTTCTAAAGTCTTTCATTTGTTATTTGTTACGCAGTAGCACTCGTTTCCGATTATATTCACCCCTTTTCCTTATACTCATTTTCTCCATGCAGCCCAATTTCTTTTTTTCCTATTCCATAGATAGGGCCTGCATATTTAAATCAGCTTGTTTTTACAAATACTACTGCTAGTGCAGCAGTATTTCTCTCCTTTCCGCTTATCTAAAGTTACCCACCCAGTTTCTAGGTCATACATATCACATTAATAGTTTATCATATTGTATTTAAGTCCTGCTCAGCCCAATTCCTCCATCACCTAAGGTTCTCATTAAAAAATTCATTACTGGGGCTGGGGAGATAGCTTGGCAGTCTAAGTAGCTGCCTGGCAAGCACAAGACCCGGGTTCAATCCCCGGTACCACATGCTGTGCCAGCCCCAGAGCCTGAGAGCACCTTGCTGGCCTCCAAAACCGGGTGTGATGGCACACGCCTGCAATCCCAGCACTGAGGAGATCACTGCGAGTCCAAGCTGTGTAGCAAGACCCTGTGCCAGATAAATAAAAGATTTAAAAAATGTTTTAATCCATTACTAAACATATTTTTACTTTCTAATGATCTAGTATGCCTTGCCTTTATTCACCAATTATAAATACCTTTCAACAAAGTGGTTTAAGTATCTTTTCAACTCCCAGCACCTACCATTTTGCATGCTGAGTATACAAGAGGTATTGGTTGTGCAGTTGTTGTTCTAACAGGCAAGAAATCTCTCACACAGAAACAGTGAAATCACTGAAGCACTAAATTGGGAGTTGTCAGCACTGACATAATCTACTAACTTGCCATTTTTCAATTGGAAATCCGCCATGTCTTGTACCTATGACATTGCATTCAAATGCACCATATGATTTATCCAAGGGGAACACCAGATGGCTATGTCTAAAGTCTTCACAGCTTGCGTTTCTGCTAGTGCTAAAATCAGTTAATAAACTGATACTCTTAAATCTTCCTGACAAATCTGAAGCCATGCCTCATGCCCTCCCAGGTAAGTTTGTTGAGCTTGCCTAATAACTCAGACTCTTGCCAGTGCTTTTCCCAGAGATGGCTTTTATTTGAGTAGGCAAGTGCACAGAGCCTGGAGATTTATGAGGCTCCAGGGGCATAAACACAAACTACATGGTAGGTGTGAGGTGTGTTCCAGCGCAGCCCTCTCACCTTCTGTTAATGATTACGGGGAGGGAGGCATCAATACAAACTCAGCAACTGGAGGGCTCTCAGGTTCCCAGTATGATGAAGTCTTCCTGTGCCAGACCAACTTTTGGGGTTGTCACATGGCTTAGTGAAGCAGCTTCCAAAATGGGCTGAAAAACCACAATTTTGATATACTGGGCTAGATGCCAGCACAGAGCGGGAGTCCAGCCGACTGCATAAAAGATTCCAGTTGCTACTTTAGCACCACTGCATTGTCTGAAGTCCCCAGGGGACGCTAGTGAAACCAGCACCAGGCAAACACAGTGGAGCCATTTTTTAATGCTGTTTTGGGGAGTGGACTAATATTTGCCTTACAGGTTAACTGAGTTATGGCAGGCTTCGGTTGGAAGTTTCCCTTCAGGAACTGATTTGGCCCTCAGCGTATCTTAATCTTACAGTAATTGTTGGCAGTCCAGGGTGGGGTTCAAGGCTGGAATTTTACCCTTCGTACTCCACCCCCTCGTTGCCCCAGGGGTTCTGATGAATAAAGCATGTACAGAAAGAACTGAACCAGTTCGGGCAAAGTATCAGCTTTATCGAGTATAAAACTTCCTAGTGTGCTGGACTACACAAAGTGAATTTTCCTATCCCTTCTTGGACAGGAGACAGCAAGGCTAAGATACTACAGCAAGGCTGATCCTGTACATCTACCATGTCTCAGGCTGAGAAGTGGCAGGTTCATGAGCAATTATAGAACTTTCTGACCACAGGGCTCCTCTTATGCCAACCTTCGCACGCATTCTGAGGGAAAAAACTGAGAGAGACAACAGGAAATGGAGGGAGAACCTGGAAGAGACACCAGGAAGCGGAGGCGGAGGGGAGAGTAGCATCCTTGACCTTTTCAGACTCAAGAAACACGTTGTTAGGTTTGCAATCCTATTTGCAGCTTCCTTCAGTAACTTTCATATTCATTCATGATTCCTTTATACTTCATTATCTCCGGCCGGTGGTGCAGAAGCGTCTTCGGCAGCCCGATCGCTATTAAGTTGGATGACTTTAAATCACAAAATAATCAAGTAGCTTAAAGTCAGTGTGTTACATGTGACAAATGCGATGGGTGCAGGTGAGCGCATAAGCACTAGGAAATTCAGACTCACTTGCTAGTCACAGTCACTTGTTGCTAGACTGAATACGTTTTCAGACTAGACGGAGCATGTTAAGCTGCTTGTGACTGCATTTAAAGAAATATGTTTTTAAGAAAATTTAAGTCATTTGATAACACTTAAGACAGGGTTATTTTTAGGGATTGCTTGCTTTAAAGGTGTGTCTTGCCTGGAATTCAAAAGTGAACAAATAAAGGAGTCAAGAGTCATAAATATATTTCACAGCTGGAGTGAACAGAAGAAGCGCTTAGAAAGACTAAGCTTCCACTGCACTGTTTGTCTTTTGGGCTTAGTTTACGCAGTGACCTTCAACAAGTCTTCGAATCTTTCTGTGGCTTTTTTCCCTTATACTTAAACTGGACTATCCCATAGTCTAATCAAGGGCATGTAACAGAAACCATACAATTTTGCAGAATAATATAAAGACAATAATTCTCCCACTAAAATTCTGATAATACCTTAGATTTTTTTTAAAAAATTGATTCTGTCTTTAAAAAAAAAATCCATGAAGTAAAAAAATCTATGAAGCAAAAAAATCCTATGCCATGAATGAAAATCCAGCCTCCCACTTCCCACTGATAGTTCACCCTTTGCAAAATTGCCAGCGTGCTGGGCGTGCTGCTGGTTCTTTCAGTATTTTCATCAGTTTGGTAAAGACAACACTTATGCCATTACTTTGCAACTGAAACTCTTAGACCATGTCTGCCGCTCTTACTCCCACCCTGTGCTTTCTTACCTTTCTACCTCTTCACCAGTAGAGACGTTTCAAAGTCGTGGTTCGATCAACAGAAGACTTTTACATTATTACAACTTCTACTGGTAGTCATGCTAAACTATACATTATATTACAATTGCCTTTTGTTCTTTCTTTAGCCTTCTCCTGCTTTTAGTTAGTTTTTTATTGTATTATAAATTGAATACCTCATTTTATGAATCTTGTATGTTTCTCATTTGGGGCTTACTCTCTTATTCTAGTGGGGCACATACTTTATCTTTCTGACAAAGTATATGTAAGAAAAATTTTATGAGAATTTTGTGTATCTTAATATATATATATATATATATGTATATATATATGGGTAAAAAGTAATGCTATTATATTTATATCTTGTGGAATGATTTATTTTATTATTTATTTATTGATTTTTTCAGTACAGGGTCTATAGGGTCTCACTACACAGAAGGGATTAATAGTGATCCTCCTGTTTTCAGCCTCCCAAATGCTGAGATTACAGGCATGCTCCACCACACCCAGTCTCAATCTCCACCTCAGCATGCCCCAGGGGTAAAGCCTGCATGGCACACCAGGAACTGAACCCCAGCTGCTGCGCTCTGCCTAAGCAGGCGCTATAGTCTGCTGAGTTATTTGGCTGGCCCTGGAATGACTTATTGAAGTGAATTAAAATATGCATTGCCTCAAATTGCCTTATTTTTTTGCAGTGAGAATATTTGAAATTTACTCTCAGAAGTTTTAAACGTGTAGTCCATTGTTAACTTTAGTGATCACATTGTGGAGTAGATCTTGGAAAAACTTACCTTCCCTTCGTAAAACTTACCTTCCCTTTGCACCTTTTCATCAATATCTTCTTATTCACCCAGTTCACAGGCCCCTGGCATCCACTCCTCGCTTCCAGGGTTCTCATTTGGTTAATTTTCCTTGTTCTTGTCGCAAATGCAACTCCAGGTTTCATGGGTTTTCTAAATTTCCTCAGCTAAATTGGAAGTGCTATCAACTTCAGACTTTTGGTGTAGTGTCTCACTGTCCCCTACCCTGTCCTAATCAAGGATGGCTGCTTCCAAAATGTCCAAGGGCACTCTTCAGCTGCATGTCAGGGATCATGTTTTCCTTGTAGAAGCCTCATTCAGTGAATCTTGTATGTTTCTCATTTTAGGCTTACTCTCTTATTCTTTATTGTTCCAAGAAAGTGTTTGTAAGAAAAAGTTTATGAGAATTTTATCTGTCTTAAAATAGTTTCACCCAGGCTACATACTAGTAAACATGGCCTGGGGATCACAGATTAGACTTCAGAGTATCGTTGAGGACCAAGACCCTGGCTTCAATTCCTGGCACACCCCCATCTTTTTTCTTTTCTTGTATTTTGACTTGGTATTGAATTGTAGATTAGCAATAATCTATTTTAGAATAGTAAAAACATTTCCACACTTTTTTCTAGATTCCAAATTTATTATTGAAATATCCAATTATACTTTAGTTTCAGATTATTTGTATATGAATTTATTTTTTGCCTCTGCTATTTTTGGAATTGTCTTTTTGTTATGGTTGGAAATTTCATGTTTATTTGGCTATCTTCAAGTATATTTTCATCAGTTTTTTAAACACTTATTATCCCACCTCAGTATGAAAACTCATATCTCCCTTGTCAAAAATCATTGTCAAGATATTCTTCTAATTTCTTTTTCTTTTTCTTTTCCTTTTTTTTTTTTTTTTCTATTTTCTTTCTCCTATTTGGATTTTCTACTTTGTGATTACTGGTTCAACTTCTTGGTTCTTCACATTTTACAACTGTCAAGACCTATTTTTCATGTTTTGTTTTTTAATCTACATTCTTTGTGTTTTAAAAATTGTATCAATTGGTGTCTGCCCAGTTTTGCATTTCTGCTAATGTACGTGTGCATGTGGAATGTGTGTGTGTGTGTGTGTGTGTGTGTGTGTATGTATGAATTGTAAGAGTTCCTTCTTATGTTCTTTTTTTTTTAAACATTTATTTATTTATTGTGTGTGTGTGTGTGTGTGTGTGTGTGTGGCCAGCTCAGCCCCACCAGGGGGCGGGGCTGGCTGGCATGTGGTGCTGGGGGATCGAACCACAGTCCCTGTGCTTTGCCAAGCTTGTTTCAAGTAAGTGCTTTAGACCACTGAGCCATCTCGCCAGCCCCCTTCTTATGTTCTTTCAATCTTCCTTTGTAAAGTGAAATATGTTATTCTAATTTTAAGGAATCTCAGAAATATCAACCTGGAAAAGGTAAAGTATTCTTTTTTTTTCCTGGAGCCACCAGAGGGAGCATGGGCATGCCATCTTTTCGATTCCAGCCTTCCAACACTCAGAATAGTGCGATGATACATTTCTGTTGTTTTACATCACCCTGCTTGTAGTATTTTGATACAGCTGCCTGAGGAAGCTAGCACATGTGCATGTGTTTGAAACAGGGCACCTCGTTCTAGCATACACAGTACAGTAATGCTATTTGAAATGTTCTTCCCCTTGCTTCTGCCAACCCTTCTTCCTCCTCTCCTCTTCCTCTTCCCTCTCCTCCTCCTCCTCCTTCTCTTCCTACTCCTCCTTTTCCTGTTTGGAGTCTCTCTCTTATTCTAAAAGATTGCTTCTGATGTCTGCTTATCCTTGGTTGTTTGGTTGTTGCTCACGCTGATGAATGGAATACTTAGCCAGTTAAAAGTTCTGAACTTGAGGGTGTGTGTGTGTGTGTGTGTGTGTGTGTGTGTGTGTGTGGTTTTTTTAAAATCAGTTTTGATTTTTATTTTACAGTCTCTATGATAATTCATTTCATTTTATTTTTTTAAGATGGGAAAATTATTTTATTATAAGTTTTATTTTTTCCATCTTCTAGTATGCTCCAACTGAGGCTTGATAATACAAATTTTATGCAGCATTCAGATCATGAACTTAGTAATTTATTTGATTTTTTGGGGGGGAGGAGGGTCTGGTCCACTGACCTGGTTTCAGTAAACTTTATTTTACAGTCTATATGATAATTCATTTTATTGGTGAATCTTCAATTCAGTATATTGATGTCTTGTCTCTGAGGCTGGCCTGTTTCCCTACAAGAGAATACTCTTATCCCTTGTTTTGATGATACTTGCTAATGTTTTTCTGTTTCATTGAAGAAAGCTTGAGAAGTCTTAGCATTCACTATCTAATTTGTTAAAAGTTAGATATCATTATCCTTACTTTTGGTATCCCTTTGTCCAAAAATCCTAGATTTTATATTCTTCAATGACTGGGTACATGAGTTTCACTAGGGTCCAGTGGTAGGCTTCGTAAGCTCTTTGTCCTGGGGAAAGAATTTGATATCTGACTGTTTACTAGACTTTCTGGCAATCCTTTTGATTTTAACTCTACCTTCGACTTAACTTAAAGGGATTGTAGTACCCTGAAGTTCTGAGGCTTGGAAATTCTGTGCCATTGTGTAGACTGCTTGCTGGCTCTCTCTCATGGGTTAGATTCTACTTACTTCAGTCTGATAATTTAAACTTTGGTCAGTTATCTGCTTTTCAGGTTTAAAAAATGTTCTGCTATGCTTCTTTTCTTTGTCCTTTGGATATAGGGTCTTTAAAAATTAATACCATGGCTGAACTCTAGTAGACTTTTAGAGATGAACAGAAAAAAATTCTTATGTTCAACCTGCCACTTTTGACAACAAATTCAATAAAAAGACATGAGTCAACCCATTGCCACTGATTATGTTAATTCAATGGGAAGAAATCTTATATTGTGTTTTTATTTCAAACATTTTCATTTTGATTATTTTCTCATATGACCTAGTTAAAATTTTTTAAATTATTGTTTTAAAATGTTAACTATATCAATATATATTTATTATAGAAAGATTAAACTGATAGGTTCTAGCCCTAGTATGCATTGCTGAATTATTATGGTGATCATCTAATATGGCTGAAGCCCTTATAACAGCAGCTTATATTCCCAGTGGCCTTCCCAATGACTTCCTCCTCCTTCCCTACTCCAGCCCTGGGTACAACTTCCTTTTACCTTTCCCATGCACATGAGGGAGCCTCTAATCAGCTCCTTGTGTGTCACTGCCCCTGCCCCTCAAACGACGCCCAGCGAAAGTCCATGAAGTCTCGGGCTCCCTGTCTCAGGTCCGAGGATCCACCTATCTCCCTGCCCTTGATCCTCTCAGTGTGTTTAGAGTTAATAAAGGCTTTCCCTCCCCTTATTTCTGCTTCTGCCCCACTGCCACTGCCACTGCCATCACTGCTGCTCTAGAACCTATCATAAACTATTCTTATGAGCAAAAAGAATCTTGTAATTCCATGACAAGGAGTTTTTGTTGACATATTGGTGAGTATTCTCTTGATTTTTCTCCATGCATGTGTATATTTTGTACAAAACTCACATCATAATACTGATTTTGTAATATATTTGCATTTAATAGGTCAAAACAAGATTTTGTTTTGGTTGTGAAATTTTATTTAATTTTGTGAAGACATAAGCTATTATGGTTTGTGTCTAGTTGTTTCCCCAAAGCTTCACTCAGTCATGGGGCAGCTTCTGGAATTTGTGATTGATTCTTTTTTTTCTTCTTTTAAATAATTTTATTGAGAAACACATAGCAATGAGATAGTTTCAAAACCAATTACTAGCAGTTTCACTAATTAAAACATTGCATATTGTTGTCTTAGTGGTTATTCATTGTACAAGATGCAGACATGATATCCTGCCCACTGTGATTGATTCTTGAGCCAGTGCTGGGACTTCAGGTGTGAGTGCATCACCCTGGTCCTGGGGCTGGTGATATACATTACAGTGCAAGGAGGGGAGAGAGGCTAGCCAGTTGCCAGAGCTGCTGCCACTCCCTTTGCTCTCTGCTCTTTGCTGCTGCCATGAATGGCTACTCTGTGCCATACAGCACTCTACCTTGGAACCAGCTGCGTATAGACTAAATCCTCCACTAACTGTGGGTTAAATAAAGCTTTCTTTCCTTAATTTGGGGTTCTGGGCATTTTGTCCCAGCAATGAAAAAAAGGTAACTAAGATGTAAGCAAACAGGTCAACACTTTGTGAATTCTTTATCTAGTTACTTTGAACTGTGTGACTCTTTTAAACTTCTTGTTCTCTCTCTGTTAAAGATATTAGGCCTCAGACAAATCCAACAAATAATATTCTTATTTTGTTTGATCAAGGAATGCTTCCTTGGAAAAATTTTTAATAACATTATTTTCTGCATAACCATGTTTTGGTCAACGATGGGCCATACATAGTACAGTGTATACCATGTACCATATGCACAGTGGGCAATGCCAGCTAAGTTCCTGCCAACATGCTCCATGAAGTTGGTACAGTGCCAGAATTGCCTAATGACACGTTTCTCGGGACATGTCTCAGTTATTAGGAAGCCCATGACTGTATCTTTCCTAAGTCCTTTGGGAGAACTGCTTCCCTTATTTAAAATCCTTACGAGCACCTAGTGTAGCCAGGGAGAGCTAATCTACAGTATGTGTTTTATACTCCCTGCAGCTGCACTGTGTCCTCTGTTCTGACACCATCCAACCCACCAGGCTGGCTATGCAGCCATGTCAGCTTTATCTCAGTAGTGCAGAGTGCCCAGAAAGGTGTTTTTTTATTTTTTTTTATTTTTTGTATTTAGGATAAGATCTACAGGATCTCACTACGTAGATCGGGCTCATAGTGATGCTCCTGTTTTCAGCCTCCCAAGCACTGAGATTACAGGTGCACACCACCATGAGCAGTGTCAATCTCTGTCTCAGCGTACCCTGGGGAAGGGGCCAGCACCCCATGCCTGCGACCGAACCCTGGCCACTGCGCTCTGCCTAAGTAGGCGCTTTAATCCGCTGAGCTATCTGGTCCTAGGAAGTTAGATAGTTTGAATCGGAAATACAAGAGAGAAGGACAATGGACAAGGAACCCAGGTGTAGTGCTTGGTGCTGGGAAACATCTGACCTTGTCAGGATTACTGCATAAAGGCCCTAGCCAGACAATGACGTACAGCAAAACACTTCTGGGCAGCCACTGATCTTCTGTGTGAAAGTTTAGGTGCTGTCTCAGGTGTGTGTACTGTCTGGTGGTGTGTTGTGATGCCCATCATAATTGACGCAGTTCCAATGTTTCAAGTCATGGTTACTACATTTATATGCTGTTTGAAATGTGTATTAACAATTAACAGTTTTAGAAATTAATTTTTAGATGTTCATTCAGGGTTCTAGACTCACAATATTTATTACAAAGCTATAATATCTTTGGGAGAAAGCTGAACTATCACCACGAAATGCAATATTCACTGGAATAGTTGATAACTTAAGGGGTTAAGTTCATATGCTGTGAACACTTAAGTCAGAATAAAAGACAACTTTCATTTCTGGGCAATATGAAAAGTACAATAAGCAAGTGATTTACAGTGGCTTGACTTATTTCTGATACAAGAAAACACACAATTCCAAAAATGAAGCTAATAAAAGAATTAGTCCTTTTCAGAGAACAGTTTCAAAAGTGCCACTAATCAGATTAACTTGTATAACAGATGACATTTATTTTCTTTTTTGTCTACTATTATCCTCTTTCAGACAAAGAATATCTTTTCATTCTGCTGGCACTGACTGGAGTTGTTCAGAACTGTAAGACCAAATACACATATGAATAATTGAAAATTTCAGTTTTTAAATGAATCCCTGCTTTTACTGCCTGTTTTTGGCATAGTGCCTTTAAGATCTACTTGCTGAATTTGTGGTTAAGTTCTAGGCTATTCTAGCTGACTGGTAATCATCACACCAGCTGCCAGCTGCCATCATTTTTTTTAGGGTTTTCGAGCCCCTTTCATTCTTCCTTTAGTTCCTTTCACTGTCATTCCTTTCCTTTCTTTGGTCTTCTCATGTTTTGTCACCTTATACAACACTTGACTTATCTTCTCAAATGTGATTCTACACACACACACACACACACACACACACACACACACACACACACACATGGCTGGTTCTTAAGAACCATGAGGTATGGAGCTTTATTTGTTTTTGAGTCTTGTTACCTAAGAGACATTTTCCCAGTGGTCGTTTTATAGAGTGTTGCAGAAATAAACATGACCAAATGGATCCCACTTTGCTTAGGTAAAATTTCTGTTTGTTATTTGCATGAAAGATACAAGTTACTATCCTACCTTATCTCTTTGGAGGCCAGAGACAATAATCTAACCACATTTTGAAAATTGTTAAGAAAAATGGAGTGTCAACACAACATTCCTAGTTTTTGAGTGGCTTCATCAGGAATATTTTCTTTGGATATATTTCTCATCATTCACCTCTTAAAAGCTATTTATTAATTTATATTCTTATAAATAATCCTCAATTATTTGTGTAGAGAGTCTCAAAAGAGAAGGAAATTGTTGCTATATACTTGTTTGAATAACCCCTTTTCAATGTGCAAATTTCACCTGCACTGGACCATGAGACTAGATAGTAGACACAGGCTACCCAGAGGGCCACCCAGCATAGCCACACTGATCTTGCAATCACTGCAGAGGTGGCATCTGTCAGACTGCATGGAAACTCAGACTTCATTCAAATTCTCAAAGCATGAAGAGTGAATATAAACATCATATTTCCATCAACAGTTAATCAAAGGACTGTCTTCATTTTAACAACACTTCGTGTGCTCTGCAACCCTCTAAATGGTCGGCACTCAGATGTGGCAGACTCCTACTTCAAAGTCCAGTGTGACAAAGGACAGCCACTGCTTTAGGCAGCGGTGGAAACTGGCCAATGGAAGATACTGGCAACATGAAATGTGGTGCTCACTAGGTCTGCTGCTTGCGATGAAGCGGTTAAATCTTCACTTCTTCCGATAAATAACCTGTGCTCCTAGCAGTTCTTCAGAGCTGCTGTACACCAAGTCCATTGCTCGACTGGAAGTGATTTTAAAGCTCAGCCTTCAGAGGTGACCCAGACATGGCAAGGCAGTTGTGACAATGGCCCATTGGCAGCCACTGCCCCTCTGCCTCACAGGTTCTTCTTTCCCCAGAGCAATCCTCCCAACAGGTCTCCCTTCAAACTGTGTCCTGTTTCCCTTGTTCACTCTGAAATGAATTTAGCCAGCTATTTGGAGAAGGACAATGTGATTTGGTTCATTCTTGGTGTAAATGCCTAGTGACCACAACCCTCCCAAGGATATGAGCATCTTAAGAGATCCTCAAGGCTAGTGTCTAGTAAATAGAGTCACAGACACACTGAGGAAACCTCTTTTCCCCTTAATTCTAGATACAACTGTATATATAACATCACCCTCACACTTTGCAGCCCTCTTTATAGTCTCAAGATTCACATTTAAAAGGCACATATAAAGTTACTTGCAAACTTAATCTGCTGGAGGATATAACTGCATCTCACTTAGGAAGAAAACACAGAGAAATCTTTTAGCTAACTGCTGTTGCAAAAAGGTATGGAACTGGTGAGTTGAAAAGATGCAAGTACCTATCTGAAGCTCAACAGAAACATATGTCCCCTTACCTATGCTTTTTGGTTCAAATGTGATCTCCCGACCCATAGTACTTTGAGATCCATAATTAAATTCAGTTGCATTGTTAATGTTCTGTTGACATTAACTTGTACCTCATATACACGAGACTGGGAATACACATATGTTAACTGAAAACAGCTGTCTGCAAAATTACTACAATATGACCGATACTTCTTTTAACCATTATGTCCTTCTATTTAAGCATGCTTTGCATCCCAAAATACTTAGTATGTATACCATTAAAGGAAGATTTGTGACATAAAAATGAATTTTGATGTTACATTAATATTGTGCTTGACAAAAATGGAAAGCTAATAGAAATACTTTCGTAGGTCTGAAACCAGGCCAGCAGCAGATGACCTGAATGGACATTTCCTCCATGCTTCTGGCACAGTGGCTGAGAGTCCCAAGCCAGACCATCAGTGCAGTTTCTAACCCTAATCCTGTCTAACCTTGGTGTGTAAGTGGCAGCATTTAGGGTGTGTGTGATGTCCCGTGCTTCCCCAACAGCTTTGTGATTGGCTAGCTGATGCCTGAAATTCCACAACCAAGAATGTTTGATTCTGTTCTCTTTAAGAACTTCATACTCTGTGTGAACTTGAGGTATGAGTCGGCTTATTTATTTAGACCTGGACAGGACTTCATCAAAGCCCCTCCAGTTTTGCTAGAGGCAGAGCAGAGAAAGCATCCTCTTCTGCTGCGATAACAATGAGTTGGGATGCAGCAAAGAGGAGATCTGCAGTACCTTAGGCCCGCATGAGCTGTAGACATCAGGCACCATCAGCACCTCGTACTCCCAGCAGCCTCCCTGTCCAGGAGAGGCAGAGCTTGCCCGACTCACGTCTTCCTCAGTACCGCTCCAGTCCTCAGGGCATAGTGGAAACACGCAACTGCTACTTGCTAAGGAAGGTTTTAAAAAGCTATTTTCAACATTAAGCTCTGTCAAAGCCTTTTAGCAAGTTCTGATTTGAATGTAGTTTCTAACCCCAAGAAATGCTAATGTTTATTAACATTTATTTTTTTATCTTATAAAAATTCATTATGTTTTTCCATTGTTAAGAAAGTGACATTATTTAGAACAAAATAATCTTTAGTGAAATAATCCAACCACAAAAGACCTCATTTGGAGGGCTGAGCCCGCCACAAGAAAAAAAAAAAAAAAAAAGACCTCATTCTGTATGAGCCCGTTTACAAGAAACAATGCAGGATAGGCACAGCTTTAGAGACAGGAAGTAACCAGCAGTAGTCTGAGTTTGGGAAGCAGAGAAGGAGCAAGGCAAAGAACCACTATGTGTCTTGATGAACTGATAAAAGTGTTCTAACCATAGAAAGTTGGGATACATGAAAACCACTGAATTGTACACTTTAAAAGAGTAAACGTTATTGTAGGTAAGTTGTATTTCAATAAAGCACCTAAAAATCATGAAGAAGAACCCATCACCAACAAGGAAAACCATCTCTTCCTTGTGGAGCTTACATTTTAGGGGCACAGGCTTAGACAGAAAAAAATCAAGGTTTCACTAGGGGTGGGCAGAGTGTGTTAAGGAAGCATGAAGAAAGGACACTTCGATCAGTATGAAGAGAACCAGAGAATGATTTTTTTTTTTTTTTTCTGACTCCGGCCGGGCGGGTCTGGTAAGGCAGGTGGAGGTGGGGATCGTACCGCGGGATCCTGAGCCTGACTGTATTTGCATGAGCAGACGCTTAAACAACTAAGCTAAGGGGCAGGCCCCCTAAGAGAACCAAACCCTCCCAGCAGCAGCAATCGATCTGAGAAGCACGGCGTGCATGGAGAAGCCAGGCAGAATGCTATTTGCCGAGTCCCTGCTCTATGCAAAACACGGCAGGGCGGAAAGTGGACGGTCGGTCCTGAGCCTTGAGCAGCTCAGTTCTGTGAGGCAGAATACAGAGAAGGGACTATGAATAAGAATATTTTTATAGCACAGAGGCTGGAAGTCATAAAACCAGAAAGTAAATATGGAGACTCAGGTAGAAGCCATATAAAAATTAGCTTGGGGCAGGGGGCAACACGATGAGCCATGGAGCTGGGATCTCACCGAGTGCTTTCCACCCAGTGGTGTTCTCTGTCACAGCGTCTGGGACTCAGTTGTGTTCCTTCTGCAGTTCTGCTCCTCAAGGCATTGCCACTGTGAAAAACCACATGAGATCAGAGAAGTCAGGGCAGTGGGATGGGGGCCCCGGGGCTGGAAGGGGTCTCTCCCAGGCCTGGCTCCCGTGAGGTGGGCTTTATCAATCCCTGTATTTTCAGAACAGCACAAAACGGCCTAGCTCTCTTTCCTGAAGTTCTCTATACAGTTTTAAAAGTTGCAGCTCTTGTTAGTTTTCAGGCACATGTTTCTTAAGAGTCTTCTCATCTCAGAGGTTTCCAACAGTTCAGTCATTTGTCACCTCTCAGGAGAAGTGTCCGGGGGTCACCTCCCCTCACACACCCCACTCAACCCTGCCACTACTTGCTCAGGCTTGGAATCACATTCTCCACGTGTTTAGACAAGTACTTGGCAAAGGCAAATGGAGACATAGAACCTGTTATTCTAAAGGTTTTACCTACTGCTATAAATCAAAAAATAAGAATGTTCTAAAGAAACTAATTCAATGGCTATGAGACCGCTTGGTATTTGTCTATTATTTGTTTGTGAGGGCTTGACTGTATATACACACGTGTGTATGTATTTTATAAACATATTCATATAAGTGTGTGTGTTTATGGGAATATGCATGTGTTTTTGTTTGAAATAATCCAGAATTCTTACTTGTTCCTTATTTGGTGCATGCTCTTGCCAGAAGCAAGCCAAAGGAGGTTTGGCTTTAGCTCAACAGTTTTGAGTTTCTTGTCTACAGAAGCAACATAACCATTCCCTTATCAGTTGTGAAGGGCAGGCATTTATTTTCATGATATCTAATAACAGTTTATTAAAAATGACTGCCTAGGGATGCTTCCATTGGAAGAGAAATTGACTTTAAGGAAGACAGTACTTCAAAGACTTACAATAATGCCAGGAAACAAAAACAGCACTTCAGCCAATCACCTATTTGAGATTTCTCACTCTTCTGGGAAATTGAAGCATTTGATACAGTGTCTGTATCAGTCCCATCTCATAATGAATAAATAATTTATGCAAAGCACCAATGTATTTGCAGGATTTGTGGCCAAGAGAGAGTTCTGAGTGTTTACAAATGACATAGTCCTGAAATGATTCCTGCTCTTGGCGGGAATAAATTATACCACCACGGTTTGTATCCACACCTTTCAAAGACATATTTTGCATAGAAAATGTATTCATCAAAACAGATTCTTTGAAGGCAAGTATGCACAAATATAAGTTTTTTTCTAGTGTGCATAGACACGTGGTAGAAAGGAAGGGACCTAAATCTGGGCTAGTTGATGACTAAATTTGTTTTAAGCTGCCAAGGTGTTACTTCAATTCCCTCCATACTGTTTATTTTTAGTTCAGACAAAATTTTATCTTATAAGTATACAAAGTAGCTGCAAACAATTTTATGTTCTGCCAATGACATAAGCAGTGATTTTTAAGAAAAAGCTCATAAATTTTTTACCAAATTGTAAAACTAGAAAGCCGATGCCCATTAAAACATATGCTTCATGTTACATGTAATTAAGGCAAAAAGAATGTAAAATGTAAGCTTTGAAATGTATCTTGCATTGCACATTAAATGCACACAGAAAATACTGCTTAAATTTCATTTCAAAGTAAGGACAAACGAGAATTGTCCTGGTGGATGAATGATCCTTGGGTTAAAATAAACAATTTTAGTAAAAAAAAAGATGAGTTGTCCTTTCAGATTATCCAGAAAATATACTATGGTGATGATCACAGCACATTTTCCATTTTCCTGGTGATAGACAATGAGCACATTATCAGAGATACATTCATCTTCTATTTAGTTAACTTATACTGCTATTATTTTTGGCTTGTGAAAGACTTAAAATTATTTATTCTTTTTTGCCTGTATCAGATTCATTTATAAATTAATTATCACACCTAACAGCTAGACTAACTGGCCAAAAAAAACACAAAGCATCTAGATAATTATAGAAAGTCAAGGATTCCTTTTTTTCTTCTCCTCTTCCTCCTCATCTTCTTTCTCCTTCTCTGTCTCCTCCTCATTCTTCTCCCCCTCCTTCTCCTTCTTCCTCTTGAGAAGCAATTAGATCCTCCACAGTGACTTATATGTTAAGAACAAAGTTTGAGGCTATGTCCAGGATCTGTCAAAGATAGCTGGAAAGTGCTCGTAATTTGTCCTCCTTCCAGAACACAGTGTAGGAGTCTTTCTTCTAGAATGAAGGTCTACAATATCCTTTAAAGTCTCCTCTGATTGTGCTGTCCTTATGGACCACTAACCTGGGTTACGTTGATTCACTATTGGTGTTTTATGTCATCCTGTCACATGCTTGCAGTTACTAAAACCCAGATCTTCATCTTAATAGGAAAGAAAACCGCCTGGAGAACAAAGAAACTCTTACATCTAAATGGAAATTGGCAGATACATATATACTTTGCAAATTATATCATTCATGTCTTTATTTTAATATTCTTATCTTTTTCTAATATCCAAGGATAATTCACGTTAAAATTTTATTTTATTTTATTATTTCTTTATTTTTTGTATTTTAGGGAAGGGTCTAAAAGATGTTCAGGATCTTACTATTAGATCAGACTCATAGTGATCTGCCTGTTTACAGCCTCCCAAGAGCTGGGATTACAGGGGCATGCCACCATGCCCAGTCTCAATTGACATCTCAGCGTGCCCTAGGGGTGGGGCCAGCAGAGCAGGCCCAGGGATTTATCCCTTGGCCCCTGCACCTGCTTGCAGGCACTTTAATCCGCTGAGCTATTTGGCCCCATGATTAAAATTTTGAAATATGCAAATTAAGGGCCAAATTAAAAGTGAAAGACTTTAAAGAAAATCAAAATGTCCACCTTGATGCCATGCATTTCAATTTCAGTCTACAGATTTTGGCAGATTTTATTATAGGAAGAAAATAAAAATATAATTAAACAACATATGTAAATATATAATATACCATCACTATTAAATCATTTAGCTTAATGTAAAAGTTGTATCAAATTGGTACATTTCACTAACCATCTGTAAGGTAACAAAAATTCACTATATAGTTGAGAATCAGTTGAACACATCTTATATTTATGAAACCAAATGACTTTTGGATTTTGATGCACCAGAAGCCAGTTGTCATTACTTTGCTTTTCAAATATGGTATATCTGAACATTATAATGGATTTCACAGAAACTACTTTTTCATGTGACAAAAGTATGTTTTTATCCCATGTAATAAAAAGAATAATGTTATTACACATAAATTATCTAAGGAAATAACTTGGTAAGAGATATTAAATGTCTACTTATAACATAATCCAAAATGCAATATTTTTCCTAGATGTGTTACACAATCAAAAAGTCTTTAAAAACTAAATGAAAACAGGTTCTTAGCAGAGGACTAAAGACTTGTGCTAAAATGCCAGTGAGCATAAATCAAGCTCTAAACCTAATCCACCTAAATATTACCACCTTGCAGAAATCCTTTTATAGTATTTTCTCTCAGTGATACTCTTTTCCTCTTTTTAGTTGTGTTTAGGTAATTATGCTGACTTATATTAGATTTACAGAGTATATTCATACTAAGTTTTAAGAATTAGTATTGCTAATTGTGTATTAAATTGTATATTAAAGCATAGTGATCTGGCATTTAGTACAGCAATAAAACAGTTCTTTTATATTTTAGGGAACATAAAGAAAACAAGTAGAACACCACTTTAGGAGGACTGCATGGTCCATATCAGGTAGAAAAGTGTGTTCTGTGGTCCCTACAATGAGTGAATGAATCATAAAAAATGTATTGCAGTTGATAATAGCAGTTACTACAGCAATAAAAACATGATAAAAGGCCCTTTGACAGTCTGAAACTTTGGAGACCTCGCCAACTATACAATCTCGTTTGTAGTAGCTTGCAGTATCTTGTTTGTCTTTGGTAGGTCTTTGGGGATTCCTGACAACGGGTTTATCACTTTGAGCTGAGATGGCCTGTCAAAATGCCTTCCTTTCCAAGAGTAATAAAGGCATTTGAACTTTAAAAATACATTTTGAAAGATTTTCTCAAACCAAATAAAGTGGCAGAATATGCTGTAGTATTATTTTGTACATGGACACATTTCCTGAGTTATTAACTCAGCTTTAAATTATGAGTGAGTTTAGTTATGTGTATTTGACCATAACATATTCTATTGACTTTGATGATGTTTTTATATTTTTGTAGAATGAAAATTCAGAGAAAAAGTTTAGATGATGATAGTTTCAGTATTTGTAGACAAATGGGACCACAAGACAATATTCAATGAGATCTTAACGCAGAGTAACTATCTAGGCTCTTAAACTTGTTACTGTATTAAACACCTGTACCTCTTACGTGCAAAGCTTTGCAGCATTAGAAATATCTTAGTGACAAGGAAGTTTTGGTCCTTGTCAGTGCCTCTTCTTGGGATCTTTTGATGAAATAGAACTAAGAGAAGGAATTTCTGATGCAGAATAGCCATTCCCGCCCCCCTTTGCCTTCACTGGAACTGTTTCCAGTCATTGCTTTCAACACTTTCTAAGTAATCATGTTCTGTAGAGAAGAATTCTAGGCACACAAGTAACTAAGATTAAACAGGCTGAATCACTCAACTGTAAACCAAACCACCAAGAAAGGGTGAGCCCTTCTTTTCAGATGTCTTTATAAGATCTTATTTGTGTACCGGTAAAAAATATATAGTGCCTTTAAACACACACACACACACACACACACACACACACACACACCCCACACCACACCCCACAGTGTCAACAATAATACTTGGAAATGTTTATGCAGTTATTCTTGACTTTTAGTAAGATAAATGTTTTCTTAAGTTTAGTTTAGTTTGGATTGGATACTGATCAATTCTTACCAAAAATAATGCACTTCCTGTAACTTTCACACCTAAAAATATGCTAAACTGCCTACTCTTATTTTCTTCTCACTCAAATTAGGAACTTGTTCAGCATATCCTAATGCATACTGTATACATAAATACGCAACTATTTCCCCCAAGTAAAAGAAAAGGTAACTTCTTCAATTAAGAAACAATTAAAAGGCTTCCTAGAATTTCAATGCCTTACCTTGAAAAAAAGCTTGTCACGACACTATGCTCAAAAGCTTTGATCATTTTACAGCAGAGATTTCATCTGCTCATACATTTACAGAAAACCACAGCTGGAAGGAAATGTATAATGAATCTTAGCCACACGCCAATACTTAAATGCACATAATAACATCCCTGCCAGATTGTCACTGCTTGTGTGGGGTCGGAAGGAAAAGAAGGATACTTTCTGAACACAGATCATAGCTAGCAAGACATTTATTAATAATGTAATTGCAATTGCTTCCAAAAGTATTATTTCAATAGCAAAGAGGTGAATGCCAGACTAACCTCTGCAGCATCTAATAATCTAATTGTAATATCTGATGTTTATTAAAATTAGATTAACAGTAAATTATATGAAACACATACTGATCTAACATTGTTACAGAGCATGAAATGCATTACAATATGACGGGGTGGCTGCATAAGTTGGTAACATTTACTATCATTAAAAATCTCTGAAAACTTAAAAATGATGCTTGAATATAGTTGTGTAACTAGAAAAACCTTTCCTTTTTGAGTTAATTCTGTACCGTTATTTCAAAATGCCTACCATTTGAAGATATATATGTATATGGTTTGTATCAAATGATATTTGCATTTAAATATAATTTAATACAGTTAAATATAAATTCATGTTTATGATCATATAAAAATATATATAAAAATAGAGTATTTGAAGGACTTGGGTACTCATATGAAAGAAATGATCAGTCAAAATAGTTTCATTTTTGTATGATAATGAAATTGCGGTATTTGTACAGTTAGTATTTTCAGTCATATATTGAATAAATTTCTTTCTTCATAAGAAAAATAATCTCTCAAATGCTACTGTGACAATAGCTTCTCCCACAAAAACAAATTTGTATAATAAAATTATTTGCCATTTTGAAACTAAAGAGATGACAGTTTTCAATACCAGAACTTAATGTTTGTATGTATGCCACAATTTTGATGAAAGTTTTTCTGGCATTTTGAAATTTGGATTACAGTTACTCAAGAAAATGAAAATATAGATGGCAAATATAGCAGTATTTGTGGATATTTACAAGTTGTAATCTTATATTACATAGACCTGTAATGGCAAACAGAAACTTTCTGAAGTAATATCAACAATACATAATAGAGTAGTACATGAGGAACTATATTTTGTTCCTCACTTAAATCTCATATATTTCATAATTTTAGATTGCAGTTACCCTTCAACATTCAGGACAGGAGGGAATGTTTATGAAAAACACAAGAAGTAGATAACTAAATATACTGATATTTTGACTGTAAAATACTTCACTTTCTATCTTATAGAATCTTTTCAAATTCCCCATGGAACATCATTCCTGTTCTTTTCCTTTGAATTATAACAGTATAAAAATATAAGAAGAAATGTTTCTCATAAGCATTAGATCCACAAAATCACTCTAAGCTATTATAAATACCATATTTTGCCCTGGTGAAAGACATAAGCATAATCTCTACTTACAAGTGGAATGTCATTGCTTCTCTGCTTTCCTAATATGCATGTGCCTATAGAGAAGATAACAAATACTGAATAGCATTATCCAATTTCCCATACAATTCAAGTGTTTGTATTTCTGTTTGCTATCACCATGCAATGCTTGGCCCATAGTGGTCCTAGTTTGTATTTCAAGTAATCCTTCTCCTAGCTCTGTCTTTCATTCTGAAAGCAACTAGTTGTTCAAGTTCAAACAGTAATTTTGTAAGGCTACTGGAGATAAGTGTTGCTACTGCTTTACTTAGCTAAGTGTGTATTGGTGTGCATGCGTGTCCTGATGGGCACACGCACAGGCTCGCTCCAAAGTACACTCGAGGCACATTGTTCGGGTCACAGGTCATGATGCAGGGAGTGGCTTGTCCATAACTTCAAGTGTAGTTCTCCTTCAAGAGCTCTACAGGATCCTTCCACTCTCACACATTCTGCTGAGCAAGATTTCAGAACAAACCTGATTTATTGGACCTCGGACGTGATACGGTGACTGAAGATTGGTTGTAGACTCTCTCTCTTGTAGTTTGCTTTGGTGGCTAAAATATTTTCCCACGATATGATTCTTTGATCTTTTCATTTTAATAAAGTGATGTTCTTTGGATAACTTTGATTTCACTACCTTCAAATAAAGAGCAAGAAAATAGTGAGACAAAATCAAGGACAATGTTGAGACATACATAAATCAATTCAAGTAACTAACTCTCAAACTTGACTGCATCTCTGCCACACAGATGTAGCCCAAAGGGCACAAATATGATTTACATAATCCAGAATCAGAGTGACATATTTCAAAGAAATCAAGGTTGAAATTATAATTCCTTTAACTTTTCTTTTCTTTTTTGGCGGTACCAGGGATTGAACTCAGGACCTTGCACTTGCCAGGCAGGCACTTACACCACTGAGCTATATCCCTGGACCCCTCTTTAACTTTTCTTGCCTCAATGTAACTGTTGCAAATGCACCTAAAAAACTGTCTCAGGTGATGGTTCCACCACTCTACCATGCTGTGGTGTGTGTGTGTGTGTGTGTGTGTGTGTGTGTGTGTGTGTGTATTAAAGTGAGACACACTGCTATATAGTTTGACGTAATACCAAACTATATAGGTTGCTGGGCCTTTGCCAGATCCCTGATTCAGGCGTGGTCCCCTAATTCCACTATGCCACCCTTCCAAATAATGGCAACCAAAACTATTTTCAGAACAAATAAAAAGTATTTTCCATTGCAGAAACATAACGTGACACTGTTACAGTTTGTGGTTTAATTGCTCTGGATACTTAGTATGCCATATGATGGGTTTTGAGCCTTTACTAAGCTGACAACTTTTCATATTTGTAGATACATATATAGCTTTTTTTAAATGTATTTGGCACAGGGTCTCACTACGCAGCTTGGACTCCTGGTGATCCTCCTGTTCTCAGCCTCTCCAGCACTGGTATTACAGGCACGCTACCGCACTCAGACTTGGTTTCTGGCTCAGCATGCCCAGGGGCAGGGCTGGAGAGGCACATGGTGACTGGAGATCAAACCTTGGTTCCTGTGCTTGCCTAAGGAGGTGCTTAGTCCACTGAGCTATCTCACTGGCCCCAATAGCTATTATTTAAATGCAATGTTTTACATAGGTATTATTGTAAAGCATTCAAAATGTATGCAAGAGTTTGTAATAAAAAAAATTTTGTTTTTATCAGCTTCTTACCCCACACACTACATTCTATCCTTTTACATTATACATTGTCTGATTTATACATGAATATTGTGTATATATACTATATAGGGTATATTAATTCATTTGAGGAAACATTCTGATAGAGTCCTATCATTTTCAGGTTTCATTGGATGGACAGAACTCCACTTGTCAAGACCGAAAAGTAGGGGAGTGTGACGATGACCAAAAGAGAGACTGGGGAATGTTCAGGAAAGAAGACAGGGAGGAAAGGAGAGAAAGTGCTGCTTATGCTGTGTTAGCTGTCTTCAGAACTGAATAGCAGACCTTGAATTCAGTTATTTTAAAGTTGGATCATCTTAGCTGTGAAACATTGTCTTCCACCAATTCTTGGGCACAACAGACCATTACTGGTGACTAATGAGATAATTCTAGGTCACATAAATTTTTCTTATATTTTTTCATGTTATGTAATGATTTACTTCCACATTTTTTAATGCTATAAGAGAAGGCAAAGACAGTAGTTCCAAAAACTGAAGGTGTTTTGTTTTGTTCTGTTTTTTGAGACAGGGTCTTGCTATGCAGTTCCGGTTGGCCAGTAATTCACCATGTAGCCCAGGCTAGCTGTGAACTCAAAGCAATTTTGCTGCCTTAGCCTCTTGATTACTGGGATTACAGGTGCGCGTCAATACTCCCAAATAAAAATGGAGTATTTGAACAAAATCACACATAATGCATTTAGGAGGTAAGTATTTTTAGTTACACTCTAAGTGAACATGATCAATTTTAGCAGTTATCTCAATAGAAAATCTGAAAAGATATACACCAAAATGTTAACGATATTGACCTTTTAGTGAAAGATTTCAGGTGATTTTAAGCATATTTTGAAACTCTTGATCTTGACTTTTTCCTTCTGGCATTATAAATATACATTACTCTATAACAATAAAAATGAAGCTACTAGCATTTTGAAGGAAAAGGATAATAGAAATTATTTTCAAACCAATGACATCTTTCTACCCCAAAGAAATGAATTGTTTTCCTATAGCTTTGTAAGTTTTGTTTTCTTGATCAGGCTCTTGAATCAGGTGACTCCTAAGAAGGGCAGTGAAATCAGCAAGTTGTGGTAAGAATCTCCACGGGTGGTAAATTAGAGCTTGGTTTGCCGCTAGCCATCAATTACTATTCCAGACCACAGGGTTGTGAGTTCTGATTATGTGCAGCTCTTTCGGCTGTTTGATTATACATCAGTTCCAAAGGTAGCTGGCTAGAGAGGTGCACGGTGGCTCCTGAAAGTCCTGTCTGCTTTAGAAGAGGTGCGCGCTCGCTCAGGATCAGTGTGCAGTCCTCTGGAAGATTACCGAAGAAAACACTCAAGTGTAAATGTAGCATGCATCCTGTGATAATATTATTCCAGAGTTCTGAAGACTCAAAGATCAGTTTTGCTTATGTAATGGAGAGTTAAGCTTTTTCTTTTGCAATTGCTTGATGGTCTGCATACTGATAATGTATAAAATAGGAAATGCAAAACTGTTGAAGCATTATTTGAATATTTAGTATGATTTCAAGATTGAGCTCAATGTTACCTTACAAGTGTTGGGTACCGCTAGTGCAAATATGTGTGACAGTCTTATACACAATTCATAAATAGGATCCAAAAATGTATACCACAGTGTATTTGCTGAAGTGTGTAGCATTCACTAAAAAAGGAATATTGACATTTTGCCAGATCTCAGTGTATGTGTGGGGGTAGACAATTTGTTTCTATTTTTAGAGCTCTCTATTGATCTCTAAGAAAGGAAGATGAGAGGATGGTGTCTCTACCAGTTTCTGAAGCCAAGCTAATGCCTCCTAAGATATTAATATTTCTGTGATGCTATTTGAGATGGACTCTTACACACTTTATTAGTGACTGGACAACATACCCTGTACCACTATACCACTTTATTTGCTTGGATTTCTTTGAAAACAATTATGTAGGAAAGAATTGAAAGTATTTTTCCTGATTCCCTTGCTAAATCTCTTATCTTAATACTGAATCCAGAAAGTTGCCAAATCTAAGAATTGTTTAAATTTTTACTGGTCAAAATATAGATAGTAAAATTTCCCCCTAATACTATTATCAAATTAAATATAGCAACACCTTAAAAACCTAGTAGTATTGCACACTGTATTACTAGCATATACAAGTTCTTTCAAGAATGAAAACTGCTTTAAGATTATAAGATGTTTCATTCCAAGATACTAGCAAATAATTATATGATGTTGTATGAGTGCTTACTATGAGACTCTCAATTGTAAAGCTGATACTTACAAATTATAATGTCTTTCTATAGTCTATGACTAATTAATTTAAACATTTAAAAAGATTCCATTGCAATACAGAACAACTTTACTAAATTCAATAGTGAAATGAAGGTGAAGAACACATCAGAAGTTTAATGAGACATAAATACATAAATACATAAGTACCACGCTTACACAAACATACACCATGTCAAAGCTGCCTTAGTTGGTTATAGTGCTATTGTAATGGTAAACAGCAGGATGCGGGAGGAGCAAGACAAATTCTACAATACTTCATAAGAAATGATGTAGGAAAATAATGAAGACCAAATGAGAAAGATGAAGAATGATAAGGGGGCTTTTAAATACTAGCCATTTATTCATCAATATAAATTGAGCCTCCATCAACCTGTAGGTGAGACATTAGTTGTCAGAACTCTGTGCTTCCTTCCTGTAACCCACTCAGTTGCTCGTGTACCAACCTCTTCTATGATAAGCCAAGTTCCTCTTAGTCACCATCATCACCGATTTTCCCACAGCTTTTTTCACAGAATGAAAATCTTGTTTTAAAAGAATCCTTGCTTCTTTCTTCTTTCCCCTACAGTCCTCTGCAGTGTGTTCAGCAAGGGAGGTAAGAGGAAACAGAAAGGGAGGCTGTGGTGGTAATAGTCATCAGCCATTGTCTACTCTGTGTGTGTGTGTGTGTGTGTGTGTGTGTGTGTGTGTGTGAATGGGGTAACGTATAAGTACTGAAGGTATGTATTCAGTAGATATTCACCATTATCTGAGGTCAGAGATTTAAATGACTAATGTCTGGCACAGAACTGCTCTGCATCACACACTCAATAGCTTTTGTTAAACTGGCAGGGTGTTCTATTCTGTATTGTTTGTACCTCGCCAAATCAGGGCTGCACATTCCTTTGGATAGAGCAAGATGAACACCACACTTTCTAGAATTTATGGCAAAATGTAGGTTAAAGGCTGAATGTAAGAATTCAGAAGTGGTGGAAAAAAAAAGAAGTTCATACTGCAGATTAAAGTGTATTTCATAAACTACTACTACTGTTCCCTAAATGTTTATGAAGAAGAGTTATAAGTGTAGCCCCAAATTATATAAATCCAGTGACCATAAATGTTGACAACCTAATACTTTAATTGCATAAGATTAAAGTAAAGAATATAGGTAAATGGAGCTAACCAAACAACAAACAGTTTCCAAAAGAGAGGGAAGGACTTCCATTTTTATTGTTTATACTTAATTTTCAAATTCACAGTGAATAAGAATCCTTGTAATCCTTTCATAATGAAAAAGCAGAAGAGAACCAGAATAAAGTGGAAGCTGTCAAATAAAATTTTAGTGTTTTTTTCCATTTAACAATATCCATCTTGTAATCTTGATACTGCCCTGTGCTGGGAAACACATCGTGTAATTCAGATATTGTCCCCACCCTCAAGAGGACTGTATAAAGACACATGACTTAAATACTTGAAGCAAGGACAGGGATGAAATGACTTCAAAGACATTGTCTAAGAGCAGCTCTGCATGAAGGGCACCAGGTTATTTCCTTGTAATGAATAGGTCTTAGTACATTCAGGAGACTTAGCATTAATTTATGGTGGACATGAGAATCTGTTTATATGGTTATTATTTCTTTGAACCTATTTGTAAAACTCAGTAGCCAGCATGACTACCCAGCTGTTATTTGAGTACCTTATTTTACATACACACTGAGGCTCTAAACTGGAGGGAAAGGAATTCACTACATTTTTAAGCCTTGGAAATTTTATGCCAATAAAAATGTTTGATACCTATATGGTCAAGAACAAACTGCCTCTTTCCTTTGATCTTGTGTGGAAATGTGCCCATTTGGGCTTGTCTCAAAATCAGAGGACCTTTTGGCTGCTAAAATCCTACTGAAATGTAAACTGGAATGTAGCTTTTCAAGAAAGCTGGTAGCAATACAAATGTGCTGCTACCTCTGGGGGCATATCAAGAATAAAAATCATTATGAAACATATGGAAAGAGTTATGCCTACCAACAAAGACAATAAGCTCTGGACATTTGTGCAAAATAGTCACTTCTGCCAAAGACAGACATTAAATGGTTTGATACAGGCAAATGCTTCTTCAAATTTAGGTGCAGAGGACTTGACCAATGATAAGAGGAATGGAGTCACTACATACTGTTAATGTACATACAAGTATAATTGTGCAAATAGTTACATTATTTTGATAATCAAGTGACATCTTTTTGCCACTTTAATCCAAGATAGCTTCTTTGACATTTTTATTTGCCTATTTTCTTCTTGTGAAGTTGCTATAAATTGACCTATATTTATCATTAAGAAATAATGAAGAACAATTGGGCTCCATAAAATGTGGTAACCTATTAAATCAGCATTGTTTTATATAATAAAATCATATTAAGTAATATGTTTCAGAACAAAGGATTTTTCCATAATGTTAAATTTATATTGTTACATGTACAAATAGGCTTTGAAGTAAGCATTATAATGTTTCAAAAGTAATTTATATTTTAATATGCTAAGCTATAGAAAACAGGCTTAATTTGGGAGTTGGATTCAAGTGCTATAAATATGTAGGCTATGTGGATGATCACATTTTTCTGTGACTCAGTGTAACAAGAACTGAAATTCTGTGCTTTGGGGTATAGGAGTTAACTTTTAGTTTTTTGTAGTTTTTATATATGTTATGAGATCTCTCTGTTTATGATGACTTTTCCCTATTTCTCCATAATTAACAACATGTGCAATTAAATATTTTAGAAGATATACAAATGGTATCAACTCAACTTGGATGGTTTTTGCCAGCAGCTTTGTTAAGATTTTCCCAACAAAGGAAAAACTGTTATAAATTACAACATGAAGGTAAAATTGCTACTTTTATAATTCAATATGTGTAAATTCAGTACTCAAAATTGATTTCACATAAATGTTTATCAAAATGAATGCTTTACCATGACAAACCATAACTAAAATAACTTCGAATTTTCCAAAAGCCAGTACAAAAAGGGCGGGCTTGATGAGCTGGATGTGTGTCAGGCAGATTACAAGCAAATCCCTTTCTTACAACCGAACTTGACCTGAATAACTCCCAAGGGCCTTCTGATGTGGTTCCAGATTCACAGAACAAAATAGGAAACAATTTTCCTGGTGCAGGTGTTCCAGAATTGTCTTCAGCTGGGTTAGAGGCACGCTCCAATTACAAGTGTGTGCATGATAATGAGCGAGCTAAAGAAGAATGGAAGTAATGGTTTTCTGAGGCTGGAATACATGAGATTGGCCAGACAAAATAGGCCAATTGGTCTCTCAAGATAGAAGTATACTATTTATTGAAGTATGTTTCATTTGGTATAGTCCGTCTGCACACTGGCATTCAATCTAAGATCCAGTCATGGAATTATGACCAATTAAAGAAATAACCCAAGAATACACAAGAAAGGAATAAAAACAAAGCAAAAAAAAGTAACAACTAGAAGTCAGACTTAATACTTCATAATTCCATTTCAAGACATCATGCAATTTTGACAGATAATAGGCAATTCTTTTATTTCACCCTCTCCTCCAAATATTTAATTACAACCATGTGAAACAAGCTATGTTTTGACTGAAAGGAGTCCAACTTTGACTGGGTCAAAGATGCAGAGGATTAGGGGACAAGACCAAAATATTTTTAAGGAATGAGTCTTGTTTTAGGGTGTCCAGATTTTCAATGAGCATATTGGCTGTCTTAAACCCATACCTCCAGTCCCCTACTCTGACAACTGGGTGTCTTTAACCCCTTGCCATAGACAGCGCTCAGCTTTGGTCTAGGAATATGTTCTGCTCTGAAGTAAGGACTGATTTTAAGGGGATACCATATTTGTTTGTACTTTCACACTAAATATTTTAAACTCAAATATTTCTCAAAGTGGCTGAATATTTCTGTCACTGAGTTTTATATGCTGTTGGAATAAGTTTTATTATTCTGATGGCATATAAGTGAAGTTCCTATCTTGCTGTAGTTACATGTACCTCATGGGTCTTAGAATCTATTTGAAGTTAACTTGCAAGTATTTGTTTCTGTCTAACTCTCTTAAATATAATTTTTAAAAAGAATAATGTACCAGAATGCCACTAGAAAATAATTTGTGAAGACCAATGTTTTCTGCTGCTGTCATCACTATATTTGATTTGCTCAGCACAACTCTGACCTTTTCAAAGAAACTTAACTGGCTGCTGTCTTCTAGGAGGTCTAAGTGAAGTTTGGGGAATCTATCTTTTAGGTGCCTGCTTCACTTTTGCTTTTCGTCTTCAGATTCATCATTAATATTTTCTTTTCTGTCTGTGTTTCTGAGTCCAGAGTCAACAGCTCAATTTTAAGAGATATTGTGTGTGTGTGGATGTGGATTCTTGACCAAACGGATTCTAAGGGACTTAATATTTACCTATTTTGCAATGGATTCTAGATGGAAACAAATCAATGAACAGATAGGCAGGTGTGTCTCCAAGTGTTTCTCCTCTCTAGGCACTTTTAACTGTAGCTCCCTCTGCTTGCTAAGTCACATTGCACAGAATGAATTGAGCCTTCTTGTCTGAGTTACTTCTTAGGGAGTGGGGATAAATAGCTTTATGTCTGTAGAGTCTTTTCCACGGAGATTCAAGGGGGAGAGAAAATAAAATGTGTGGAGTCAATCTGCCATATTTAGCCTGTATTTCATGCATGATTTTAGAACTTCTCCATGCCAGATTTCTCCAAGTGTATGTAGTCCCAGGTGTTAATGGAGAAAAGTTGTGAAAAAACAAGGACTTTATGTGGGAGCACCATTTCCTCAGCCTTTGGTCTCTAGGCCTTTGAGTATTATTTTTTTTAGGTCTTTTTTTGTGTGCAGGTCTCACTATGCAGCTTGGATTCATAGTGATCCTCTTGATTTCTGTCTCTCTAGTGCTGGGATTACAGGTGTGTGCCACCACTCCTGGACTTAGGCCTTTGATTATTAATCAGGATAGGTCAACAGGAATGAGTTCAGACATACCCATGCATTACTAAAGTACGGTTTGGGGTATATCTGTCGATGATGAACATATACACCAGTAACCTGAGGGGAAGACCCTTCCTGAATGGGGGTCCACCAGTCAACAGGCTTGCAGCTTGCACAAAATACAAAAGGGAAGAATGAAATATTTCTGTGTTTGAAAAGCTCCCATCGTTACTGATGCATTCAGATATTGGTCTCTGATTTCTCCAGCCTTCCAAACAGACTGACCTCAGTGGCCCTTCAGTGGTCGTTAAGGCTGTGAACTTGGAGTGGAACTGCATCATTAATTCCTGTTGTATGTGGCTTGCACTTTCATGGGCTGAGCAGCAACTAGTTTCTCTCACTCTTCAGAGTGCAAATGGCCATCATGAATAACTTTCCTTCCTCTGATCCTGTATGCTACCTAATACCTCTTTGTACAATCATACAGGTATTTTCTACTTATTCTATTCCTCTAGAGAATGCCAGCCAGTACAGAAGCAAGAATTTGTTTGTTGCTATGACTTTACCTGTGGTTCAAAAACATTTTGAACTCATTTGAGGGAGGAATAGAAAAGGGTTGGTGATATGGGCTAAAGTAACCTTAGAATGTTATAAGCAGAGCTTGATGAGCAAATCTGGTCAATTTCAGAAGATTAGAATAGAGATAGATGCTGTGCAAGATTTATTTATTTATTTATTTATTTATTTATTTATTTATGGTACTGGGGATCAAACTCAGGGCTTTACACTTGCCAGGCAGATGCTTATGCCACCGAGTATGACCCCAACCCTTAGAATACTGATAGAAATGTGAACAATAAAAGCCAGGTTTCTGTGGATGGGAACAAGTGTTGTTTTGGAAAATAGACTAGCAGCTGCATATATGTTACACTCTGTCCAACAACAACAACAAAAGTCTACATTTTGCAGTAGCCCCAGTTATCTGAGTGTTGGGACTACAGATGGATGTTACTGCTCCAGATTCAAGCCAGATTTAATTTACTGTAACCACTTTTGGATCACTTAAAATTATTTCACAATTCACAAAGCAGAAGTACATTCCCCAAACGACAGATCCCATTTTCACCAAGAAGGAATTTAATGTAGAAGATACTAATCAACATAGTTTATAGACAGAATCAGTGTGTTTCTGTAAAGTTGGTAGCAATCAGCCAGACATAAAGGTGTGCACAGAGCAGGAAGAAGTGAGAGGCCAGCACCTTCCCTCCATACCGACACTCTCGCTTCCAGTGCTGTGAAAGCTGAGAAGTGTAGCTGTCTCAGGGAGTCACAGCACTGGTTCAACATAAAGAGATGAACACTCTTTGTGTGTCCTTCATTAATTATCTTTCTTAAGAAAAAGATCCTGAGTTCATTGATGTCATTGCCATTTAATATATAAGGTACTCTGTTTAAACCAAGATTTTGAAAATCAAACATCTATGTTACAAAAGCCTGGAGTCAGTGAATTAATTCTCACCAGTCACTGGTCTCCAATCACTTAATAGAAAATTTTAGGATTCAGTCTAAGAAGATGGAATGAATGGTGATCATATATATCTTCCTGGAAACTCTTTCCTAGAAAACAGGCTATAGGAAAGGCAAGTAGTATATAAAGAGCCAGAAAGAGATTTTAAAGGACAGCACCATATTGGATATCTACTTCCCCTCCCCCATCACACTATTACCTTGACTAAGGCCTGATCATCCTGTCAATTAACTTCTGAAGAGCCAATGCACTCAGTCCCCAGGTTGGGTTAGGTACCCCTTCTTGGTGCAATCACAACGGCCTTTTTATATCTTCACCATGCCACCTAACACAGAGTTTCACTGCATTGATTTTTATGCTAACACTTTGTAGCAATGTCTTCAGGGCAAAAGACATGTTTTATTTATTTTTGCATCACTAGTGTTTAGCTGAAGAACTGGACTCACCAAACAAATGTGGAATGATTAAGTGGGAGAATAAACAAGGTTCAGGCAACTGAAACAGAGAACAGGGGAAAGATGTGGAAGAATATTCAACATGTAAACAGTATTTGGCAACCGGTTCATTGGGGTTGTTGGGAGGCTGAAGTTAAGTTAAGCAAAAGTTAAGGATGACTATGGTCTGTAAACGTACTGCAAGAGAGTATATCAGAGCATACCAGAGAAGAACATACTTTAAAGGAAATATTACTTCTTGGTTGGAATAATTGCCTTGGAAATGCGGAAGGCAGTGGCCGCAAGCTTAGGGCACATGTGTCAAAGCAGACTATTTGTATCATTGCAAACTCTAAAAGGCTCACCTTCACTGCTGAAAGGTCATCTCCTAGCTCATTTAGTAATAGCAGTAAAGTATTTACATACAGCAGATACTCAGAAATACCTGTTAAATAAATTGTCATTACTAATTTGTGAGAAAATAGCTATGCTAATAATTAAATTCTGGGATTTTCTAAATCAGCTAACTATATTTGCTTCATTTGTTTATTGCTCAGCAAAAGTTACAATTTCAGTTTTTAAGAAGATAAATTTAAAGTTTTTTTTTTCTTTATGGTGTTTAAGTAGTAAACTTTACATATTTAAGGAGAAAGAAAAGGTATTAATTCTAAGCCACATCATCATTTATTTAATTAAGATTCAATAATGAAAAGCATCAGTTAAGATTAAATAATAATGGAAAATAATCTCCAAAAAAGAATTGAAATTCTCTTTTTTTCTTTTCATGGTACCAGCATTAAAGGAAACTTGTTGGTCTTATTGCTGGGTCATTATGCCAGCTGGTTTTTGTTGACTGAATCAAAAGCTGCAGTTATGTTTGTAAGAATATAAAAATATACAAGTCTGTACAAGTGATTAGACTAAGAATCATGTGGCAATTGTTTGTGAATTTGCCTCTTCTGCAACTAGATTTGGGCTGATGGTACTACCGAATGCCTTCCAAGTTCTAGCTTTTAAACAGTAGATGTCGGTTGTGTAATAAAAGGTGTCATCCAAGACCTCTCTTGGGCGGCTACCTGGATTCTGTTTGTTACCCTGTGTAAACATGTTGGGAAAACAAAATTCCATTGCCATCCATAAAGAGAAACACCTGCTTTTGTAACTGGCAGGAATGTTTTAGTCAAAATTGATGCAGTGCAGTTGGGAAATTGTTTATGGATTCACAGTGACAACATATTCTCTTTCAGTAGGAAATACTCCAAGACCTTTAATCTCACCCATGGAATTAAGAGCTCACCAAATGAAACAGGTCTGTTATGTCTATTACAGATTTATAAGTACAAAGCAAACAAGAGCCATCCATGTCTTTATGGTAATGATTATATCATGTCTTAGGTAGCCTTGATTTTATTGTGGGAACAATTCAACTGGATACAAGAAATACAGCCCCCAAGCTAAGATTCTTATGATTTTAATATAACTGTCTCTCATTCTTACTATTATTTTCTGATAAACTTTTTTTTTGGCTAGGCTCAAAAGCATAGGTCAAAACTGTCTTTCAACACAAGGTATGCCCTCTACATTCTGTTGCAGAGAATGTTTTGCATTTTAGTAACCACCTTTTCCCTGGTTTGTTTCATTTGTCATCAAACCATTCTTTATATTGAGTTTTAACTTTTTATTGTAATAAACTAACAGTATTTAAGATGTTTGGTGATAGTTTAAAAAGCTTTTTAAAAATCAGTGTCACCATTAGAGTCTTACTGAGTTATCAGTGGTTCAAATTGTCCAGAGTTAAACCACAACTGTGTCAAAGCAGTGAATTACTTTAGAGACTTTATGATAAAGTGAGTCAATTGAGAAAGGTGATGCTTTCAACTCCATATTATAACTAGAAAGGTAAATGTTTCCAGAATTGTACTTTTTAGCTCAATCATAAAAATTTAAAACTGATGACCTTACTTAGGAATAACTGAGATAATTCTGGAGAGACTTATGTAGCCTGTCATCAAGATAGTATACATTAGAAATATAATTAAAAAGTACTTTGGACATGATAAATATACAAAAGTTACAACATAAAATACTCTTTCTTGGCATGATCAAATCATTATTTTGCAAATTAAGGATAGCTTTATCAGAAATATTTATAAACTAATGTTCTAGTGCTGATGTTTCAAAGAGTCTGTTCGTGGTTTTCACATTCCAGGACACTTAGTAGAAACCAGTTGACATAGTGGCAGGAGATATGTGCAATGCAATCATGTGGGAAGCCGTCCTCTGTTTTTAATTGGAGCCATACTGGAAATCATTAGAGGACGTGTCCTTTACAGACTTTCAGAACACAAAAGCTGAAAAAGAAAAGTAGACACTCCCCTGACCAAAGTACTAATTGGGGGTACATTATATAAGCATAAATAAATAAATAAATAAATAAACAAGCCTTTTCTAAAAGAGGCAAAGCATCCTTCGTCTCTGTTGTCTTTCAAGCTTCTCCATTTCCGTGTATTTGGCAACCAGCAGCCTGTTCTGTGACCAACTGTGATCCTGCATTGCCTCAGCTGCTAGGTCCCTCTTTTGTTTCTAAGTTTTGGTTTTTTATAAGTAGGATGAGTTCTTTACAGGTGGTACATTTTCTTGTGGAAGCAATTAGTAGACACAGCATCTTACAGTTTAAAATACTGTTTTGCAACAACATGACCATGCTTCAAGTTGCTTGATCCAAGCTTAAAATGTCATGTGCTCTGTGTGGCTGCTGCCTCTCATTTCTCTAAGGTGCAGTACCACTGGTTAAATAAACGAATAACATAAAACCATCAGTAAATTATACACAGGTAATGCAGTGTTAATAGCTTTAGAAATATTCATAAGAATCTGGGGAACAAGATGGGATTTGACACTGAGTTAAAGACTGAGAAGAGATTCAGAAAGAAACTTTAGGGGCCAGGGAGATGGCTCAGTGGAATAAGCGCTTCTCTGGCAAGCACAAGGGCCTGAGTTCAATCCCTGCTTCTGCCAAAAAGAAAGAAAGAAAGAAGAAAGAAAGAAAGAAAGAAAGAAAGAAAGAAAGAAAGAAAGAAAGAAAGAAAGAAAGAAACTTTAGTTGTCATCTCACCAGTCAGCCAACCACTGAAAGACTTTTGTCTAGAAAGGGAGCCAACAAAAGAAAATGGGAGCATCAGTATCTGAGAGGAAGGTAAGAAGGAGGCAGGCTACAATCTCAGGGACTGTGGCATCTCCTGAGACTAGATCTAGAGTTTCCCGGAAACCTCATATTCCAAACACTGGACAATCTATATAAGACTTTCAAAAGAGTGGACAAAATCCAATCTGGCAAACCTTGTCTCATCAAAAGAGTTGTGAGATTAAAAAGAAGGAAAGGAATTTCTATAAGCATTTTCCAAATGTGCCGTACTTTTCTTCTTTTTGAGGAATTATTTAACTTTTCTTACATCTAATGAGAAGACACTCAAGAGGCCAACTTGGAGAGCTGGACATCTCGTAGTGACTATCAAAACTGGTAGGAGACACTGTGGCTATTGATCACCTATGATGGTAGAGAGGATGAGACAGCAAGAACAAATCAATGGTGGCATTGAAAATTGATTGTATTTCCAACAAGAGCAGATAAGAATGCATGAATATTTCTGTAGACCAAATGAAAACTACAGAGTACAGCAAGGCTGGTGCCAATGTAACTGTTTTCCAAGAAGATGCCTGGAGGAGTGATGTGATTTCCAACAGGCAGATGAGGGACAGTTGGGCAAAGAAAGAATCAGCAGCAAGAAGATTGCCTCTATCAAGAGGGCTGCGATCAGAAGGCCCTAATCAGGAGTCTTTTCAAGAATCACTCTTAAGGGCTGGGGAGATGGTTCAGTAGAATAAGTGCTTGCCTGGCAAGTGCAAGGACCAGAGTTCAATCCCTGGTTCCACCAAAAAAAAAAAAAAAAAAGAATCACTCTTAAAACAAGATAACAAGATGAAGTAGCCACACTACACCTAGAAAGCATATTGGTGGCTGATGCTTGTTGTCTTTACTGTCCCTTTCCACTCTAATTTGATCCCCAAACAAATAGCAAAAAGAGCAGCAAAACAAATGGAGAAATAACAAGGAAATCCCCTGCATTCCTTCCCTTGCTTGTGAGAGTGGCAGCTCTGAGCTGGGGAAGGTGAATGAGATGTGGTTATGAAACAAGACAGGACAAATCTAGTACTAAAGTAATGCTCTTACTTGTGAAAGTGATAGGATCTTTTAAAGTTATGGGACCTCCCCAAAACTGTATTCAAATGATAGGGTGGAAATAATACACAGAGGAGTTGAAAAGACAGGAGAAAGAAGAATACAATTGTTTTAGGCTATCACTTTATGGGCTGAGCCAGTTTAATTACTGTTTACAGATAAAATCATTAGTACCCTGGTGGAAGAAAAAAATTACTCAAAATACAGGCTTTCCTGTTACTCACTGACTAAACCATTCATTAGTTCACATATTAAATAGTGCTGATCTTCAAGCTAGAGAGTTTTGTAACTTTCTTTAGGTAAGCTCTCTGATAGGAAGGCTTGGAATCTGTCAGAGAAGGTAAACTCTTTCTCAGATTGTCTTCATCCTGCAGGCATTAGAAAATGATCCTAGAGCTGTAGTGTCCACACTCACATTTTCAGTTCCTGCTTTGAGCAGAGTGATGATGAACAGAGCATTATTCTCCTGAATCATTTTTGTATGTACAAAATAAGACAGATAGTACCATTTTCAAAAATCAAAAGCTGCAAGTATCAGAGCACCAGTGTAAGTACCTCATGGAAATGACATCCACAGTTGCCCTGAAGAAACTCTTTGTATCGCCCCATCGTTATGCTGAATGTGTCCACTACTTCATAGCCATATTGCTTTGCAGTTTCCACAATAATCACATTTTCTTTCCACAAGTTTTGAACTTCACTCTGAATTACAAAGCCGAAGAAAGAGCATTTTTAAGAGGATTATTTCATGATTCAACAACTGAAGCAGAAATCATATAAATATTATTATCTTCTTGAAGAGATTGGTCATGGTGTGAAAATGAAGAATTTCACTTGAATCTCCTGGATACATTCTAACTTTTTGAAAATTCAAAACAACAATGCAACTATGAGTATATATAAAATGGCAATCCATAAATGCCTATAGAGATACATATTTCTGAACTTTCTTGAGGAGTTATATTTATTGTCCACAATAAAGATATCAAATTCTCAGCTTGAAAGCCAATATTTTTTTTATTCCCTAAAGGGAATGAAAAGGGGCCCGGGAGATGGCTCAGTAGAATAAGTGCTTCCCTGGCAAGGGCAAGGGTCTGAGTTCAATCCCCGTTCTGCCGAGAGAGAGAGAGAGAGAGAGAGAGAGAGAGAGAGAGAGAGAGAGAGAGAGAATAAAAAATGGTATGAAAAAACCCATTAGAAATGATGTAGAACTTCACCAAACAAAACAATAGGAATTTTTCTAGGGTTGCTGTATTGCATAATGGAAAACCAACATTTGTGAATCACAAGTGCTAGCTCCATTTATATCCTGATTCATTTAGCTGCTTGAATATGAACTGGAAACTGCTTGGTGCTTAGTTTTTTTTGCCAAGGGACAGTGTTATAAGGATAAATAAACTGTAGTGCATGCTCTTAGGACAGCATTTTCTAGAAAGAGGAACAGATATATCAAGAGCTAGCAACTCCTTTCTGTTAGAAGAGAGCATGCCAAGTCTGAGCTGACAGAAGTGGCTCTGTCCAGAGAAAGCACAAGCTAAATGTAGGACTTTGAGCTCCGGAACAGTATAGAGCAAGGCCTTCTGGTCAGAAGAGCATGATGCCATGCCCTTGGGAGCGGCTGCATCGTGGAAGCTTTAGCAGCTGCTGCTGTGGATCACTTTCTTCCCTCCGCTCCCCTCCTTGTCCTGGCCTTGGATGGAGCACAGCAAGAGTGCTAGTTTTGGTGCACTCTGTGGAGAAGGGTAAGTTGTGGAGGGGATCTGCAATGTCCACCCAAAGCCTAGTGTGCAAAAAAGAGGCTGTAGAAGGTGATTGGATCTCGGGGGAGATTAACCCATGGGAGTCCACACTAAATGTGCTTGCTATTTTTGAGAGGCATAGCTGAGTCAGAAAAGGCAGGTCATTGAGTTGTGACCTGGGAGGCTATATCGCTGCCCCCTTCTTTCTCTGCTTCCTGGCTACCCTGTCATGGGCAGTTCTCCTCTATGCAGTAGGCCATGCCACCTGCCTTGGCGCCTTGGAGCCAGCCCACTACAGACTGAAACCTTAGCATCAAGCAAAATGAACTTTTCTGCCTTAAAGTTGTGGGGTTTGAGTATTTTGTCCTAGTGACAAAGAAAGTAACTGAGACAGCGGGGCTAACTTCATGACCTAGAAAAAGTATTCTTCAAAACTTACCTGCAGTCTGAGACTCTTCCTACCCATTTTGTCCTTCTTCCTATTTGGCATCATAAACATTGCAGTCAAACACAGTTCTTAACACATGCTAGGTGGACAAATGAGATCAGGTACAGGGCTGAGTGACACACCCTGGACATCATGGTCTAAAATGCCAACTGGCTCTTACATACCCTTCCCAGTCCTTCCCCCACTGTAGTCTCTCATTGTTGATTTGGGGGAACCCAAACTGACACAGGGACGAAAACTGTACTCCCATTTCTCTTCTAAAGGGCAAGTTCAATTTTTCATTTTTTCAGGTTAAAAAAGCAGATAACTTGCATTTGTTAAATTTCCAACTGTTACAGTTGAGCAGAAGCAGTACAAATACATGCAATTTTCTGTCTTCTTCACTGTGCTTACATGCTTATTCTTATAGGACACTCAAAGAAAAGTGTTGCCTTCAAAATAATAGCAGTGAAAAGAAAAGACTCAAACAAATCAATCTGTAGGGAAACAGACATGCCAATTTGCTCAGGGCCTCCAAAATGATATGAAAAATGAAATTCATACATTTAATAATGTGCATAAGACTGCTTCTTTTCAATTTATAAGTATTTTCTCAATTTTAATGTTCTTAGTTATGGTAGGTATGTAGAACTTTAAGAAGTTTCTAGAGAAAGATCAGTTCTATGGGAAACAGAAATCGGGAAGTGAGTGGTGAGCAGAGCAGTGTTCTTGGGATGAACTTGTGTAAAGGAGCAAAGTGCAAACTGTGTAGAGGAAGAACCTGACTTGTAATGTAGTAGCAGCAGAGGTGGCCCTTAAATCCACCTAGAATTCTAGGGCTGGGATGACCCTTCCTGAGGAGTATTCTAAAATATGAAGAGTATCTGGATGTTATGGTGAGTGGGTTGGAATAAGTGGCTTCAAGCTGAGGCAACAGCAACTGCACAGGCCCTGAGGTGCACTTAGTGTGCTTGAGAAGTGACTGCTCAGCGAGCTCATGTGTGTGCATGTGTGTATGTGATTTTATAGCATGGAGCAGAAGTCAGCAGAAGAGGGGAGAGTGGCCATGTAGGCTGAGGAATATGTTCTGTGCCCACTTGAATTTGTCACTTTCTGCTTCCACCCACATTGTTTGTCCTCCTCTCCCCCTTCATCTTCACCTCATTTGCAAAGAACAGGGAGGACTAGCTGAGGTAGTGGGCCTCGTCTGTATGACAGGACTGGCATAGAGCATGTGCTTAGAAAGCACTTGCTGAAAGAAGAAGAGTGCATGGTCAGTATTTTAAATATGAGCAGGGAGAAAGGTGCTGCAAAGAGCCGTAAGCAAAAGAAGCATAATGATGCTACCAGTCTTCACATCGGAATTAAAATCCTGATGGATGCTTTCCAAATCTCATAACATCTCCAACTCATAATCTGTAGCAAGAAATACCGCTAGAACTGCCTCCTGATCCAGTTATCTTCAACTTCTCAGCTACTCCAGATGTTAAAGGACAACTCACTTTAAGTGATCTTTAACCTTTGCTGCTGCTGGAATGCTGAAGGGGAGGCTTTACATAGACCACTTTCTACAGGTGCTCTTGTTTTTACATCATAAAAGACTTGGCATTCAGGCAGATAAAGTCTAGAGAAAGGAGAGGGGGATCCTGTGTTTGGGGCTGGGAAAAGCTAAGAGCACTCAACACAGACACAAAAATAAATCTTAAGGTCCTTCCATATTAAATGGCCAGTCTCCTGCCAGCCCAGTTCCTGGCGCTCCCCTGAAGCGCAACTCTGAGGCCCTGGCAGTCCTTGGCATGTTCACACACTGCTCACACAGAGCAGGAGCAGCTGGGTCTGGCTTCTGGACGCTGGAGGCCTCTGTGAGTGCTAAGTTATATTTACTACCTTTTTAAAATATCAATCAGAACCCAAGGTTTTCAGTTATGAATGATCAATTAGACGAAAGAAGATAACATTTCAAAGATAAGTATTTTTAAAAAAGTATTTATCTTCTAAAGTGTCATCTTTTCCCCCAAAACTCACCAGGATTAACAGTTTCATTTTGTGGTTTCAATACAGCCTTGAGAGACACCTGAAACACTGGTGGAGCACACGATACGCAATCCCTCTCATCTATGCCTCCATTCTTTATTTTGCATAGTTGACACTCCTTTCTTATTTTGTGTTGTGTACAAGCCACTGGTAGGCAATGGTCTCTCTTAGGTATAACCATAACTGGGTTGAAATCATAACCTCCAAGTATGTGGTCACTTCTGGTTTTTATGCAAATTGGTGAATATTATATAGTGTCTTTTTCTTTCCTTTCTTTCTTCTTCTTCTTTTTTTTTTTGTGGAACTGGGGATTGAACTTAAGCCATTGCGCTTGCCAGGGAAGGACTTATTCTACTGAGCCATCTCCCCTGCCCCTATAGTGGCATTTACCAGCGGAGATCTATACAGGGACCACGAGATTCTCTTGGCCTAAAAGTGATGAGCTTACCTGTGTTAAGAAATGCACTCCATCCACTGGCAAGTGAAATCCAATTCCCAAAGTTTTGATGATCACTAGGATATTTAGTAAATTTTCCCTGAATGAAATAATCAAAATTCTAAAGTCACAAACTTCACTTATATTATAGATGTTTAATTACGTAAACAAATTCAATCTAATTCTCTCAGAATGTGATAAATGGCATAGAGGACTAAATTTCTATTCTGCAGATTTGACATGCATTAAGGCTATTTCTGTGGATAGGGTTTTTGTCAGTGGTCATAATTTGATCTACACTGAATTTAAAATTAGATACTGAGAGCCTGTTTGTGACTGATCATAAAAGTAAATTTTGAAATATTTTAAACTAGGCTTTAAGTCCTTAAATTTAAATTACAAAACTTTCATTAAACAAAATCTGGATCAAACTCAGGCATATCAATACTATCTTTACAAAATTGAGAATATTCATGACAATCATTATTGCATAAGTTTACCTTTTCAAAACCTTGTGAATAATTTGTAGGTGATTGGAATTAAGCCATTGAACACCACCAACAACCAATACTGTCTGGCCAGTGTTCTCTAGTGGACGTGATCTGAAATCCAGAAAGAAAAACAGCACATGTTGCTTTAAGACAGATGGTAAACATTTTAACCGCATGGCTTCACATTTCACTGAACCGTGTCTGGTTTCCTGATCATAGGACCTCCTTGTCATTTGTAACTCATTTTCAGCCACATTATAGGGTATCTAAGCATCTTGGCGCATTGGGTACACGGTGAGCAATTATAGCTGCTAGTAAAACATCAGTATGTTGTGGCATCACGCCATTCATAGTAGTTGCATTGTACCTCTGCAAGAGATGCTCAAGTGCTTTCTCGAATGTTGGTCTCAGGGAAGAGCTCAGCCAGAACTGGGGATAGTAGGAGTAACTGATCAGAGTCTTGCCACTGTTGACATTAGGGTACAGTTTAGTACCATGCAACTTCTGCCATTCCTGCAAGGTTTCATTCACTCTTTCGATCAGGTAGTACATGATCCCTCTGTTGGTGGAATCGCCAATGAAAATAATCTATAAATTAAAGAAAAGCATTTTGTTTCCAAATCTTATATTTATTTGGTATATGAGTTATTAAAATACCTAATTTTTGAACACTCATATTATTATATGTTAGTTGAAAAGATAGCCCATGAAGCTTAGAAATAACACTCATTGTATTCTGCGCCCCAATTTGTTCATTTTCCTTTCTTTTGTATTGGAGTAATAACATCATCTATTAACCCACTAACTAGTACATAAAGCTTTTCATGTTATTTTCAATTTCTCTGTTTTCCTTATGCTCATTACTTTCTCTTCGAATCAGCAGGTAAGTCTTATGGATTTAAAAAGCCATGAAATAGCTTATGAAAGATATGGGAACTGAGAATCCATAGAGATATGTCCTGGAGGAAATATTACTTGAAAAAAGAAACAGAGGTTCAGAATCTGGTTTTCCTCCCAGCCCAGGCTGCACACCATGGTGCTGTTTGCTCTCCATCCCTGCGTCCCAGCCCCACCGTGGAGCCCTGTTCAGGCTCTCCCTGCCTTGATCTTTCACTCACTCCTCTCAGGCTTTCCCAGTGATAACTCCTTCTTGCATGATGACTCTCTTCTAATTCACCCAATACACTGTATTGCTGGGTTAAATTTTCAAGTATCTAGTTCTAACCATCTTATTTGTATGCTCAAATTCTTTATTTGTGCCCCATTTTCTATAGAATCAAGTTGGAATTACATAGGTTCCAGTAATATTCACTAAATTTTCATTGTATATCAGGCTTTCTGTTATAGAGATTGCCACAGCTAAAGAATGAGACTCAGGAAGACTGAAGTCATAAATCTAAGAAATAATGAACACAAAACTCAAACCCAGTTCTTTGGCTTCCAGTGCGGGGTCAACGGCCCATCCTCTCAGTATAACTCCTCAAGTAAGCATGACAGACTCCTACTTTTTCACTGACCATGATTTGCCCTCAAGAAAGAACATCTGTTTTTCTTTGTTTTAATCCATCTGCCTTGAAAATTTCTCCCTCTGCAAATTCCACCTGTCAACCCCTAGACCCAACACAAATGGCATTTCCACCACCAAGACTGCTCTAATGACCCTAGCCAGAATCACCTTCTTTGTCCTCTGTGATTCCATACTATATTTTTATTTCCATCATAGATTTCATCAAAGCCTACATGAAATGATGACCATTTCAGTTTGTGTCTTTTTTCTGATAGCTTATCAAGAAGTATTTGCGATCTGAGTCAAGTTCTGATTTTAATTTTCCTCACGGTCCCATTAATGCACTTTAAAAACATTTAGTGAATTGAAAGTAAAAGAGCCTCTGGCCATAGACAATCTCTTTGAATACCTTTTGATGAGATTTAATGTGCTCCCCATTTCCCCCCCAATTTCTTTTCCATTAGTCGCATACCTATTTTCTGCTCATTCCAACAGTAGACATTACCATCATTTCCCAGTCACTTGTGCATTTGTCCATGCACATGAATTTAGCGAGAGTTTGCAACATCTTAATCTTTTCAGGAAGTGCAATGAAGTGACTGAGTTAATCTCCACTTTGCCTTCAGGTGCAATATTACTTGCATACATATGGCCCACCTCTAACGACTAACAAGTGAAGGCCACCAGTGATCTTCTCAATCATGTTCCATTTGGGACTGTAAATTTCATTAGACTAAGATAATTTGTGAAATAAGGTTTTTTTCTCACTGGATTTGACCTGTAACTTTTTATGGTCTAAACTACTGAATTTTCCTCTTTTTTTTGGCCAAACCAGGGATTGAATTCAGGCCCTTGTGCTTGCCAGGGAAGCACTTATTCCCCTGCGCCATCTCCCTGGCCCCTAAATTACTGAATTTTAAAGAAAGATTTTGAATCAGGAAGGCTCTTGGCTTTAGGTACCAGTGAATGTTCAACTCCATTTGTATTAATGTTTTAGGGCTACCACAACACAGTACTGTAGTACTGTGCATTCAACAATGGAAGCTTATTTCCTCACATTACAGGAGATGAAAAATCTAGCATCAGAGGGTAGGCAGGGATGGCTCCTTTCTAGGGCCTTTTTGCCTTATAAGTGTCTGTCTTCTCCGTGTCTTCACATGGTGTTTCCTCAGTGTGGGTCTGTGTCCTAATCCTACCTTTCATGAAAACCCTAGTCATATTGGCTTGGGAAGACCCCGTTTTACCTTTTTGCCTCTTCAAGGGCCATCTCTCTCTAAACATTGTCACTTTCTGATGTGCTCTCTGAGGTACTGCAGGTTAGAAGATTAACATGTTTGGTGGAGAGTATGTAATTCAGCTCACGACCCTGATAAAGGACTTTTGAGACCTAGCTTCTAAATTAAATTACCACTATGGGGTTTTCTTGTAGTTTCTTCTCTGTATCAAATTGCAATCCTTGCCAGCTGCCACAGTGGTTACTAGATACCTTTAGAGATACAGAGGTTTAGAAAAAGCAAAGTAGTTACTGAGAGAAAAAGCCACTTCTAGATTTCCAGCCCTTTTTTAATGTGGCCATGCATAAAGGAGAGCAGAGGCAAACTGGCCCTGTCCAAGGAATGCCTTGCCTTTTTTTGGTGGAACTGGGGATTGAACTCAGGCCCTTGCGCTTGCCAAGGAAATGCTTATTCTACTGAGCCGTCTCCCCAGCCTGGAAGGGCTTCTTAAAAACCCAATAATCTTAGACAAATCATGTGTCTTCTTCAAGATTTCATTTCCTTGTGTGTGAAATGGAGGAAACAAGAGCCCTATCTCAGAGTACTTAAATTTTGAGATAACAAAGCATTTAAATATTTATCCTGGAACACAGCAAGCACACTAGTGCAAGATAGCAGCAAGACCCAGGATAGGCAAGACTCATCTTGCCTTGTAGTGCTCCGTGAAGTGCTTTAAATTCAGCAGCTCATTTAGAGAAAACATCACAGAAAACAGTAATTGCCTGAGTCACAGAAGTCTCCTTCCTCCGTACCAGCCCTGCAGCTTGCCTCCACTAGGAGCTGGCGAGGTATTGCAGAAGCCAGAGTTCTGGATGGAGGATGTTAGGAAACTTCACCATAAGCAGCCAAGCACTCTCAAAACAGGTGCCTGGAGCCTCTAGGGAGAATTTGGAACTAGCAAGGACTACAGGAGCTAAAGAAGGAAGTAGTACCACAATCCTCTGTAAAACATGTTGCTATAAATTGTGAACATTCTACATAGCACTTTTTGAATTAATAGACAGAACATTTTCTGGACGATCATTTTATCCTATTACCTTTTTATTCATCAAAGGTAGAAATGATAAAGCAAAATTAAAATGAAAATGTCGTAATTTTAGTACTGATTCCTTTTCCAGTGAGGCAGTTTTTATAAGAAGTTAACTAGTAGGGCTGGGGAGGTGGCTCAGTAGAATAAGTGCTTGCCTGGCTAGTACAAGGGCCTGAGTTCAATCCTCAGTTCTGGAAAAAAAAAAAAGAAGAAGAAGTTAACTAGTAATTTAGTAATTCTAACTAAATGATTCTTACCTTCAAAATGTCAGCTCTTCTAAGTGCTCAACATAGTTGAGAAACAATACTATGAATTAAAGAGTGGTTCTTTTCTGTTACATGATCACATCTAGCCTTTATGTCTTTCAAAGCACTCTGATTTGCTAAATTTAAAAAGGAAATATGCAGATTGTTTTAAAACCCCAGGCACAGAGACTGGGGTTGAATCCTCAGCCTTCCACGCTGGCCTTGCTCCCAGGGCATATTGAGATGGCTACTGAGACTGGGTGTAATCCCAGCACTTAGGGGGCTGAAAGCAGGAGGATCACTATGAGTCTGATCTGTGTAGTGAGACCTTGTAGACCCTGTACTAAATACATAAAAATGAGAACATTAAGTATAATAGTAAGAAACAGAGAGGTTGACTCTGTGAATATGGGGAGAGGTTAAGGTAAAGAAGCATGGGGAGAGAGAAAAGAAAAAGAAAAATGACTGAGGCGAGGGGTCAGGGAGATAGCTCAGGGGCATAAGTGCCTACCTGGCAAGCGCAAGATCCTGAGTTTGATCCCCAGTACCAAAACAAAAGATCAAGATGAAATATGTACATGTACCATTTCCCCAAGATGAATTAATTATTATGTATCATAAGCATATAGTAATAAAATGTGAAATACCAATAGCCAGTATTTATAAAAATAATCAACTTTGTGTGATTAAAAAAATAACTAGTTTCCCCCCTACCAAAAGCAAAAATATTTTAAGAACCAACTCATGTCATGAAGTCATACAAATAAATGACCTAGTATACTGTTAGGCATTAGGACTTTTGTGTTTTTGTGGATTGTTGAACCTTTGATGGCCAGAATACTTTTACCAGAAACTAAAGTAGGTTCTCACTGGACAGACAGATGGGTTGAAACTTTGCTGTTGGGTCTGTAAGTTGGTGCTTTTTAGGAAATTCACTTCTAGGAATTATTTAAGGGTGTTCCTTAAAATATATTTTAAAAGCAAATGGTTGATTTTATCTCTTTTCATAATATAATATGAAAATATTGTGATGTGGGTGATTTCACAATAACTTGTAAAAACCTAATCACAATCACAATATAAATAAAGGTTAGAGTTTTGTAAGTGGTGCCTCGGTGCACAAACTTAATTCTTTCCACAACTCTATGCACAAACTTGATTAGCGGAGAACTCAATCAAATTCAATGGCCAGCTTCAGTGCTGACCTCATGGGAAATTTGACTGAGTTCCCATCCAATGTAGTTTGCAACCAGAATTGTGGAAAAAATTAAGATTGTGAACCAGAGGACCACCGTATATGTATGTGTAGAATGGGTTCTGGGAAGATAATAACAATATGAAATGGTGTCTTCTTGAGACAGTTTCACTGTGCAGTTCAGGCTGTTCTTGAACTCAATTTGTAGCCCAGGCTGGCCTTGAGCTTGCAGTGATCCTCCTGCCTCGGCCTCCCAACTGCTGTGATTACAGGTGTGTACCACCACACCTGCTCTGGTGGTCTGGAAAAAACTTTTTTTAAAAGCTTGTTTGAAATGGTGCAATATGATTTCATTATTTTTATTTCCAGTATCTCAGCACCACAGTTCTCTCTATTAGGTGAACTAAGGTAAATGCTATTACGAATAGAGTCAAAAATATGTAATTTCTCAAACAAATGTGAAGTTTTCTTTTAAAAAAATACAGCAGCCACACAGTTCCAGGAAGCTACTGGGCAATGCAAGCATGGAGTTTGTTCAGGGACCCGGAGTGACTAGACTGTGACTCCTCACATTATGGCTTCTGAGCAGGGTGTTTGTGGAGGGAAGGAGGGGAGAGCAGGCTGAGAGTTCTCTGAGGACCCCATAAACTGGCACATCAGCGCCCCCATTTTATTGGTTATAACTCAGTCACTTAGCCACACACTGAACTCCAAGGGAATCTGAGAAATAATGGTAAGCTGCCTGCCAGGAAGTAGAATTGTATTTTTTTTTTGGCGGAACCAGGGATGGAACTCAGGCCCTTGTGCTTGCCAGGGAAGTGCTTATTGCACTGAGCCATCTCCCCAGTCCCAGGAAATAGAATTGAATTTGACGAACATTTAACTAGTCTCCACAACATTCTCATGCATTCATGTGTGAAGGATCTAGTGTTTCTAGGGGCAAAAGCTAGATCTTCAATTTTGGATTTTTTTCTCTTGTGAATTGGCAAAAGTGAAAAGTATGGGAAGGACTGAATTTATAATCTATTGTTGGGAGCAGATGGAGCTGAAATTGGTCCTATGTGGGGGTGGGGCAGCGCAGCATGAGGCCTCATTGCTTCTGTAGACAGGCCACCTCGGTCTTGAGGAAAGCATGCTGCCTGGGCATTGCGGGCCATTTGTTGTTGGGCAACCTTGTGTGTCACATGCTACTAACTTTGCAAAGGTATAAATAAATGGCCATATTGTTGCAGGGCGGGGGGTCACCTCACCAACTAGGCAGACAAGTCACCACCTTACCCAGCTCTTGTCTTCTTGTCTACGATTTCCTCATTCCTGCTGCCCTTTCTTGCTGGGTAGGATGGATCACACTGAGATCAAAGGATTCTTACATTTGATGCCTCACAAGGGCAAGAAACAGACTCACTAGGGCCAGAGAGACAAAGGAGCATAAAGGAAGAAACAGGTTTGAGAGAAGCCAGACAGGAAAAAGTTAGATTGAATTAAAAGTGGGACAAACAAAGTTTCAAGAATCATAGATGTTTATAGACATATGCAAAAATGCTTGTTATCTTCTTGGTTCCTATATTTGTGCTACTTTCTAAGGCCACCACAAAGGACTTAGCATGGAGCACTGTTTTAAAATCAAGACCCAAGTGGGACAAGGAGGGTAGAGCACAGTACAGCAGGTGGAGTCTAACCCCTCTAGACAAAAAACCAACAAGTTTTTTTTAAGTTGCCAGAAGTTGGTTCCAAGCAGCATGGGGCCACCAGGGGGAGGGGCACAAACTGGGCTCAGGGAGGGCCCCCATGTTCCTACCCTAGGCAGACCCAGCTGGGATTCCCCAGCCACTAAGCACCTGCGTGCCAGGTCCAGCCACAGAAGTGGGCATGAGCTGACAACAACAGGTCTGAGTGCCTGGTGCTAAGTAGGAGGGTTGCGACTATGGCTCGCCTTGGCCTTGGCCTTGGCTATGCACATCGCTATTAGGCTCAAGATAGCACGAGTCTCAGCAAAGACAAAACATTCAGTGGCTGTGTAGTACCCTTGACTGTTGGGGAGGGAAATGTGAGTGAGAGAGCCTATTCCTAGTGGCACCAATGTCATCGATGTTGATTAAACCCAAATCATTGCTCAAATCATACCAGATACTCCTGTTGTTCAATTGGTCATTTTCCCCTCGGCAAATATTGGAAAATTTATAAATTAGGTTAAACAATTCAAGGGTCTTGGAACTCCTAACACCTATTGGGTTGAACAGATTAAACAAAATCGCCCCTGACATGGAGCTGACTATTGGAGAAAGTGTAAAGGGCTACTAGACACAGGTGCAGATTTTTCAGTTATTGCTCAGCACCATTGGCCTGAAGCATGCCTCTGGATGTGGCCACTACAGATTTAGAAGGTGTGGATAAGGTTTCTTACCCTAGCAGAAGTGCTCAGTTCCTGACTTGGAGAGATGCTGAAGGCCGTCCTAGACACTTCTCTTCTTATGTCCTCCCCCATATACTGGGCAATCTGTGGGGTCATGACATGCTACAGGGTATGGGAGTGTTTGGGGCCAGTCCAAACTCCCTGGTGATTCACTGGTGTTGCAGCAAGGTTTCCTTCCCACTCCAGGGTTTGGTAAAAATAAGGAAGAAAAGAACCAGCTAGCAGCTGACCCAGCCCCGAGGCCAAGGCTGCAGGGTAACAGCGGCAACGGGAGGCACAGCCTCCAGACAAAGAGGGTTCCTGGTTTTTCTGGGTGTCATCCACGATGATTATGCAGGGAAACCTGAGTTACAGTTCAGTCTAATCAGAACACCGTTCGGGTTGCTCCAGACCCATCCCACACAGTTAGTTATTCTTTCCTTGGTAAAATTTTTTAAATTATTAGAAAAAGATTTGAGTTAAAAGATAAGGATTTGTTGATTAAAGGAAACATATTATAAAGGGCTTTTCAAATGCAAGTGTGGATGGCCTCCAGGTAGCACAGCTACAGAGGTGCTGGGTTGCCTGCTGCATGGCCCATTTCCTCAGGAATGGAGGTCGGCCTGGGACAGGAGGTGGAGCGGCTCTCCATCTCCTTTGCAATGGTCAGTGGAGGGAGACCTTTGCATTTTCCACTTATGGTGATTGGACTGGGAGGTTCTTGTATACTGACACCAGTGAACTAAGCAACTGCACTGAAGATGGCAAT
>NW_004524746.1:2362497-2380010 GCF_000260255.1 Octodon degus | reverse complement strand
ACAACCTAGATTTGCAGACCAAAATTGGAGAAAAAGGAGAGCTGCAAGGAAAGCCAACATTTTGGACTTGGCCTTCCAAGGTCAATTAAGACTCAGGACATATGTTCCCATTTTACAGATAAAAATAGTTTGCTTTAAAAAGGAAATCTTATTTCTGAAGATTTGCAATAATGGGGATATTTGAAAAGATTTCTTAAAATTCTTTTAATTCCTAATAAGTTTGACTGCATGTTTTACAGTCTTAAATTAAAGTTGGTATTTAAAAAAGCTTTGATATTTTACAAACAAATGTAGAAGCCTGGAGTATAATCTGAAAGCAGTGCAGTTTAAATAATAGTTTGATTTTGACATCTCATTTAAATAATAAAAGGCCCAGTGCTTCCAAAGGGGTAGACTCTATGATAACTTCTTCATATTTAGGCTACCTTATCCAACAAAGATATGTGCCCCAAATAATTTAGATCAACCATTCATGATTTTTAGGCTTTACTTGGTAATATTAATTGGCTCCATCTAGATTTTGGCCTAATTTCTCTGGTATTACTATCATTATCCTTCCGATAGGTTAAATTCCCCCCCCCCCCACAGATCATATTAGGTTAAGTGAGGAAATGTATGGCTTCTTCTTATAAAATATAGGATATGGGTTTATCACTGGACAATTACAATTCAATCACAAACAAAGGGGGGATCAATCCCTCCAACTTCACTTGTCAATACACACTGTTAATTTTTTTGAATTCTACAAAAGATTGAAATATAGCAGCAGAAAGAAGTCCATCAAATAAGAAAGAAAAAGGCTATGTAAGGTCTTTTGGAGAGATCTCCTTACCAGACAATGGAAGGGACCCAGTCCACTACTAACCTGGGGCAGAAGATATGCTCGCATTTTTCCAGGATATGCTAATTAAGCAAAAATTCCTTAGAGTAGGGAGAAATTATTAGAGAGGCATCCAGCTGGTGAATAAAAGGTGTGACCAACTTTTTGTTCATTAATGAGGAGCTCCAAATAATCTCAATAGTCTCTTAGGAGACACCCTCAATAAATTGATCATTGGTTAAAAGATAAAGTTTACCAGAAAAAATTACAATAAGGTTTTCTCTTTTCATTTTTTTACTTTTTTTATTTTTAAAAGGTTTTCTCTTAAAAAATGGTTTTGGTATAAAACTAAATTAAGAAACAAAGGTTTTCACATGTGTATGATGTCATTATTGTTAATCTCATGGTGTATTAAGTATATTCATGATTCCAAGTATACAAGTCATGGGGAGATAGCTGAGTGGAGTAAATGCTTGCCTGGCAAGTTCAAGGTCCTGAGTTTGATCCCTGATACCACAAAAAATAAAAATAAAATAAACTACAACCAAGTGTACCAGTCTTCCAAAATGTAAAAAAAAAAAAAAAAGATTGCTTATTGTGATAAGACTTTCTCTCAAATTCAAACCTCTGCCTTTAACAAAAAACTTGTGGTATATATCCCATTTAAGAACAACTAATTAGGTAAAAACATTTTATGTGTTTCAGCAAGATGACTGGTCAAAAATATTGTGCCAAAATGAAAATTTAAGTATGTCACAAAATGTCATCAGGGTTGTCCGGCTACAATGTTGTATATGGTTTTGATTTCTAAATTTCTGTGTAAAAATATGTAATTGTTGTCTTTTAACTTTCCATAGAGATTTAAATAGTAGAGTATCTATCCATGGTTGTTAGACAATAACAGTTCCATTTATGTCCAAGGTGTTTGATATTCAGATGAATAGTAATGTTAAGCTTATTGCCTCTGTTATACGGTAATGTCATTAAGCTTCTTTTCTGGGTGTTTAACATTTGGAGACCAAAAATTAGAGAGATAGATGGTCTAAACGGATAACAGGTACTTTGGCCCAAGCTCTTCAAGGTCATTGAGGACTCAGGACATAGGTAAACCTCTGCTGTGACATCCTGTAACTCAGTTGAGTCCCTGATTAGATAATGGGGCCACAAAGGAAAGTGATTGGTGTTGTGTGCCTAAGGAGAGTCACCTAGAAAGAAAAAAGTCTCTCAATATTTCACAGAAAGTAAATTGGTCAAGCAATGGCCATGACTCATTGAGATGGCTGACACTGACAGAAGATCTGAGAGGTTCTGAACATGGTTCCAAGGTAAATCCTAAGGAGAGTTAACTGACCTTGTTAGATGGCAAAAGTTAAATTTGTATTTGTACAGGTCTTACTTTAACTTGGCATTAACCATCCAGCAGAAAAGTGTAACCAGGAGATGTGAAAAGTAATGATGCCATATTAATATGCTAAGTAAAAGGTTCAAGTCACTAACAACTTTTGACACTTACCAGCTGTACTGATAACTCATTATTATTAAGGACTATTTAGCTATATAGGATACATTGCTGAATTCAAGTACCTAAACTCTTCAGATTGGCATCAAGAATAAAAAGGTCTTCTACAGAGTTTTCCAAGCACAGCTTCTCCAACTGCAGTGGAGCACCCATCACTCACAAAACAAAACAAAAAAGGGAGAAATGTTGGAAGCTGCCGAAGTTGAAATTGATCCGATGTGGGAGGGCACGATGAGGCCCCATTACCTTTGCAGTCAGGCTACCTCAATCTTGAGAAAAACATCCTGCCTGAACATTGCAGGCTATTAGTTGCAGGTAACCTTGTGTCACATGTTACTAACTTTGCAAAGGTACAAATAAACATCCATATTGCTGCTGGGGTGGGGGGAGTAGTCTCACCAACCAGGCAGATGAGTCACCACCTAACTCAGTTCTTGTCTTCTTGTCTATCTTTTCCTCCTTCCTGCTGCCATTTCTCTCTGGGTAGAACAGATCACACTGAGACCAATGGATCCTTACAATCTGTATGATGCCCCCCAAAACTTCTTCTCTTAGAATGACAATTAATTGTGACTTATCAACTTGAATGGATGAAGAAATTCCTACCAGATTAGTAAAGTACAATCTGGGTATGTCTGTGGATAGCTGACATGTAGGTCCATACACTGAAATGGAAAGACCCAGCCTAGATATGGGTGGTAGCAACCAGTAAGTGGGCTTATGGTCTGGGTAGAATAAAAAAGGAAAGAAAGAAGTGTTCTTGTTTCTAAGTAGCTCTAGCCTTCTGTGTTGTGCTTGGGCATCATCTCAGTTTCTTCAGCTTTCCATAACTGCACAGTGATCTGCCATGCTTTCGGCCCTTGGCTGGTATTGCACCCCTATCCCTCTTGTTCTGTGTCTTCCACCTTCTTGAGGTGAGCAGCTACTGGATCCTCAGGCTCTCCAGCAAGCAGATGGCCACTGTGGAGTCTTCTGCTTCTGATACTGTGAAGAGCCTTTGTGGACTCTGCTGCCTCTGGTTCTGAAAGCCTACACAATAAGTTCCTGTGCATAATCATACAGCCAGTTTCTATTGGTTCTGTTCCTCTTGAGAACCCTAACTGATACACTTACAGAAGTTGGTCCCCTGGGATATAATAAATATTTATTGGTGAAAACACAATCAAGACTTTGGGAACTTATAATTACACAGTGACACGATTTTCATTCCACTTTATTTCACTGTTAGTGTAGTGACCTAATGATGATGACTGAAACACATGAATGTGTTAATCCATCACTATGACTGTCAGTGCTGTTTGTCACGTTGGCTGGAGTAAGAGCTGCTTAGCTGCTCAGTGAAGCACTCCTGAGGGTGCTGGGAGCAGTGACAGAGAGTGTATCTCTTGGTTTCCTGGGCCCTTCCTCTCTGCTGCTCTTTCCCATCCACTCCTCCTTCTTGTTCCACCACATCCATCTGCACAATGCTCCTGCCTGGAGCCAGCCACTCAGGCACTGATGCAGAGCCAAGTCAACCTGTATTCCTTTAAGCAATGGGAGGCTGACTACTCAATACACTTTCCCCAGAGTCATCCAAGCAGCAAGGAAACAGCAAGTCATTTTAAGGAAATGAGAAGTGAGGCCTCAGTGGCTCACAGGGCTATATCAATAAAGTGTTGAATTAGAAAAGAAAACTCTTGGAAAACCATTTCATCTTTCTGCTATTTCATCCTGCATAAGTCCTATCTTCAATATTTACAGAAACTGAGGCATTCCTTTGAATCCAATCAAGTTATTGTAGCTGCCAACAAGGAAGTCAGCCCAGCTAATAGAAACCTCCAGAAACATGAAGAGAAGTCAGAGAGCAATGCACTAGGAGCTACTTGTCCATTCTTGTAGGTAGTGCCTGCTTCCTGGACAGCCATAACACAGGTATAAAAAAAGAAAATGAAAGTGAGGGGAGGCGGACCCTGACTTACCACACCTAGCTCAGGGCCAAGCATCACATGCACACTTAGAAAGTTCCACCTTAATTCTAGGAGCCTAAAAGTGAGAAACACTGCTCTGAAAAGATAAATAACTATTTCTAAAGGAGACGGGGGTGGATCAACCGCAGCACAAACCTGAGACCGATCAGAAAGCTAATGATATTCAGACCATGATGAAAATCTAGTGCAGCAAAGTATCTCTCTGTGAAATGTGTTGTGGTTGTCCTGAATATTTTCTAATCATGGATTTAGTTGGTTATAGATGAGCAGCTAAACTGTTGGTCAGCTTAATGAAAAATGTGAGATTAAGATTTAAGAAAAACATTCACACACACATATTCTGGCAAAAGAAGGAAGGTGGAAAAGTATATAATATCAGACATAGTTCTACCTGTTGGAACAAAATCATTTTGCTACATTGTCATTTGCTCTGGGTTGTCATTGCATTTCTTGAATGATGAAGGAGGAAGTCCTGTAAAAGTCATGATGACTGTGGATGTACTTTTTTCCCCTTTTATCCACTCCCAAGGATTGAAACTGACAGCGACAATGAATTATGTAACCATAATGGAATTCACATATTAAAGATGGCATTATTATAAATTAGTCACACTTCAACAATTTAAATACCTTAAAGTCCAAGACACTACTCAACTTGAAAACATTACTTGAAAATTCTTGTTTTAATAGCTGATCTGAAAAAGTTTTCATAAATATTGGCTTTTATATTTCCCTTTCTTTTTAAAAATATTTCCCTTTGTTAATAATACTTTTCCTTCAGGTATTTTCTTAGTGATTTAAATTCTGAGCTGTTTTTCAATTGACAAAATAAAGGCTTGTTTAGTTCAGTTGGGTCAGGCTCCTAAGTTTTTTGAGGTATAAATTCAATGCACATATTCCTAAACCATTGCCTATGTATTTCACACTGTGATTACAAAGTTAAATTCTAATAAATTTTTAGTCATATTGTAGTTAGGGTTTATTAAGTGGTGGGTATATACTTAGTAGAGAAATGCACAAAAGTATCATTGATACCAACTTTTTGTTTTTTTAATTGACTTTGTTTGGATACAACACAATTATGCATCACAATAATCATACCCAATATATAGAAATGATTGATGGATAAAGTTAGAGTTTAGTTTAAGAGGCCCTCACACTAAGTTGTCTTCTATCTATGCAAGCTTGTCTTTCCACCTGAGGGTTTGTTCTGTCTCTCTTCCCAGCATGGCTGACACCAAGGCAAGTGACTGAGGTCAGCAGAAAGTTCAGTGCTGCCCACACAACATTAGGTGAGCTGAGGTTCCTGGTCAAGGTTACTGAAAACCTGAGCCCCTTTCCAGATGTCTATGGATTTGTGCCTTCCTGACAGGTGGGCTTACATTTCCAAGTATAGACTTGGCGTTCAGCAGTATAAAACAGGAGGAAAAAGAGGGAAATGGTTGTAATAACAACATAAGGAAACTGATCTGAGAAATGACTACTTGGAGATTCGAAAGAAAGCAGAATGCTATTTGGAGGCCTGACCTTCTGCAATTCTCAGTGGCCCCATGAAATGCTATTGCCTTTTAATATGAGTGTTTGGAGAAAGATAACTTGGTTTAACATGGTCCCCAAAACAGAAGTATGCCAGAATTAGGAGTTAAAGTACTATTTCTTTGTAGTGCAATTTTGGACTCTCTGCCAACAGTTAATCTTCTGGGTTATTGCTGTTAAAACCCTGAGTTTTCCATATTAACTGAAAACCTTCAGGATATAAGGCCATATTCAGGTCAGTATGGTTCTACTTTTACATAGTCCAAGGTATGAAAACTGGAGTAGCTGAGTAGATGGGAAGCTCTAGCGCTTAACTCATCAGTTGGTCCTGACATCTTAATCTGACCCATCTTCCATAAGAGGGAAGTCAAAGAAAGCACTAGGCTTGAATGTAGGCTTCTCATAGCAAAGCCTCCAATGAAGGGAAGTACCCTATTTTTCTACTTTAATTAAACTATTTCAAAGTAATGTGAAGCTTAGATCACTTCTAATTATAAATATTCAGGGTTGGCCAGAGAGTTCAGCGGATTAAAGTGCCTTGCTTACGCAGATGCAGCAGTGAGGGTTTGATCTCTTGCATGCTGTGCTGGCCCCACCCCCAGGGCATGCTGACTGAGACTGGGTGGGGTGGTGTGCCCCTGTACTCCCAGCTCTTGGGAGGCTGAAAACAGGAGGATCACTAAAGAGTCTGATCTGTATAGTGAGACCTTGTAGACCTTGTACTAAATACATTAAAAAAAGAAGTTTATAAATATTATTTAGCCCACCCACATTCTTTTTGACAACTTTCTCAGACCCTCCTGGTCTGGCCCCAGAGCCTGCTTCTGGGATCCTCTCTAGCACTGAGATGGTGACACTGTATTGCAATGATTGCATCTCTCCTCCATCTTCCTCTAGAAAGTTGGCACACTGAAGGCTATTGTTACGTACTCATGATGGATTCTTACCTCAACAAACAGTAAGTGAATGAATCAACAACACAACTTTACAAAGACATATATTCAGAACTTAATTATATGACCAGCTGGATTCTGCTCCAGGTGACATGTTAGGGTACTGTAAATTCTGCTATGAGGTACCACAATTAATTTGATTAATTTAATGAATAAAATAAGGTCGTTTTATCTAATGGGATTGGAACTATGGCTTAGGTTTCCAATTGCTGGTTTGAGGATCTTTCTGATTCGTTACTATATTGCTATCCTTCCACATGTGCAAAATGCTTTTCTATGTAAAATTGGCAATCTACTTATTTTCTTGATTTGACATATGAAAAGAGGCAAAATGGCAGCATCTAATATATTTTTAAAACAAAGTATCAGGGTTGGGGAGATAGCTCAGTTGAATAAGTGCTTGTCTGGCAAGCACAGGGTCCTGAGTTCAATCCCTTGTACTGCAAAAAAAAAAAAACAAAAAAAAAACTACTTCTGTTTTCATAATTATCATGCTTCAGTGTGAACTTGCCATAGGAATGGCATAGTGATTTTCAGCTAATTCTAATTAAGGATTAGAATTTTATATTAATGAAAGGACGTATAAAATCCTTAGTATATTTTCATTATTCTTATGGATAACAAAAGACAAGTATCCTGGGAAAACATTTTTCTCACCTGCAATTCACAAAGGGGATTTTTATAAAATAGGTGAGATATCAAAGTTGTAATTGTGAATGTCATACAGTTATGTCTGCTATGAGGCTTATGTGTGAATGCACTTGATTTACCAACTCCTGTGATTCTGAATGTGAAATAGCTTTCTAAAACCCTCCCCTTTGAATGTCTCCTGACTTTATGCTGCATCTTATTTATACCAACTTTGAAAATACAGAAATTTTTTGGCCAATGCAGTGGTGCATGCCTGCAATGTCACACTTCGAGTAACTGAGGCAGAAGAATCTCAAGTTAGAGTACTGCCTGGACAACATAGTTCTTTTTTTTTTTTTTTTCTCAAAAGAAAAATAAGGATGAGAATGAAGCTAAGTACAAAGGCCCTGGGTTCAATTTCCATTCAGAAATATATATCTGCGGTACTGGGAATCGAACTCAGGGCTTTATGTAGTTGGGCAAATGCTCTGTCATTCACTGTTGCAACTTCAATTCTAAAATATAATTTTTAGATTGAGAAAACAATGCTTAGGTATTGAAAAAAATGAAAATAATACAGAAATACTGAAAACAATCTTGTCACAGCTATACTTTGCTGTGGTGCCTGAGTTGGTTTCATGGAGCTGTGAGTGGTAGTCTCCTAGCCCTGTGCTTGGTTAATTATGCCTCTATTTTCTTGGAATTTTTAATACTTTTTTTTTGTGGAATCGAGGATTGAACTCAGGCCTTTGTGCTTGCCAGAGAAGGGCTTATTCTACTGAACTACCTCCCCATCCCCAGAAATTCTAATAATTTTTGAACACATGGTCATGCATTTTTATTTGGCACCCTATCCCAGTCTCAATCCCCTCTTGTTATGTATTTACTTTTATGTCTTAGATATTTCCAGAAATTTCTGTATACACAAGAATGTTGGTATGCATATATGAGCTTTTACAATGAAAGGATTAGTCTATTCATAGCCTATCCTTACTTTGTCTTATCAATGTTGTAATTGATTTTGTCCTGTTAATCAGTTTCTGTCTTCTTAGCATCCACTTCCTTCTCTTAGACAGTCTCCAAATTGGTACAGTGTAATCTTTCTAATTCTGGCTATGTCAGTGTTTTCCTAAAAGTGGGCAATGCTTTCCTGTTGTGTATAGAATAAATTAACATCTTGGTAAGACTCAGTAGGATCCTCACCAGTGTGCCAGCAAATGTGTTTGCATACACCAGCCTGAAGTAGGTCTCTGGCTAGGAGAGGGCTGGTGCTAAGCTTGGGCTGCTGAAAGTACCTCATGTGAGCACAGGTCTTTGTTCCTAGACTTTGCAGCAGGCTGCTGTTCTTGTAAATGGGTAGGGAAAAGTAACCTTCCCTTGTCACTGTTACTTGGCATTGTTGCCAACAATCAGCTTTGAAATTACTGAAGACAGAGCTGTGGACTTACTGCTCTGTTCTCTCCAGACACGAGACTCCCAGTATGAGAGATGCAGTCTAGGAACCTGTGGGAGACGGTTAGACTTAAATGGACCCTAGAAGCCTTTCTCTGTCACATGAGTGCACAGAAAGAAGGCATCATCTGGGAGCCAGGAAGAGGGCGCGTACCCCTTACTAGGCTGGCACCCTTAGCTCGGGCCCTGTAGCCCAGAGCCACTGTGAGTCAAAGCTGTTCTTCAAGTAACTCTATGATTCTGTTATTATAGCATGTCTATCGAAGAGACAAAGCATTTAACTTTCTGCAAAGTTGATTAATCCATAAAGAGATAGTATTTATTCATTGTGTTACAGGTTAAAAAAAAATAAGCCTGGAAAGCAATGCTTGTCACAACCAAAGCAATGGAATATAGCGATGAATTTAGTATCTACTGATTTTCAGGTTCACAGACTGTGACATCTTCTTGGAATTCTCTCAAATGCTCTAAATCCTGAGCTCACAGTGGTATTCTGAGCTCAGAGACCTTTGTCTGGTGTGACGTACTTGTTTTGTCATCACTCCCAGTGTTGCATATTTGCCATACGGAGGTGAGATGGGATGGATCCCCCAAGTCGGTGGTCACATGCCTGAGTCACAGCACTCACATTTGTGTAGTCGCCAGTGAAGTGCTCACTCTCTCTGAGCTGTAAATTCTTAAGTAGAAAATAGAAGTAATAACATCTACCTCAAAGAGTTGTGATTAAGAATAATCATACTTTTAATTTACACATGTACTCAACAGGTATCGATTGAGAGATTGGTTGGTGGATTAAACCTAGGACCTAGTATATGTTAGGGTTGAGCCTTTCCAGCATCCAGCTACATACTTAACTTTACCAATATTTATTAAGGGATTGCTATATATCAGGAGTTGTGCTCAGCAAAGAGTCAAATAGTAAGTGAATATGGTAAGTCGTTGACTTAGGAATGAGCTGCATTATGGAAGAACTACATAAGGCAGACTTTTCATAATTTGATAAAGTGAACTAATAAAGTACAGCTCTGAACATTTCTAACTTAAATCTTCATAAGCTGGGCACTTACCATGTCCTCATGGGGCTTACAGTCTTGTGGGATTGAAGATCTAAGAAAACTAGGTTCACAGTTCCTTGCATGGAATCAATGCTTAGTAATGTTTCTGGCCCCAAGAAATAATTTTTCTCTTCCTTTTCATCAAGTAACTGATACTGTAGCTTTATCATTAAGTTTATTCTCAATCATGAAAACTGGGGTATATTTATTGAAATCATGAAGAAGACATCTATCTTCTTATCCAGCCCCTTAACTCACTCCATTCTTTAATTGCTAGTAGAAAATGGGGTATCCGTTATACCCAGTGCTTTTTAAAAAAAAAATCATTAATAGAGCTTTATACAAATCAGCTTCCAAAATCAGCCTTACTCATGTGTGAGAGATTACACATACTGGGTAAGGAAATGTCTATCGCATAAAAAGTACTTCGAAAATCTAGAAAGATTACTTACTTGATGTTAACCAAGCGTCTCAGTCTATGGGCCCATTTCACATGTCTGAGACTTCTGCCGGACTCTACCTAGTCAGGCCATGCCTAGCAAGAAGACATGCATGTCCAAGAAATCAGCTTAGGAGCTGCATTAAAGAGAAAGTCAGCCTAATGAGGTCCAGTGAGACCTGCCCAAGAATGTGAAAAAAGGTCAGCAAGTTAGAGTGTAAAAACAATGCCATGCATTTGGTAAGCTCTACGAGTCTTGCATGCAAGAACATTTGATTCCTCGTGCTGAGCTACAGATGTCAGTTTCAACAACAGTGCCGGCTGGAGCTGCCGTTGACAAGGCCAGCTGCTTTGAACTGCCAACTGCGGGCTGACGTGGCAAGATCCCACCAAGTCATGCTGCGAAATTGCATGGAATTGGGTCAGCGCAGGACACAGTTAATATCCTCCATCTGTCAAATACACTGATTTTGAGAAAAATGAACAGTTCAAGGGAGAATTATGGAAGTTCTTCTATCATGACATCTACCTATAATTCAAAAGGACGAGTCACATTCAGTTAGTTTTGCTTTGTAGAGGGAGAGAGCAGAAACTGATCTGGTGAACACAACTGTCTGGCTTTTGGGGCTGCAGGTGGCAATAATTTAAACAGCTTCTTGGACTGGACCCAGAACCTACCTTTCTTCCCCCCAAGCACTGCTGGAGCTGAGGCTTTGTCAGGACACGGTGTTGACAGTTGTTGGGCTGCCAAGTGATTTCTCTCCAGTCGCAGGTCCTGTCGTCGGAACAACTCAGGCAAGGCACAATCCACTGACCTGGAATAGATGGAGGAACTTCCTTTGGTGAAAGGTTCTATTGGTGAAATTATAGTTCGCAAGTAACTTCGAGCATATGGCCTGGAATTAGAGAAATTACAGTGAGAGCTCTCCTAGACTTGTAGAAACACAAGGGACTAATGCATGGCTCCTGGCAACCAAGCAGAAGAGCAACAAACAATGACGTCCTGAAACAACCTAGATCATCCTGGAATTAAGTATGAGATGGGATCCATAAAGCCACGCATTTATATAAAAACCCCTAAGTACTATTCAATCATCTATTTTGAAACAGTACAGAAGCATTTCATTAGGGCCAAGGTATGAAGAGTCTGTTGACCCCAAATATTTATTGATGTTAGGCATGCTTAGATTACCAATCAGAAATAGATATAGTCCCTGCTGACAAACATTTTAAGTATAAGAGAACTGCTTCAGGATTCTGAGAATATATCATTTCAAAGGCTGGTTATTATTCCTTAACTTAACTGATGGTCTTTTGGTGTGAGTCACTTCATCTCGTTCTAGCCATGTCTCCTTGAAGCCTTCCTCTGTGAGCTGTGTTTCGTGCTCTCACAGAATTGGTGCGAGGATGTGTGGAATAGTGTATTTAATGGCCCAGCGAAGTTGTGTTTATCACATTCAGCCTTAGTGACTAGCAGGGCTCAGTTATAAAGGGGAAAAAATGAAATGCTTTACCTTTTGAAGTCTGATTTGTGGTGCTGCTGGGAGAAGTCTGTCGCGTGATAGGAATTTCAGTGGGAATAATTTCAATTCCCAAGGCACGAGTATAATACATTTTACATACATGACTTCAGGGATGTATGAATTGTATAAGTGTTTGTGTTTGAGGAAAGAGTTACAATACTAAAGTATAAAAGATAATATAGGTTTTTGCTTTTACTGACTGACCACCAAAAGGGAAAAATGCAGATATTAAGAGAGAGAAACTGGGGAGGAGAAAAGAAAAGGAAAAGGAGGTGAGGAAGTTATGGATTGTAAGAAAAGGAAGAAATGTGCAATATATCAGGCATGGTGGTGCACACCTATAATGCCAGTACTCAGGAGGCTGAGGCAGGAGGGTCAATGGAAGTTCAAATGCTACAGAAGCAGGTTCAAGGCCAGCCTGCAATGCATAACAAGATCATGTCTCAAAACAAAGAACAAACAAAAATCTCCAAAAAAAAATTGTAAGAGTCATTTTAGGAGGTATACTGTGAACTGAAGCAGAAATATGGAACCAAAATTCAAACATCAGGCCAAGAATATAGCTCAGTAGCACACAAGCCTGCCTGGGTAAGTGCAAGGTCCAGAGTTCAATCCCTGGTACTGTCAAAACAAAACAAAACCCTTCAGAAGTCAGGCAGATATATTTGTTCCTCTCAGCATAAACTCTTTGCTTTGCTTTTAAATTAACAAGGATTTCAGAAAGTTGGCTTATTTAACACCTAACCAATAAGCACTTTCCACACTATTTCAGGAATAGCGCTGTTTTGGTCTTTGAAAAATTGGCCCCAGTAGTTCACGGTACTACTTATTTATACAATCATAAATTTTTGCATTTTTGTATTTGCTAACAATGGTTTTTGTTTATTATGAGTTACAAATACTGTTTGAAATAGTCATCTGTGTAACATCTGCTAGATGGGGTTCCTAACATTTTAAATGACACCAGCTCTTCACTAAATTTGTCAAAAGAGAGAGACATAAATTCTGTGTTATACATTTAAACACTGAATGAATCAAAGCTGTGATTTCTAAGATAAAGTGTGGCATATGTTTTAAGGAATAATGTTCTGGGGAATGAAACTGTTTCTTAAAAGTTATTTTATTCATATTATAGTCTGTGCTTATTTTTATGTCGTTGGTACAGGGTCTCACTGTGCTGCACAGACTCGTAGCGATCCTTCTGTGTTCAGCCTCCCTAGTACAGGGATTATAGGTGTGCACCACCATGCCCAGGCTCAGTGCTGGCTCAGCCTGCCTTGGAGCAGGGCCAATGTGGCCTGTAGTGCTAAGGCTCAAGCTCGGGTCCCTGTGCTTGCCTAAGCAGGCACTTAGTCTGCTGAGTTATCTCGCTGGCCCTTGATGTTAGACATTTAGCAGATTGGTTGATGCAACAGAGGAAAAAGATCAACTCTGATTATAATCATTGGGAAATATAAAATCATACATGCTAGACATGCTTTATAATATTATAAAGTGGCTTTTATAAAGAAGAAAAACACATTATCTATCTATCTATCTATCTATCTATCTATCTATCTTTCTATCTATATTATGTATTTAGTACAGGGTCTGCAGGGTCTCACCACACAGATTGGACTTATAGTGATTCTCTTGTTTTCAGCCTCCCAAGCACTGGGATTACTGGTGCATGCCACCACACTCATTCTTAATTGCCATCTCAGCACACTACAGGGGCGGGGCTGGCACAGCACACTGGGGATCAAACTCCGGTCCCTGCATCTGCCTAAGCAGGCACTGTAATCTGCTGAGCTATCTGGCCATTCCATATCTATATTTTTGATATTAGAAATGTTAAGAGTTGTCATATTTCCTTGCTAAAAACAAGGTATAAAGAAATCTTTTGTTTACATACCATAAAACACAGTCTGAGCTATTTTCCTTAGAGTCAACTGTCATTGAATGAGATTGTATAAGTTTCTTCTTTCTCCAAATCAAAAGAATTACTTTTGGCCACAAGATAGCTCAGCAGACTAAGCACATGCTTAGGCAAGCACAGGGACCAGGGTTTGATCTCTGGCACCACATGCCACGCTGGCCCTATCCCTGGAACACCCTGAGTAGGCCACCTGTAATCCCAGTGCTGGAGAGGCTGAAAACAAGAGGATCACTACAAGTCTGAGCTATGTGGTGAGACTCTGTACCTACTACATTAAAAAAAAATCCCTTTTGTCTTAAGCAACAAATTTAATTCTTAGGTTATATCTTAAATTATTTCCTAAAAGATAGACATCACTTTAAGAATAGAAAAGTTATTAAAAAACAATGTTAGGTAATGTTATTGAAAAAATATTTTGCAATGTGAAAAATGGATCAAATTTTGTTGAAGAAATGTCATATTTTGTTAAATAAGGTTTCTGAACCAGAATGTGTTTGGCTGTGTGAGCTAGAGCTCCTGAATAAACCTCCTTCCAGTGCTGTCTACCGCCCAACCTGTCCTTTCAGCAGGAAGCACTCCTGCTCTTCAGGAAGTCGTCTCAGGCAGCAAACAACGTGCCCCTGCGATGCTGTTCCGACTTCACTCAAAGGAGCTTTGAGTCTCTGAGCCTTTCAGAGTTCTAGCACAGAGCAGTCACCGTGTGGTTGTGTCCTGGCACTCTCACTCTTCCACAGAAGAGAAGACTTTTTGGATCTTCTTTTTTAGTTCAGCAACCATTTTCTACATATATATTGGACCCTGGCAGGTGGAAACACTTCATGCTCTGGAGGAGCATATGAACTAGGAAATCCATGGATATATATATATATATATATATATAGAGAGAGAGAGAGAGAGAGAGAGAGAGAGAGTGAGTGCCCTGACACACAAACACACACATACTATAGTGTGTGTGCAGATGTTTCTCTATGTTTGTTCTAAAACATGAAAATAAAAATGATTAGATAAAAGTTAATTCACATATGTTTTCATCTTTATTAATCTCACTTCTATGGACTGTCATATGCTGGTCTCTCTTCCTGGTCTGAATCATTTCATTTTGGAGACCACACTCAGAGCGGGGGTGGTGTGTGTGTGGAAGAGAGAGAGAGAGAGAGAGAGAGAGAGAGAGAGAGAGAGTGAGAGAGTCAGAGAGAGAGAAAGAGTCTGTAAATAGAATGCAGTGAGGACTTTTGTAGAGTTGGGAGCAGGCTTTCTCTGGGAACACAGGGGAGAGCTCAATGCAGAATCTGCTGAAGAAAGGATGCCTGGAGAAGAAGACAGCCTCAGAAGAGCTAGGCAAACATAAGATGAAGTCCTGTGGGCAGGAGAAGAGTGTGGACAACAACCTGGATTCTCAAAGCTACATAGTAAAAAAAAGGGAGGCAAAGAGGCCAGGAGGAGATGCGCAAGAAAGAACAGGGCTAGAGGTAAAAGGCCTAGAATGCTCAGGCTCAAAACCACAGACTTGATGTGGAAAATCCACCTGAGGGCTTCTCTAAGGCACTGACTGCTGCATAAAGCTCACACAGTGAGGAAACAGAGAATGCTGTGCTGGAGCATCACCTGGAACATCCAGACCCAGAAGCAGCCATGACAGAGCCTGCACATTTAAGGGCAGAACTGGCTGCCACCCTTGAGGAATCCCAGGGACCCATCTTGAACTATTGCTGAAGGACTTTTGACTTGGTATAGCAGGAAGAATAGAATTAAGTTGTTTTATGACTGACGTAAATTGTCATATGAACAAAAAATATTTAATGGAACACATCGGTGGCTCCTTTGTATGTTAGGAGTATGTGTCTCATTTAGCAGAAAGTCACAAATCACACCACCTGACACACCGTAATGGGTAAATCCCTCCCCACTCACTGACTGCAAATAGGCTGTAATTCATTATTTAGAACACATGTTCAGAAGCAGAGGCATGCCCACATCTATTAAATGTGCATGCCAAATTGCAATTTGCCCTGCCCGTTTGGGAAACACATTTCCCCTGTGAGCAATGGTGTGAAGTTCATGGCAAGGGTAGAATAACTCCGGAGTGACTGGACTTTTGAGATAGAGCAAGACACGGTCAGGAGAACTAATCGGTAACCCAGAAGCATGGAGAAGACATGCTCTGTTCTTATTGTCGTTTTACATGTTTAGTTGAGCTTTGACTTAAACCCACTGTCTCTATGGAATGAAGATTGGGGGAAAGAGAAAGGGAGAGTGGAGAGCAGTGCCAACAAAGTGTCAGTGCAGGTCTGCTCAAGGCCTAGGCAAGCTTTCACACCACACGTTGAATTTGATGTCTTAATTTCCCTACCTCTATTTATGCTCAATATATAGGGGCATTAGTAACCGTTCCCAAGGATATTTGAAATGAAACTCTTTAAAACATAGATTTTTACCCTTTACACTTCCTTGGTTCACCACAGATAATTATTTTCCATGTACAATGTACAAATCCAGGTGCCAAGAGAATCAAGGTGTGACATGGTCAAGTTGGTCCCCTTTCCCCCAAGGAGCCAACATCTTCTGACATGAAATACTTCATTACATCTTTAACTATTTAAATAATTAAGGTAATGACTATTGAAGGAAACAGAGTATCATGAAATATGTAAAGATATCAACTAGAAGCTTAGGGAAACATTCTGGCAGATTTAGTATAGAGCTGAGGCCTGTTAGTGCAAAAGGACTACCTAGGCAAACAGGAAGGCCAAGAGGACTTGATCGACGAAAGCATCTCAAATATTAAAACACCTCATTTCCATCTGCTATGTGTGTACAGTTCACAGTAATGAAAAATGTAAGGTCTTTAAATTGTTATGGCTAGCTTTAAATAAATATATGCTTACCTATACTAAACGATTTTTAAAAAGAGAAATGATACCCAATGTGAAAGTCACCTTTTGTGTCCCCAGATGGACAATTCTTTAATTCAGGCTGTGAAATGGCTTCAAGGTAGTCAGAAGAAATAGGCTGTAAGCCACAAGATTCCTCTGGATGAATCAACAAACCACAGTCCTGCATTGAAATAACAGAAATTAGTCGTCATAGTCAACAGCATGACATATGGTAATGAAATCGAAAAACAAGATTTTCTGTGTCAAGTAACTTGCAGAGACGCACTGCAGGCAGAACTGAGGGTGGCGGGAACAGTAAAAGGAGGAGCAGCACAACTGGGTGTGGTTTTGCACATTACATAGACTAAAACTAGTGGGAAGAACCCACTTTGCCAGGAACGCCACCCGTGCACTTCCAATCCAGCCACACCGCGATTGCTGGATCCACGTTTCCCAATGCGAAAATGATGGTGAGTGGAGAGAGAAGAGGAGAAAGGATTTCATTATATGATCCCAAACCCTGCGCTGTGTGCACTAGGTGCCTATTAGGTGCCTCTATCCTTGCTTCCGTCCTTCGATCTTACCTACTTTTCTTCCTTTTTCTCTTCCTTTCATCCTTTCTCTTTCCTTCCTCCCTCCCTCCCTCCCTCCCTCCCTTCATTTCCTCCTTCTGACTTAAAGACCCATTTGTCTCTTTCGGGTCCTACTTTCCAAGACGACAAAAAAAAAAAAGAAGGAACAACGGTCGTGCCAAAAAGGGCCGCGGTCATGTGCAGCCTATTCGCTGCACGAACTGCGCCCGGTGCTACCCAAGGATAAGGCTATTAA
>NW_004524746.1:2349709-2362347 GCF_000260255.1 Octodon degus | reverse complement strand
AAGGACCGAACTCCTCCACCCCGATTTAGACCTGCTGGTGCTGCCCCACGACCTCCACCAAAGCCCATGTAAGGGGAGCTGGGTCTTAATGGACTGAAAAAAACTCTCTTGAGAAAGAAATAATAAATTGAATGTTATACTTTAAAAAAAAAAAGACCCATTTGTTGTTGGAAATATCAACATATCCAGCACTTAAAAAAGCATTTATCTCTCAGTCTCCCTTATAGTTACATGTGGCTGTGGGACACAGATCCAGAAAAAAAAAATAAAACAATAAAATCTAAGTAAATACTAGCTAAATAAACATCAATTATTGATCCATGGAAAATTTTTATTCCCTTAACACCATTCTTTGTTTATCACCCTGCTTCTCTTTTTGCTTAGAACACAGAGGTGAGCCTGAGGGATGTGCAGCCCTCCTGTGACCATGAGGTAGAGGTGAGCAGGCAGGACAGAGGTGACACTGGGTGTGCAGTGGTAACTCTGGGCTGCCACCTCTACACTTGACCACAAAAGATACAAACTCCTTACTGGGTCAAGCCACTGTAGAAACATAGAATGCAGTCAAACTTCTAGGAGTCAATCAAACTATGTACATGTAAAAGTTTTTCAGAACATGCAAAATTTTTTCAATATCTTCTTTAGATCTTAAAAGAGATTAACCCAGTAGTTCAATTTTAAAACCAAACTTGAAAGGAAAAACTCATTAACATGAGAGCATTGCTTTCTTTGTTTGGATTAGAACTTTCTGTCACTTTCCTGTTTGGTCAGGTCCAGGTACATTCACAAACATGAAAGACAGTTCCTTTGATCTTCAGAGTCTTGTTCTGGAACCTGCGCTTCTGCACACTCAGCAAAAGTGTTCTTCAGCAGAACTGATTAACATGGCAGAATTCCAGAAATCTCCACGCACAGGGTATGCTAAGACTTTGTACAAAAGCTGCGGATTCCTGAGGTGCTTGTCATGGTCTCAGCAGAGCACAGTAAGGTGACACACTAGGATGTCCTGTTCAAACTCGCACAGTGCACATGTTTAGGAAATAATATGCACAACTTACCTAAATTTGTATGAAGCACTGGAGTGAATGACAGAAGGCATCGTGGTGCTCCTGGCTGCACCCCTAACCAACCCATGAATACGTGGCTATTAGTTCTGGCTACTGGTTCATCAGGAAGCCCGTTTTTTTTCCTTGCTAAACTATTTTGCCACAAAGAAAAATGTAATATTTCTCATTTTTAAATGTCATTGCTGTATTTTTACAGCAATACCAAATTGGACTATTTAAGTTGGTATTATCTTATAAAAGCCTCACCTCCCTTTATTGGTCACATGGTGTCGTTCTTTTCAGATTGAAAAAAAAAACCTTTTCTCTCTTAAAATAATTTTAAATGTCTGCCTAAATTTAGAAATATAGATTCACTCACTATGGGACTTCCTGACATATTTTCCCCACTGAGCTCCTAGCATGGTACAAAGGTATCAGCGACACCTGGAGCCCCCTCCCTTACTCAGGCTGAGGCTGTGAGAAATCTTCTCACCAGTAGATCCCCCCACCCCCGGCAGCCCCACATCCTTCGCAGCCTCATGCCTGGACCCAAGTGCAGGCTGCTGTCCACCTCTCCTCTCGCCTGCATGTGCCACACTCCTCCCCTCAGACAACTTAACAGGATTTCACTGGTCCCTGCTACTCTGCAAAATAGAAAGCACATTTTTCCCACAACCATTAAAGCTTCCCATGATATCCCCTCCCCTGGGGATAAAAGAGCTTTCTCAGCAGCTGTCCCTGCGAAGGCTTCCCCACCATCACCTCTTGGTCTCCCTTTGCATAGTCAGGAGGGTTAGATTTCCCGTCACACAGCTGCCTCCTTCACACCATTATTCGATTGTATTAACTTTTGCTGTGACTCAGTTTCCCTGGCTTTTCCCTTGTGGCTAGCTCCTATCAATATTTTAATGCTTTCACATTTGCCAGCAGGACACTTTGGTTATCAGCATTTTCTCTATTTCACAATTTGCCATTAAATGTCCATACAGATCTTTTCTATTTCACTCAATAGGATGTTTAGACAAACTTCAAAACTTTTCCATCAAACCAAAGCTGCTCCACTTTTATTGTTTACTTTTATTTACTATTTTTTTATGTATTTGTACAGGGTCTCACTGCAAAGCTTGGACTTGTAGTGATCCCACTGTTTTTAGCCTCCCCAGTGCTGGGATTACAGGCGTGTACCACCACACTGGATCTTGTGGGACAGCTCAGCACAGCAGGGATCCAGACAGGCGCAGCATATGGTGCCAGGGATTGAACCCCGGTCCTGTGTTTGCCTAAGCAGGCACTTAGGCCACTGAGTTATCTCGCCAGCCCAGCTGCTCCACTTTTAATCTAACATCTTTTCTTTTCTCCAAATAAAACACATTTTTCTCCCGACATTATTCTTGCCTGTCCTTCAGTCATACAGGATTTCCATTCCTATGACCCTAACCCTCAATTTATGTCCATGCTCTCCACTTATGTCCCTAAACAATCCATTCCCTTTCTGTTTTGTCAGAGGTGCACAGCAACACTTTAACTTTGTAAATATATAATTAGTCTTCAGGGAAGGCTCTACATACCTGCTGGGGGAAGCAGCAAAAAGTCACACAAATGTTGAGTAAAAAAGTGTCTCGTTGGTTTCTAGGTACTGCTTGGTAATATTTATTTCTATTATTCCATTTGGAACTCTTCCTGTTCTCCAGAAAGGTTATTTTAACACCTAAGTATTGTTCTATGTTCCCAACCCCCAAATTCAGTACCTCCCAACACCCCAATTTCGGTACTCCATTACTTCAGTACCTTCATTGGTCTCGTTGTACAACATTTTTCTTCCTTCACGAAAAATACACAATGAACCCAGTAGGTAGTAGTTTATTCAGTTTCTTGTCAACTACTGATAACGTGTGAAGATATGTGTTTTCCACTATTTCTTATGTTGCAGCAAGGTAAGTTTCCCTCTATCTGTGAAAGTTTTCCTCTTTCACTTATATTTTCCACTCCATTCTCTTCTTCTTCTGCAAATGCTACCTCCTTTGTTTGGTGAACCTACCCTGTTAGCAAACACCAAGAGCCTTTGAAGATTTCTGTACTGTTGCCTGATCCTTTGGGTATGGGCTTCTCTAGAGCTGTGACCTTGAATCTCTTCCTTTGAGCCCTGATCATTCACCTACACAGCAGAGCCTCTGCTTCAATGTGGATGACTCCCAAGCTGTGCCTCTGTTGAGGCTTCCTGGACACCTCCCTCAGTGTCTCATGGTATCTCAATGCAGTGTAACTAGGAAAGACATTATAGTTTGGGTCAAAATTCATTCTGATTTTCATTTTCCTTGTGTTCCTCTCCTAAAGTGAATAGCACAAACAGACCTCCATAATATATTATATATGTATTACATTATAGTTATATATTGTTATATATTACATATGATATATTGTAGGGTCAAGAATGGCCTTTGACCCAATTCTGGCCAGTGAGGTGGAAATAGAAACTGGAAGTCACTGTGATTTTCTGGTGCAGATGCTTGTGTCTTTCTTTCTTTCTTTTTTTTTTTTTTTTGGCTTTTCTTTATTCTTGATTTTTATAACCAAGATCTGATAGCTGAAACTATAATTATCTTTTGTTAAAGAGAAAAGACAGCCTTTCAGCCAGAACTGCCATTTTCCAGTAATTTGCCAAAATGACTAACACAAAGGACAAGAAGAGGGGAACCTGGTAAATGTTTTCCAGACCTTTTAGAAAACATGGGGTTGTTCCTTTGGCCATATACATGCAAATCTACAAAAAGGGTGATATTGTAGACATCAAAGGAATGGGTACTGTGCAAAAAGGAATGCCTCACAAATGTTACCATGGCAAAACGGAAAGAGTCTACAATGTTACCCAGCATGCTGTTGGCATTGTTGTAAACAAGCAAGTTAAGGGCAAGATACTTGTCAAGAGGATTAATGTGAGTATTGAGCATATTAAACACTGAGAGTCATGATAGCTTCCTGAAATGTGTCAAGGAAAATGATCCAAAAAAGAAGGAAGCCAAAGAGAAAGTGAAGTGGTACTTGGGTTCAACTGAAATGCCAGCCTGCCCCTCCCAGAGAAGCACACTTTGTAAGGACCAATGGAAAGGAGCCTGAGTTGTTGGAACCTGTTCCCTATGAATTCACAGCATAAACTGGGGGTGTTGCTCTGCCATTCAGCACCCAATTGGCAACTTAAGCATTCTAGGTCCTACATAAAAATAAAATCATCCTGTGTTATAAGGGTAGTTTTCTTAGTGCAACAGGTATGTGATGCCTTCTTACCTCAGAAATATTTGCATCAGATTCTCACTGTACCTAGTAATTGTGTCTAGTCTTTACTCTTCAGTGTTTTTCTGGCTGAAAGATATTGCTGAGGTATTGTACAGGTATATACTCAAATATTTATAAAATATTTATATTGGCTTGAAGATCATGTAAATCATCATAGGGAAAAGATTTATCAAAATAAATGGAAGTCACTTCAGAAAAAAATGTAAGTCCATTTCAGTTAAATAAATTGTTTAAAGCACCTTTAAAAAAAGAAAGGGCAAAAGAACTGGGATAACTTCATTTATGACATCCTTGAGCTGTTCATGGACTTTTTGTTAAGAGGAAAATACTTCTTGTTTCTTCTGTTGATGACTAGGCTTGCTGTTACTCACAAAATACCCTAACTTGACTTTACAAGGTCTCCTTTCCAAATCTGTTCTCTGCCCCATGGTCTCCATCCTGAGAAGTCAACAGGAATGCAGTTTCCAAGCCAGACACCTCAATTACCCAAGTCTCCCGTCTCTTTTTCCCCCTGCATCCTATCCATCATCAGGTCTTCACAGAAACTTGATTCTCTTGAGTCCGCCTGTTGCTACCTGGATTTCACCTTGATCTCATTGCTGTGTTCATTTACTGTGGTGCTGCTCTGACCTCTTGATTGACTTCTCTGTCACCCATGCATGTATTTTCTACATTACCACTAATGTCATCTTTTGAAAATGCAAATCTTATTAACATCTCTTGCTGCATAAAAGAATTCAAGAGACCACTCTGCATTCAGATTAGAATTAAGCTGTTGCCTTTTTTTTGGCTTGTCTCCCATCTGTCCAATAAACTTCCATTTCACACTTTGTATGACCTAAAAGGCTTCTCATTTGTCCAGTGTTGCTTTTATGTCTTTGTGAGTTCACACACCTGGGTTCTCTGCCTCACCTCACACCAGTTTCTCTGGTACTCCTCCTTCAAGCCGTGCTCCCGCCCCTTCGTTCTCAGGGAAGCTTGCTCTGCCCTACTAGGCCTTGGATGCATGCAGTGTCATTTGCTGCTGCCTTACTCACATTTTCCTTGTCACCTGATCTCCTGCTGGGGGAGCTGGACACAGAATAGACACGCAATAAACATCAATACACACGAATGCTTGAAGGATCAGCCTTGAAGGGGCACATCATGGGGGATGACATAAGCCTGTACAGCTTTCAGGTGGTTCCTTAAAAAAAACCCTATTATGGGCCTCCACTCTTGAGCAAGAAAGCCATAAAGTAAGTTTAATTGAAACCATTTCATTCTCACGATCTGTTCTGAGGCCCTCTCACTTGATTTTGCAAGGATGTAGCAAAAGATGACAAAAATTTCTGAACTGAAATAAAAATTAGGTTAGCACTGAAGGATGAATATAAGATGCACTAATATTGTGCTAGGGAATATTAATTCTATCATTAGAAAATGTTTCATTCATCACTGACATAAAATGAATGTGGAGTTTGAAATAAATTAATTGTAAATAAACTTCAGACAAATTCCCCAAGTACCTTGTTTGACACATTACATAAGTGCTAAAAAGTAAAAGTCATAAAATCTTTGAGGTTTGAGATTTATAGTAGTTTTCCTTTGAAAGTCAGCCTTTAAGCCTCATACTGTATCTCCTTTGGACAAGAGGACTGATATTTCAAAATATGATAAGTAAAAGAATAATGCAAGGTGAGCTGTATGTGACTCACATTCGAGAAGTTTGTTCTAGAAAAATGCCTTATGACTAGAGCACTAATTTTAGGAGATATTTAAAAATTGCCACTTGTGTATATTTAGCATATATATTTGTCTTAAACACAACTACTTGTTCTCTTATCCCTTTAAAATACTACAATCAAGAGTGTGAAGAAGGGCCAGCCAAATAGCTTAGTGGATTAAAGCTCCTGCAAAGCAGGCACAGGGGCCAGGGGTTTGATCCCTGGGCCTGCCATGCTGGCCCCAACCCCTGGGGCGAGCTGAGATGGCAATTGAGACTGGGCATGGTGGTGTTTGCCTGTAATCCCAGCTCTTGGGAGGCTGTAAACATGTGGATCACTATGAGTCAGATCTAGTAGTGAGACCTTGAACACCCTGTAGACCCTTCCCTAAAATAAAAGTGTGAAGAAATCTTAGCAAATAATAATTAATTTGACAAATTTGTCAGACGTTGTTGACTTGAGCCTTTTACAGCTCAGCATATTAATATGGCTTTATTTTTTATACTTTTCTGCTGGATGGTTAATATCAAGATAAAGTAAGACCTATCTAACAAGAAATGTAACTTTTGTATCTGATAAGGACAAATTTGAATTAAGTACATATTCTGCTATATTGTAAACATATACTTTGTAAGTATTTAATGAACACTAGTTGCTAGCTGGAGCTTTAACCCACTTTCCAATCTAATAGAAACCTAGTAGAGACTTGTCAAGATTGTTGAGCATAAAGCAGGAATATAAAGATAATAGTAACTATAATTAAAATAGCTCTATTTTCTTAGCATTTATTAATTACTAGGCATCACATTAAGTAATTTATATATCATCTTCTTATATTTCTCATAGTAACTCCTCACTTCATTCTAGAAATAGGAGAATGCTCTATTACCAAGAGGCAAGATCTGCAATATGAGTCTGGCACCTCAGACCTCCGCTACCTCACCTGCCAATGTCGTAGAGTTCCCCAAGGCATAGCAAGGCATTGTCCTTGCCGTATGATGTCAGGCTTTCAGGGAAAGGTCTAATGCTTCCTCCGCATCCTTCACTTCACCTTTGCCCTAAGCCCCCTGAGCCCTGGTTCCTTAAAGTTAACTTGTATTGCTTTATGCCTGTGAAGATATGGCCCGGGTTTGGCATAAATCAATCAATGATGTAAGCCCCAATCAGAAGACTTGTAATTATCTTCCCACTCCTGGTGTTTCGGTGTGAGTCTGGACATTTAATAAACATTTGAAACCTGTTTCCCAGCTGAAGATGTTGTCAGTATATGGGATCAATGGAAGGAAAAGAAAGAAATGGGTGTAGGGATGGAACCTTGCTCCATGCAAAGGCCATTGGGACAGAGAAAGAAGAACAAGAACAGAGGAATGAACACGGGTTGGCCATGGTGGTGCACTCATGTCATCCTGACTCAGGAGACGGAGGCAGGGGGATACCAAGGTGGAGGCTAGCCTGTACAACTCACAAAATAAAAAGGTGTAGAGATGTGACTCAGTGGTAGAGTGTTCTGAGGTTTGAGCTCCAGTACTGGAAAAAAATTAAAAAGGGAAGAGAAGAAAACACAGTAAATATGACCTAGAGAACTAGCCCAGGATTCCTTAGAGCATAGATATTTAGATCATCGGAATGGCCTCCAATATAATTTGGTGGAAACACTTTTGAGTCTCTACAAAGTAAACATGATAGTTCCTATAATTTATCTAGCTCTAGAGTTTTATATTTGTGGTCTTCTTCTTTCCTTCTGAGAAATTTCCAATGGGTTCCCTGCATGAACTTGCATCTTGTTCCAAAAGAATACCTTGTTCCTGTCTTCACATCGTCTCTAAATTTAACAGCCGCTTTCCTGGTATTATAGTCAGTCAGCCACAACACACTGAGTGGCCATTGTGTGGTCCACAGTAGTACATGTTCAATGAATATTTATAATTAACTAAAGTATATTTTAAAAAAATAATTAGAGCTAAATCTATCTGTAATCATTCTTTTCAAACTACATTAATCTTAAAATTGAATGTTTTTAAAGAAGAAGGTACACATATAAACTTTTAAAGAGATTTATGTTTTTATGGAAAACATACATATGAAAATATATTTTAAAGGAATTCCACATGCCTTTAAGGCAGCAATTATACTGTCAAGACTTTGTTTTGCAGATACACTTAATAAAGTACACAAAGATATATGTACAAGGAAATCTCCCAGAGCATTTCTTATTCAAACACAAAGCCTTACACAAGGGGCGGGGAGATGGCTTAGTAGAATAAGCACTTGCCTGGCAAGCGCAAGGGCTTGAGTTCAATCCCCAGTTCTGCCGAGAAAAAAAAAGTCCTACACAATTCAAGTGTTCATTGAGAGGGAAGCAGATCCATAACAGAGATAGATTTATAATCAAATATTTTGTTATTCTTAGAGATGAAGCATGCAGAGCAATGACATGAAAAAAATATGCAACATATATTATCATAAACTTGCAAAGCAAGTTGCAACACATGGTGTGGTCCATGATCTTATATAAGTAAGCTGAAGAGTGAGATATTGTATTTGCTTCACCATGCACATATAAGTTCTGTATTGCTACACAGGAAACTCTAAGGAGTGAGTCATTTATTCTTAGTATATTAAGAAGGGAGGCCAGCTACGGAAAGATAAAAGTGGACTTTTACCCTATGTGTTTTAATATTTTTCATTAACATAAATTATGTTATCATTTTTGAAACTACAAATTAAATAAAACAATAATGAAATGAAAAGCAAATATACAGATAGAAAAGAGCGCGCAGCTCCTTTGGAGGCATACTACATTCCAACAGCTACTGCTGCAGACAAAGTACTAGAAATTGGGTCACTTAGAACAGGAGAAATGGCTGTTGTTCATTTGTTTTTTGTTTTAGGTACATGGGGATAGAACTCCGGATCTTGCATTTGCCAGGCAAGTGCTTATGCCACTGAGCTATCTCGCCGGCCCTTCTTGTATTGTTTCTAATGCTGTTTTCTTCTATCACTATTTTGAATTATTTAAAAATAAAAAACTTGATAATTTATCTTTTTTTAAAAAAAGTGAGTGCACAAAAGAATAAATAAAAATTCGGAGTAAGCAGGTCTGAGTCCTTCTGAAGGTCCTCAGCCTGCGCCGTCACTTAGTGCCTGTCGCAACACTATGGACCCAGAAGGAACAATCTGGAAGCACCCACAGCTGAGGGGGAAGGTGAGCATCTGATCCAGTTTATTATTTATTTATTTATTTATTTATTTACTTTTTGGCAGAGCCAGAGATAGAACTCAGGCCCTTGCACTTGCCAGGCAAGTACTTATTTTACTGAGCTATCTCCCCAGCCCTTCTTGTATTGTTTCTAATGCTGTTTGTTTTTCTTTTCTTTCTTTCTTTTTTTTCCATCACTATATTGAATTCCTTAAAAATAAAAAATTAAAGTGATAATTTATTTATTTTTTAAATACGAGTGCACAATAAATAAATAAATAAATAAATAAATAAATAAAAATTGAGAGTCCACTGGTCTGAGTCCTTCCAAGGGTCCTCAGCCTGCGTGGTCACTTAGTGCCTGTCACAACGCTATGGACTCAGAGGGAGCAATCCGGAAGCACCTGCAGCTGAGGGGAAGGTGAGCATCTGATCCGCGTGAAACAGCACTTGAGTTGAGAGTAAGCTAGGAGAAGGTAGGAGCAGTCAAATGGCTTTGGAATCGTGATTTTCATGGTGGGCTCATTCTAGTGACATGGGCTTCAGGACTACGGCAACGAATCAAACTTCTTCAACTTTCTGTTTAAAAATTCTCATCAGGTAAGCCTCTAAACTGTGCCTTGGTAAAACAAAGAAAATTTTATCAAGTAGCTGTCCTTCAAAAGCAGAGTATAATTGTCTTATTTTTATTTATGCATTATAAATTGTTTGACTTTTATTTACACCTTTTCAAATGAAATATTGTCAGTGAATAAGGTTTACCTATACAATTGTTTTACTTTGAATATTAAAGGAAATATATAGCCAGGGAAGTCATTCTATTTTGTGTAGTAAATGGCCCTAAAAGCAAAGCTAAAATTGCTAAAATTTATAAGCTTCAAAGCTTGATGCTGCTTTGCTTTAGTGAGAAATTAAAAATAAGTTCTATAATTTAATGTTCTAAGAAATAACTGAACCTATGGTGCATAGCAGGCTAGATTACATGTGGCATTCATAACCTTCCTAAGGATGCATTTGAATCCAAATATGATGAGCCGTCCCACAATGTGATGCCATTGGGTAGACTCCCACCACACACAAACATCAGCTAAAGAGTGATGATGCTTTGTACTATGAATTTTAAATTAGCCCACAAAGAACTCAAAAAAAGGAAAGCTGAAACAAATTGTAAGCAGATGACTTCATTATTTTCAATTAAAATGTATTAATATGACATCAATATTTGGAATACTTCTCATGCATTCCATACCTCTGAACTAATGTAAAACTTTCCTTCTTTTTTTCTTTTCCTAAACTCACATGGCCTTCAAATCAATTAGGTCGGGGCTAGCATGGTCCTGAATGCTGATGTCCACTCTGAAATGCACTCTTTAGTCTCAAATTAGAAATATGTACGAGGCTCTGGGCTTTGTAGAATGTGGACTGGAAAATGTGGGGAGATGGGGCATGTAAAATGACTAATGCCTCCCACTTCCAGTGACTTAGAGACTCCAAGGGAAGCAGCCTTTATTGTGGTCTCTCAGGACTCTGAGTTTTAGTTCCAGATGGAATCCAGAAGGGTGGATGCAAATGAAAATGAAAAGGAAGAATGTATTTATATGTTTAGTTACATGAAAATGCTCAGCTCTTTCTGATTTGTGACCAAAGAAGTGTGAGCTTGGAGTTGGATCCTCTCATACTTTGAAAAATTTGGTTCAGTTTGGGAAATGACAAAACAATAGCAACAACACAACAACATCAAGTGAAGTTTATTTCAAATGCCACTGGAGCAAACCTAGTTTTTGTAGGCTGAAGCAGAAAAAGCAGGAATTGGAAATAGGCCATAAGCCACAGAGATATTTCTAAAGACAACCCTCAGTTGACAACTGCTGTACAGTGCCAGTTATAGTGACAAAAATGCAACAAATATTGGCCAGGTGATAAGTATGAAGCAAGTCTGCTGAGCAGGCATTGATCACACAAAATAAAATGATTATTATCATAAGAATTTTGGCTTGTACATTCTCACCCATAAATAGCCCATTAATAAAACATATGAAGTTGTGACTCTTAAAGATGTAACTTCTGTAAGGAATCTTGAGTGGCTCGAGCAGAACTGAACAGTATATAAAGCATGCAGCTACTCCTGTTTTGAGAACTGTGAGGGCACTTGGTGTTCAAACACACTTGCATTGGCAACTGCTGCACAAATTCACCTGTGTCTATACATATCTGCCTGTGCACACATGTGTACATGTACAGTGACTCAGTGCTTCAAAGTGGAGTTTTAAAACTTGAAAGGAACTTGAATACCTACAAACAAGTCTAACTTTGCCTCAAGGGCCAGTGGCATAATGCTTTCTTCTAAAAATGCTTTCAGATACTGTGAGGTCCTGGGATGTCTAATGAACAGTGAGGATAGCACAGTAAGAGAAATATTTGGGAGCCACCATGTTAACTGTTAAGAACACCAGCTAGCCATCATGTCCTCTCAAGTCTGTTGCAAGTGTATATTAACGTACCACATCGAGCCTTTGCAACATTTAATAAATGCAACAGAAATGTAAATATCAAAACAGACTAGTAGACTAAAACACATATCAGAGTCCATTAAAAATTGATGTGATTAATGGTTAACAGATACCTTTGGGGAATGGTAATAGTAGATGCTGGGAAATATGAAAATATAGCATCTTCTGTAAGTTTATCTTAGCTTAAACAAAAGCAGAGCTAGTTAACATAATAATTAGCATTGTTACTTGGAATTAGGAGAGGCAAAATGAATAGAACCCCAACAAACATTTTAGGGAATTGTATTTCTAGTGACACCACAAGCCTGGCTTGCAAGAAGTCTTTGATTACTTGATGTCTAAAATGAACCTGGGTCTGAATCTGGCCCTGTTAGGAATAGGATGCAAAACCTGTACAGACAACCTCCACTCAGAGCACATGTTTAGTCAATTCTGGATAAAAGGAAGAAAAAAATGTTCTCAGAAAAGGCAACCTTCAAAGGAGTTCATCCAGCCAGTAATGACTGACATAACCACGGAATCCTTGTAAACCTTCCCACTTACATCCATCATTGCTGTGGACAACTGACCACAGTATTTTTGCCTTTTCCCTTTTCCCACATGGGGGTTTTCTTTGAGGTTATTCTCCATGTTGGGTTTGGAGAAAACATGTCACACAACTTGTTCTTTTGTCTGTATGTTACTGGACCATGAAGAAAAACTTCTGGGATGAATACATCTCCAAGAAGTCTTAGTTTTGGAACACAGTAGTCTCCTTCAGAGAGGTTAAGGGTTCTTTTATAGTGAAGAAGGGTCTTCCTGGGTAGGTGGGTGGTGAAAGCCAGAGGTTTAGGGTTTAACAGTCTGCTGATTTCTCCTCCTCCTCCTCCTCCTCCTCCTCCTCCTC
>NW_004524746.1:2345911-2349552 GCF_000260255.1 Octodon degus | reverse complement strand
TCCTCCTCCTTCTTTTTAATTTTATTTGTGGTACCAGGGATTGGACTCAGGACCCTGATCTTGCCAGGTAGGCACTTATTCTACTGAGCTATCCCCCTGGCCCACTTCTTTAATAACAGAACCATTAGAGGTTTACCTGGACCCATGGCCAGAGGACATTTTTTTCTACCTTTGCTACAACTATGAATGACTCTGTGACCAAGCAATAGATAGTAGAATGGGAGAAATAGTGAAAATTATGGTGACATCTTTAAAAGGAGGTCACCCGCCCTTTATCTTGCTCCTATCCTTTTCTGGTGGCTGGGATGTGGCAACTAAAGCGCACTGGAGCAGACAGGGATGGAAGGCACACAGAGCAGATGGCAGACCTGCCTAGCCAGCCTCAACACACTCATTCTTATACCATTCTGTGAGAGGGAAAGATAAACTTCTTTTTTTCCTTTTTGTATTTATCACAGGGTCTACAGGGTCTCACTACATAGATAGGACTCAGTGATTCTCCTGTTTTCAGCCTCCCAAGTGCTGGGATTTCAGGCACACCACACCCAGTCTCAACTGCAGTCTCAGCATGCCCTGGGGGTGGAGCCAGCACGGCACACCTGGGGTTCAACTGCGGCTGTTGCATCTGCCTAAGTAGGTGCTTTAATCTGGCCGATCCTGGAAAGATAAACTTCTGTCATATCTAGGTCATGGTACAGTAATTCATGACTCTGCTATGCCAGCTGATTCTGTGATCTTTTTACCAAGCTGTAGCAGGTCAGACCTTAAGAAATTAAGCTCTGAAGCTAGATGACTGGATTCGAGCCAAGGCCAGGCTTCTTAGTCACTGTGTGACCTCAGGCAAGGCCCTCAGCTTCTCTATGCCTCAACTCCACTCCTGAAAAATTGAAACAAGAAGAGTGCCTTACAAAGTTGTTGTGAAAATTAAACAATGTAATGTACTGAAAGTTCTTAGGACAGTATCTACCTGTATAAATTTCTGTATTTTATTACTACTTTATTATACTTTATTACTATGTTGCTTTTATTATAGTTACTATTATCATTGTTATTTTTGTTAGATTTTTCACTTAACTGCCAAAAGGTAGCAATTTTAGAAAAACTAGAGAGAGAGAGAGAGAGAGAGAGAGAGAGAGAGAGAGACTGACTTCATTGGGGGCAAGGGCCAGGGATGGAGCTCAATGGTAATGCATTTGCCTAGCACAAATGAAGCCCTAAATTCAAGTCCCAATACCATAACAAACAAAGAAAACCAGCTCTTTGACATTGCAGAGTAATTTAATATGATTTGAAGTTCTCAATAATCCTTGAAGTTCAGTTTGGTGTTAATTTCATTAAAGGATTGTGTCAAGTAATATTCCCCCATATTGACACTTTCAGTCAAGTGGGACTGACTTTGTAAGTCATGTCAGATAAATAATGATATGAGGACAATTAAATCCCAACTAATGTATTTGGGCACTTCTTTTGTTACTAGGGATGAAACTCAGGACCTTGTGCTTGTCAGGCAGGCACTTATGCTGCTGAGCTTTATCTCAGGCTCCAATTAATATATTTATTGAAAACCCTATTCTACCTACTTGCTAGATGAAAAACCAAGGTTTAGCTTTGCTAGAAGTACATACTACCAATTCGCAGCTACAATATGATCCGTATGTCTGGCATATTCCAAGGTCTTGGAATCTATTTTTATTTACATTTAAATATGTTGATTCTTTGCGAGTTTATAGAAATAAATAATATCACTTACAGGCTGAGTTTATGTTTCAAGTTTCATTAAAATAATTTTTGTCAAATTGTTAGTTGCATTTAGTTTATTCTGCTTCTCTCAAGTGACTTAGCACACAGCTGGCATAAAGGAGGTTGGTTATGTGTTTGTTGCGTTAACGGAAGGACAGAAACATAGTGTAGTAGACACACAAAACATAGTCCGGAGCACGAAGCTGGGACACCGGCCTTGTTCACAGTTTGGTCTCCCTACCTGAGCTCACTTGTCATAACCATAAATATGTGGCATCTGAACATGGCTGAAAATTAGATATAGAGGGATAGGAACAAAGACCTGGATGGTTTATGTGCTCAACTCACTGCCCAGGGGCAAAAGCGGACATTCCGTCTTTTATTTCAGTTAAATATGCGCATCCAAGTGGTATATGGAATACATTACGCTGCAAAAGAATGACCTTATTTCACATCTTAACATTATAAACTGTACTTTCTATCAAAGCTTTAATAGTAATTGTTTATCTCTAAATAACTTTCAAAAGTTACTCAACTGGTCAGCATGATGTGCATTCATAATATAACTCAAACTATATTAAAGGTAACTGAATTCTGTCTAAAAGAAAACGCTAATGCTTTGAAAACTGAATATCTGAATCCTGAGCTTTTGTGAGATAGAAGGTTAATATTCATTGTGTTAATCATAGTGTAGCAATGTAAAGATTAGATATTTATAAAATATTTGTGTTGATTACAAGGCAGTCCTTTTTTCATGTCTTTTAAAAATTAGTTTGGCTTCTGCCACAGCAACCATGGAAGAACAGCAGCCATGGCCCTCCGCTATTCCAGGGCCATGGGCCTCTACAAGGGCCACAAGTTCATCAAGAAAAGGGTGGGGGGACACATCAGCACCAAGAGGAAGCGTGAGGAGCTGAGCAGCATGCTGGCCCCCATGAGGAAGGCAGCAGCTGCCAAGAAGAACTGAGCCCCTCTGGAATAAAGCTTTGCAGAAAGTTCAAAAAAGAAAAAGAATAGTTTGCAGTACATAATGGTTATATTCATTTTGGGGAACTGGTGCATGCGTATAAGGTATCTTCATGATTTTTTGTCTTTTTTCTTCCCTTCCCCTACCTCATCCCTCTTGTGATCCCCTTCTCTATCTCCAAAGAGTCAGGGCGATTCAATTTAGTTTCTTGTTTTTCATGACCTTGACATTTGGAGGAGTGAAAAATCACTTACTTTGTGGAGTGCATCTCAATTTATGTTATGGTTTTAAATTAATCCTTCCATTTTATGTATTTAAAAATACACTAGGAATAGTCTCAGGGTCACTCCATTAAAGTATTTTTATCAATTACACAGAAAAATATAACTCCAATGGAGAAACAGCAGACCCTACTCGATCTGGCTAGTGTGGAAAACACAATCACTTGTATGGCATTCTTGTTTGTGCATGTTGGCACAACTGTGCCATATCACTTAATGAAAAGCCATCTTATAATTTCAGACTGAGATACACTCTGCAGAGTAGCTGCTTTCCATTCTTTAAAATGTCAGTGATGAAAAACAAGAGAAAACTGCAGAGAAGCCTAAGAGACATGATAGGTAAAAGTAATATGGAACCTCAGTAGGATCCCAGACCTGCAAAAGAATACCTGGCAAATGTGTGCAAAATTCAAATGGGGTACTTGGTTAAGTAAATATATTGTGCTAATATTAATTTCTCAATAGTGATAAGTCTTCTCTGGTTCTCTATGCTGTTAGCATTAGGGGAAAGACTTGGCAGAGGGAATCTGAAAACTTTCTATAACTCTAAAATTTATTTCTAAAAGTTGTGGCGGCTGGGGAGATGGCTCAGTGGAATAAGTGCTTCCCTGGCAAGCGCAAGGGGCTGAGTTCAATCCCCGATTCCGCAAAAA
>NW_004524746.1:2279539-2345811 GCF_000260255.1 Octodon degus | reverse complement strand
AATTTTCCTGAAGGCAAATGTGTATTGACTGGAAGAATGTTTTAGTCTGTTAGAGGTTTTAAAACACATTTTTGTTGAAGTGTTATACCATCGAGCAATGGCTCAATGCTGTCTTATTGGCATTCATGGATATCATATTATATATTGTGATCAGTAACCACTTGCTCTTCCAAACTGTGGTAGTTGTGGAAAGACAGTCCACAGGCTTGAGAAGAACTAAGGCACCAACTCTTACACACTCACTCTGCAGGAGATACCGATCTTCTGGGAAGTTCGGAAGGAGAAAGAGCAACCTCACGGAGAACCCGGCCTATGCGGAGCACCGCTTCGAGTACACTGCTGCTCTGAAGCTTCCTGAGGGTGGGGGTGCTTCTGCTCTCACCCACTAGAGGAGGAAACAAAGGTTCAGAGGATTTGGAGGATGCTGTTCTGGAGTCACACAGTTTAATAAGTGGAACAGCCACAGTCTGAGCTATAGACCTACCTGGCTTCAAGTCCCATGCTTCATAGATTGGCAAACAAAACACAATAAAGCAAAACACACTGTGCAAAGGTTGTGTTTGTGAAGCTTTTACAGACCAACTAAATCTTCATTAGGAAGGACTCTTTACATGGGTACAGATGGCATCTCTAAATACAACCAGGGGCATTTAAATTCTTACAGTTGGTTGAAAGAGAGACCAAGCGGTGGTATAAATAATTCAGGCCAGATCTATATTTGCCTGCTGGAGGCCCATTTACAACTCAAACTTGGTCACTATTGTGTTTTCCTTTGAAAAAACAGCACATTAGAAAATTATTTAAAAACCAAAGATTTAAGATTAATTTCCTTGGTGGACAATGAGCAAATATTTGTACACTATTACTTATCATTAAGAAAAATATTTGTTTTAATATGATTTTCAAAATCATCCGTTTTCCATTGTCATGTATTTTCATTTCTCCAAAGAAGTTGATAGTTTATGACATTTACTCATTTGCTTTTTTAGTTTTCAATCGGCTCCCTTAACAATTTGCTTAACATCTACGTGAGCCAGCCATAACCCTTGCCCTCACGAATTCATAATATGTAAACACACAATTGCTAGAGAAGGCACTGAGTGCTGTAATGAAGATCGCTCTAGACACAATGTTGGCACAGAGGAACACAACCCATTCGGCTGGTATGAAAGAAATGCTGCAGTTTGAACTTGAAGGATCTTGGAGTTTGCAAGCAAAGGTGGAGGCTGTCTAGGTTTTCAAGCAAAAGAAACAACGGAAGGAAGAGTGAGGGGTTCCTTAAGCAGCTGACCCTCTCTCCTGGAAATTCTCTGCACCTGAGACTAACTGAGCTCTGATTTTAAATTGCTCAATTTTTCTTCCTGCCTGTGATGATTAGCCTGTGATTCAGTCCTCGGCCATAAAATACACAAGGCAATGTGGAACAGATTGGAAATGGGTTTTGTCTAGTTTTGGGGGGCCATGTGAGGCATGTGGTGTCAGTTTAAAGTGTTGGTTCTGGGCTCAACCCAATCCACCCATATCAGTTCAGCAGTAATAGCGTCCGTGACCACCGAGCACGCCCACTGAAGGGCCCACATCTTGCTGTGAGAAAAGCACTGTTGTCCTTGGTAAGCAGTGCAAACAGAAAGACAGACTGTTTTAATGGAAGAACTTGGTACTACATGACCTCAAGTATAAAAGACAGTGTCCTAGAGGAATTTCAAGATATAAGATTGTCATTTTAGCTTTTCTTAAATTCTGCATGGGCTTTAAATTAGCCTGCTATTTCCTGATTTTGAACACTTGCTGTGATTTGATCGTTCCTGCTAGGTGGTTCTCACAAATCTTCATGTCGGATAGAGGGGCTCCTTCTTCCAAAGCCACGCATGATGAGAGCATCCTTTAGGTCACATATCTGTAAGTCACCCTTGCTTTTTCCTCAAAAGGCAGACGCTGTGAGTTTGCCCCAAGTCATCCTTTCCTCGCAGCTAAAGCCATTGGGCTTCTCTCCTCTGTCACATGCCCAGCAGGTCTGCCTTCTGTCACTGCTTCCCGACAGTCCACAACCACACCACAGTTCACACCACCTCCAGAACACATCGGCTCTCTGCAGCACTCACCCATCTGCCATGCTGTGCTCGACTAGCAGAGCAGAGCTAATGGGTCTTACGTCAGAGATCTGGTTTGGATCTGGACCTTAGCAGTTGTTACTGTGCCCAGATCAGATGACTTGGCTGCTCCTTGGGGCTTTGTTTCAAAGGTCAGCATATCTTAAGACTCCTTTATGAGGGCTCTCTCTGTTGAGTGTCAGTCAAACAGGGCAGAACATCAGACAGTGTAATTCTCACTGCCCTTGCCCATGCTACGCCTTTTAATTAGACTTGTTTACATGACAGGAATGTAATGTATGAAGATAAATTGTTCAATAATAGAACTGGTCAAAAAGTTCAGAGGATTAAAGCACCTGAAAGCAGGCACAGGGGCCGGGAGTTTGATCCCTTGGGTCTGTCATGCCGGCCCCACCCCCAGGGTGCGCTGAGACAGCCATTGAGACTGGGTATGGTGGTGCAAGCCTGTAATCCCAGCACTTGGGAGGCTGTAAAAAGGCAGATCACTACAAGTCCGATCTAGTAGTGAGACCCTGAACCCCTGTAGAGCCTTCAGTAAAAATGCAAAAAAAAAAATTTGTTCAATAGTTTGGCTATTAACCACTCACTATGGTATTTCATAATGTCTTAAAATTCTACTTTGAGCATATTCTTAAAAAGCTCATTAATATAAAAATATAAGAATTGAAAGAAAAAGAACAGCCATATGTTTCATGAAATAGACGGTTTGGGGAGATTAGTGTTAAATTACAAAAGAATGGTGGAGGCCAACTAAATTAAATTTTGTTAAAATTTTTAAGAAAGATTTTTGCCTAATTTTATAGTTCACTGCAAGGTATTCTATAAACCAATTTTTATATTTTCCTATAACTGATCTAAAAGAAAATGTTTAGCAGTTGCCATTTTAGATCCTGAAACTAATTCAACTGATTGGAGTTTTAATTTACAAATACGACACTCATTTTCTGATAAAACTTTTCTAATTATCGAGGAACCTATGACCAAGAAAGCTACATAACCTTGCCCAGGTATTCTGATGGGAGAATGTAAAAATGCTGAGCCAGGAGATCGTGTGGAATTAATTATTTTGTGATGGGTGGTGAGTGACAGCTGCATCTGTAGCAGAGAAGACGAAAGGACTTGAAAATGTCATAAAGCTATATGGAAGTGATTGTCATGTATTTACTTTTTTATTTATTGCATTTAGGACAGGGTATACAGGGTGTACAGGGTGTACGGGTGTACACGGTGTACAGGGTGTACGGGTGTACAGGGTGCTCGGGGTCTCATGGTGTAGATCAGGTCCGCCTGTTTACAGCCTCCCAAGCACTGGGATTACAGGTGTGCCACCACGCCCAGTCTCAATCACAGTCTCAGCGCGCCCCGGGGCGGGCCAGCATGGCAGGCCTGGGGATGGAACTCGTGGCCCTATGCTTTAATGTGCTGAGCTATTTGGCCAGCCCTACATTTACTATCTTTTAAACATTATAAACAAAATAAAAATTTGTGGTGACAGACATTATTCTGCACAAGTAGGAAATCATTCCCAGGAATGGATAAATTCTTGAATTAGCTGAAGCTTTTGAAGTAAGTCACGTATTATGCACATAATATAATCTTGTATTCTATTACGACACTAATTGCTTTGTTCAAGTACAGCATTCATAGTTTTTCTATGTATTAGTAACAAAGTAATTTTTCAGACTGTACACTAAGGTATTACATTTAATTTAATCATGTCCACTGTAGCAATATTTATGAAAGCAGATTATATCAATCAGTCTCTCATATATACCAAACTATGATTTCAGGAGCAAGATTAGGAAGGACAGTCATGCTTTATTATATATATTTCAAGTATTTGGGAAAAAATTAAAATATCAAATCAAGTACTAATAAAAGGTCACCATGGTCGTTTTGTACCTTATATAGGTTCTTGAAAACCTTATAATTTTTTTTTTTTCTGGAGCAAGCATATGATCAATTTATTTAGTAATACTGGAGAGTCACGCTCTCGGTCGGGCGCCTAAGGATGAGCACAACGGAGCCACCTGTCGCGGCTTCCGCGGCTGCTGCGGGAGTCTGCACGACACGCCGTCTCCTGACAGAGGACGCGATCTGACAATAAATGTATTCACCATATGTCGCTACACTTCTTACCGCCCCACAACGTCAGGAGTACCCCCAAGTTTAATGAGTCCTCAGGAAATCACAGCATGGTCATTAGCAACGGCCACATGGCACACGCCCAAAGAAATTCCTTGGCTGCAGGTCCCTCCAATCTCCACGTCGAAGCTTATTCTTATAGATCACTGTTCTTTCTCCTCCTTACCCTGAAGTCCTTCACACGCTGCCAGAGGGAAGTCGGCGGTGAATCTATACGCATTGTACCACACCAGCCTGTACACTTCCACAAATACTGGTCAGAGATGCCCAAGCTGGAGACGCTGGGAGTGGTATTTATCTACTGCCCCCTTTTTTTTTTGGTGCCAGGAATGGAAATCAGGGCCATGCTCTTGCCAGGCAGGCGCTTGTGCTGCTGAGCTAAAAATTTTATAAATTTTAACAAGGAAATTTTTATTTTACTTACATCAGTGGGTTTTATTATTATTATTATTATACAAGATACTCTTCTGTAATGTGAATACCGTGTAACTCTTCTGTGATATTAATATTCACAAGGCCTGGCTGCCCATTTTGACCTATTTAAAATTCTTGTCCTCTGGAGAAATGAGGTGGAAGGTTCGTCATGATCTGGTAAACTGTCCTTACTTGGCTTTGATTAGTACCTCGGAGCAAGCCCGCACCTTGCTCTGCGCGTTCAGTGTTCTCTCTCCCCTCGTGAGTGAGGAAACAGGTCTTGGCAGCCTCGCTGACCTTGGAATCCAAGACAGAGGGAGGCAGGTGACTGTTGCAGGACTCACAAGTCGGAAAGACGACAGGACTTGCCCGTCCAAGGCCCGGAGCCACCACTGTGCCCGGAGCTCCCCACCACAGCGTTCGCTTTCTTCCTGCACCTTCCAGGCCTGAGTTTGGTACAAAGCCAGCTCCTAGGAGCCTGTTCCTGTGGCCCACAAGGTAGCCAGAGGGTTGTCCGCTTTCTACTTCTGCCCAAGTCACATCTTAGTGAGCCTTTTAGAGCATTTCAAATGTATTTGAACTGAAGAGACTCATATGGCACCTTAGGCTTTCAAAACTTTCTAAGTACAAAAATGTTAGTATTAGCCCAATGATTACTATAGCTGGTACTTCTGAGAGAATTCCAAGAAAAGCAAGCAAAATGAATGGCATAAATTTTATTTATTTAAATTGTATATAATTTCACAGTCAATTTGAACTCCTCATACAGTGAAAAGTAAAGGAGGCATAACATGGTTAACTTACAAAAAAATGGAAGCATTGCTTTATTGTTAGTAAGTAGGGCTAACTCCCAAGCTGTACAAAATTATTTGGTTGTGCTATTTATAATTATTAAAGTAAATATTTTAATGGTTTCATAAAACATAGAAAGATTTTCTTGTCATGCTTGATAATATGAATTTGAGAAAAAATCTTCAAAGAACAAAAATTATTAGGCCAATTAATAAACCATATTGTTCTTATAGTAATTAAAATTCATCTAAAATCTTCCTCAACACAATAAACCTGCCTTACCGGAGTGGCCTTTTTTCTCCAATGAATAATGCAAAGAAACCGTATTCCAGAAAAGAACACCAATATTTTAGTGGAGGAGGTTGGCAGCCCCCCTTTTAATCATTAAGATCAGGCAATGACTGTTCATTGTTTATATTTATCTGACCATTTTCTGTAGCAAAGGAACATTAAAAGCTACATAAAGCTTCAGCACATGTTGCTCAGGAAGGGCTGTAGAACGCCCTATTATTTCTGCCTGTAAATGACTGCATGTCTAGCGCTAGCCTGGGGCCGAGCTGGCTGCCAGGAAACTTAACCTGCATCATGGGCTTAATGAATCCAGAGCTTTCTGTTTATAGATCTTTCCACTTTTCACTAGCGTTGCATCCAGGGGAAATGAGATAAGTGCCTCTCCTTTGGGTTCATGTGGGCCCCTGACCAATCCTCCATGACAGGGACAAGCAGTGCAATCACTACAGTGCTCGGGTTCTGAAACCCACTCTGCCCTTCACTTGGGAGCAGCCAGTCAGATCCAGGCAGGTGGCGCACCTGACAGCGGTCACCCACAGGGACAGTCTGAGATGTGCTGAGATGTGGTTCCCTATAGATGTGTGCTGCCCGGCAGATTTGAATAAATGTACCTGTGCCCAGCTTCTCTGGCATTTCTCTCATAACAATGAACAACATCTTTAATTTTTAGAAGTTTTCCTTTTGATTCCTAGCTCTTTTCTGGATCTTTTACAGCTTTGATGGACTTTAAGACTTTTGATTTACTGAGTCTCCCCAAGTCATCACAAGAAGAAAGAAAAACCCGTTGCAATTTTTTGTAGCCTAAACATAACAAAGCCCATGATAATCATAATTAATCATGATTGTCAACTTGTCTAGATTAAGAAATGCCTGGTAGATTAGTAAAGCACACTTCTTGGGTGTGTCTGGCGGTTCAGGGGGCACATAGGGACTATATCTGCTTGCTAGCACTTTCCTCTTTGATACTCTTTCCAACGTGCTTCTTCTTGGCAGCATTAAGTGAGCACCATTTCCTCACCAAGCCCTTCCGCCATGATGTTTGGAGCCAGCCAACTGCGGACTGAAGCCATGGTCCAGACAAACCTTTTTTCTTTATGTTGTGGGTATCAAGTAACTTGTTCTGCTGATAGGAAAGCTGGCAAACAGAACCTTAGCTTATATTTTACGTCCCTTTGCCGAAATGAAAGGATTTGAGGAGGCACTATTTAATAGTTGAAAGAGGCTTGCAATACAGACTTCTCACCCTGAGTGCCCTGAAACATTGGCTGCCTCAGGCGCTACATGCACTGGTGCCTCTCTCCCCACTGAGCCTTTCCCTCGGAATGACAGCCTTCTGACATCAAGCCAGCCTGTTGTGCTATACTCAACAGACTGGCACTCTCCGACCTTTTCTTCTCCCCTTACTTTCCTTTTCAATGCTCTTGGGCATTCAGAAAAAAAAAGAGCCTCATAATATGATTCTCATACTCACACTTTTCCACCACACATAAACATTTTCCCCCTGTTGTGAAATTATTAATAATTCAATTGGCCTTGTTACCCTCAGACAGAAAATATAGATTTTTCTTGAGCATCATGAAGTCAGGAATGCTGTAGGAGAGGACAGAAGATTGTGATCTTGCACTCAGATACTCTGGGGGTTGCTAGTGTCTTGATTTACTTCAAGAAAAGGACTATTTGGGCAGTTAGGGAGCCATGGTAGCCTCTGAAGTGGTACAGAATAGTCTGAGGGTGGAAGGGAAACCATGCTGCAGGGGTTTAGTTGTTGACTAAAATAGAATAATTTTAAAATATGTGAGTGACTTATATGTTTGTTGACAGAGAAGAAAGAGGCAGTAGAAATAATGAGTTTGAAGAATAATTAACTTACTGGAAAACTCCTAGCAGTCAGGAGCCAGCGAGGTCTGTAGGAAGTGAAGGGATCAGCCTCTGAGGAAGGAGGGATGCCTTTTCTCAGACAGAAAGGAGACCTATGGCGGAACAGAGGATTTGGGTATATGGTACACTATTCTAGCTGACTTTGATCTTGCTTATTATCTGTTGAGACTTAAGACATAGGGATGAAAGCTTAGAGTGGAAAAGCTTTGAGCTGGAAGGATCGTGTCCTCTGGTGGTGGCCAGGTGTGTCTTCTTTATTTATGATGGGATACAAGTCAGTGGGTCTTAAAATAGGAGCAACTGGTCTCAGAAATTAACAAGTCTAAACTTCAAGGAGGGTTACTCCCCTCTTACTCCCTAGTATCATTCTAGGAAAAAATGTAACCACAAATAGATCACAAAGCATGCTTTGAAATCTTTCTGTGTACACAGGCTTTCCTAGAGATTCTTTGGAAAATGAATCAAAAGAGCTGAGTTATTCTAGCAGTTCAATTACTTGATAGCTTTGTGGTGGTTGTTGTTGATACAAGTGAATTATTCAGCAAATACTGACTGCCCTCACTTCCAGTACTGTGTTAGAGATTGTAGGTACACTAGAGAGCAGGACGCTGTCTGACCTTAGGTCAGGTTTCTATTTGTCTACTAGTATCTCATCCCATCTCCTTTACTTAGAGGTTCAGCTGAAAGAATAGCCTAGAATGTTATTTTGTAACCCTGATATATGTCTCTCCATTTTCCCCCATCCTGCCTTATCATCCTTTAACATATTTGACTTTTACTTATTGCTTTCATTCTATCTGTGAGATCATGCAATATTTTTATCTCAAAAATAAATAGCTTTAGGGCTGGCAAAGACAGCTCGGCAGTCTAAAGCGCCTGCTCTTAAACAAGTTTAGGCAAAGCGCAGGGACCGCGGTTCAATCCCCAGCACCACATGATGTGCCAACCCTGCCCCCAAGGTGGGCTGAGCTGAGCCCACCACACACAAAAAAATAGCTTTGGTCCCTATGGAGCAACAAACAGAATCCCCACTCCCCACTAAACAAAGAGCTGTGAAGAAGATAAATTTCTCAGTAGTCTTCTCTAAAGATGGATATATTAACTTTTTCAACTGAAGTAAGTATTTTATTATATATGTAAGTTCTAACATAATTTTAAAATATATTTAAAAATAAAACAATGTGTTTTGAGAATTCTGGAACCCAGTTTTAGAAAAGAATCTATAAGAAAATATTTTTTTCCTAAAACAATTATTCTGCTGTACTAAGACCCAATAACAAAATGACTATACTTTCCAGATAGAGGATTCTAACCCCACATGATGCCCTATGGCTCTCTCAAGCCCTCCCTGATTGCAAAACTTTGCAGCCAGTCACAGTAGCTGTTGTCTCTTGGTGGGAAGCAGAGTGGCTGCATTTAGCAATCTTTGCCTCATCTCATATCTTCAGTAACTGGTCACCCTCTTCCTGTGACTGGCTGCCCTTTGAGGACTTCAATGACAATTCCAGCAGAGCACAGCAGAGAGCTGACCCACCAGCCAAGTGTAACCCACCAGAGCTCTTTGATCTGCAGCTGGGTGCATTCTTTGGGTGGCCAAGACTTTGGAAGGACAAGGGTAAGCAGTAAGTCTGGTGATTGGAAGCCAAGTCAAAGGTAATGTTCTGGAGAGGGTTTCTGAGAGCAGAATTAAATAAATAGCCTTTTCTTTTTGAAGGCTGAATCAAGAATCAGAAAAACATTCACTGACATATATCCAGGAGTTTGGAGATTAAGCTATCCCTTTAATTGTGGCCACAGAATCAAATTCTCTGTACTCCACCCTACTTTCTTTAGCATACTCAATGCTGATGAATATTTCTGTTTTATCTAATGTCAAATAATTGCCTAGAATAGTGGAAGAGAGTAGGAATGATGGGAGTTTTTGCCTTATTTTATGTTCTGGCCTAGAACGAAGTCCATTCCTAAAGCGAGGATGTTCAGGCAAGAAAAATGTAAGCTACATACTAGAAGAAGGATACAGGTAAGGAAGCCAAAGAAGCTGAGACAGTGTTACTCTCTGCTTTCTGTCTTCCTCTGTGAAGTCTGCATTTGTAACTTGGTTCAGGACTTGGATTCCTAGAAAGTTTGCAGGGAAGGGACATAGACCGGTCACTCCCTATGGGGCAACAAACAGAATCCCCATTCCCCACTAAACAAAGAGCTGTGAAGAAGGTAAATTTCTCAGTAGTCTTCTCTAAATAATTCATTTCTGTAAACTCTGTGTTTCGGGGAACCTGAAAGGAAAAGTGCATGTTCTCAAGTTTCTTCTCCAAGCACTGACTCCTGACTTTCCCATCCCACCCTCCAGCTTCCTTCCCTGTGACCTAAATTTTCGTCCTCTCTCTCTCTCTCATCTTGGTTCTCAGATCTCATTTTGTAAGAAAACCTAGTGATCTAATGGTGGAAAATCCCACATGTTATGGTAAAGCAGCTTTGTGTTTGGTAGGTTTTGAGCTACGATTTCTTGCTTGTCCTGTCTGCCCATCTTTTCTTCACTCCTTGCTTTCTCCCATACCATTTTGCCTGTGCATCAGCCCATGCTGAGTGCCTGAGAGGGCACAGCTCTTGTGTCCATGGTGATATGGTTATCCTCACTTTCATTTCTCTATTAACCTCAACTTGTTGGTGTGATTTACTTTTTTTCCTGGGCTTGTAAAGTCCATGCCTCTAAATGTCTATAGTACACTGATTTCTGTCAAACTTTCTATATAATTCCGCTAATCACCGGTTGTGTTCCACCCCAAGATCTTAAAAAATCTTAAAAATTTCTGGAGATGTTAAAAAATTTCTGGAGAAGATAACCAAGTACAGATGGGCCAAATGCTGTAAGAAGCTCAGATGGGCACCCAGGAGAGGAATTTCGTACTGGTGTGACCACGTCCCTGTGAGTTTCCCAGCCATCTCTGCTCTACCATGTTTTTTTAAAATTCCAAATGCCTACATCACTTATGCTGGGCTTACACAAGATTTTGCACAGTGTGTTCGTTGTAACACTGGTCCTAAGAGGTGCTCTGTGGAAAACAATTTCATGATCAATTAGCAATAAGAAATGTGCACATGAAACCTGGAATAGTTGAGGTTTTCAAGACGCAGAAGAAAATGTGTTTATGTTTAACCCAGAATCTTCCAATCTTATAGACTCATACACCATTTTAAATTATATAGAAAAAGTAGTGTTTCTCAGACCACATTCTTGGAAACTCTGGCACAAATGGGTTATTCAATTATTAATATGATGATGTCATGAATAGCCTATTTGTATGCAAGATTTTATCATCACATCAAAAATCCTTCATAAAAGCTGGATTTTTACATGTCTGTGGTTTTGCTGTCCAAGAGAGTAGCCACTGATCACCTATGATTTTTGAGCACTTGAAATGGAGCTGTGTCATAAGGTATGTTGAAATGCACAGCAGATTTGGGAGAGAACCTGAAAAAATTTAAATGCCTCATTAATAATTTTTATCACTATATGATAAAAGTTATAGTGATAAAAATTTCCCACTATTCTTCAGTGGGAAAGAAGGGGAAAAAACAGAGGTAAAAATCCCACTGTTTTCATATTTATTTTAATCTCCTTGGGCATGCAGTGAATTCTGAAGATTCATGCAACAAAGCTAGAAATATAGACCTTATTTTTAGCTAGTGATAGGAATGAAATTGAAGATCCTACCTAACAATCTAGATTTGTGAAATAACTAGACAAATGCATAATATTTTATAATCCTTGTATCTGTATCATGGTAAGATTTGATAGGTAGCTACATTCCACATTAGCCTGCAAAGAAGTCCGTAACTTCCTAAATTCCAAAGAACAGTGAGAAGTCAGCGTGGATGGTGGCTGAAGCAAAAGCTGCACGAAGAAGAAAATAAGCAGGATTGGGGAGCATTCTCCAAAGCCCAAGTCAGAGTGCAAAAAGAGAGGGAACAGCACCATGAAAAATACACTGCAGATGCTTTCAATCAGAAAAAAGTCTGCTCACACCACTCAAACTCTCCATCGAAAGAGAAACTGCAAGAGAAATGGATCTGATATGCTCATCTTCCATGCAGAACCGTAGCATGTACTCAGAAAGCCATACTGAATGTAATCTTCAAAAATCAGCTTTCATTTAAGAAGCTGCCAAAAGCAGAAAAGCACTACATGTCCTGCCATTCTGGAGTTCACATCTAGCAAGTCCTCTGTCTTGAAAGCTGGTCCAGTACAGTCTTTTGAGAATTTCCAGTTTATGGGCACCAAAATGTAAAGTACTAAGTCTTTTTTAAAAATTATAGACTATTCTGCTGAAACTACTTTGTCTTTCACATAATAATTTCTACCCCCAAACAGTATTTCCTGACTTCCTAAATATCTCGAGTCAGCCTGTCTCCCTTGCAGTCTAGCCACATGAGGTAATGAGTCTTAGGCTGTGAACTAGACTTCTGAATTCATTTCTCCCAGTTTTCTCACTGGCATTAATAGCAGTAACACCCTCCTACACCCATGCACACAACCTGTATGTAGAACCTTTATGATTTGGGTGCACCTACTAGTCTGGCCTTTGCACACATAATCAATTATGTACACTTCATGGATGAGGCCGTTGGGCAGCTTGCTTTTCTGTTTCTGTGGCTTGCCAGGCTCGGCCTCTGTCTCTGCACATCCAGCTCCCAAGCACTGTCTGAAGTATAGCCTACTTCGTAGTTCTCCCAGGAGCTACAACTCTCCATTCTCGTTAGCTTCCAGCATTGCACTAAACATTCCTTTACATCTGCTTCTCTAACATACATACTCACATATATTCACTTATATAAATCCTAGCTACGTCAGTTGCTGTGTGACCTTGGCCATTAACCTCCCTGTGTCTTAGTTTCCTGGAAGGTAAAACTCATAATAATAATAGCAGCTACTTTTTTTTGTTGTAAGAAATAACAGCTTCAGGAAAGCCCTCAGGACAGTACTGTGTGTGTTGTGGGCCCTTTGTGAGTGATTCCTATTGCTTGTAACAGCAGTCAGAGCGAAGGCATTAGTGTATGTTACTGTTTCTGTACTCCTGACGCACTCTTTGGGATCTCATACATTCTATGTGATCAATAAACATTTATAGTACAAAAGAATAAGGCACATAGAACAAGAAACTTGAAAATGAGAATCAATGCACTAATTTGTTACTACTTTTAAAACTGCTTTAGAAATTCTTTCTTCACATTACCAGGACTGATTTGTTGATCTTCAGACAAAATGATTTTTTTTTAAAGGAGGAGCTTAAATAAGAATGAAACTCTACAAGCTGGTAATTTGTGCTTTAGTTCCTTTTTGAAATTGTTTTGTTTTTGTGTGCAATTCTGGAGAAGCAAGCATTCATCTTAATTTATATTTGAGACCCTTGCCCTGCAGTAAAGTATGATAAAAATACACAAATGAAAATTGACTTCAGTCAAGGCTAGGAGTAATGATAAGAGGAATTTCTAACTCTCCAGATGGCAGCTACCCTCATTGTTTCAATAAGAATCTCTTGCTTTAATGAAATAAGCTGGTGGAAGAGATTTAAAAATACAGGTAAGGAAAAGGAAGAACTTGAAGTATGATCTGAACTCCAGCCTTGCCTATTCTTTGTCAGTGTACAGGACTGAAGGGAACTGTGGAGCCACACTCCAGCATCGGAAAATCAATGTGCGTCTTGCGGAGCCGCGCAGCCGCCTTTCAGTCAGTTCTGCCCCTGCTGTCTCATAACTACGTCCTGCACTAAATTTAACATGTCCCCAGACTCCCATTTAATTCTCACAGCTGGAGGACAGCACTAGTCCAGCCAAATCTGCTCTCCTACACTACCTACAAATCTGTCCTTTAGTAATTTATTTTCTCTATGAAAATAGTCTTTAACTAAACTCTAATAGATTTTTGTCACATGGCCACTGCTTTAATCAGAGATGAGTATTTTATGGGATTATTATTCGTGCTCTTTTTCAAAAGCTACTGATTAAGCACTTGCTTGATAGCTACAAGCAGCCGCAAGGCACAGTGGAGGCTGCTTGCTTTCCCGTCGTCGTCGTTGCAGGCTGCGGGTAGCCTCCCCTCCCTCCTTGGCCACCAACAGGCTGCATTCAGCTAGTGCCAACTAAGCAGAATGAAGTCGCATTTCCCTTCAGCTCCCAGCAACAGACTCCTCTCGGCAATCCTCCCCTCGATATTTTTATTTTATTTCAGCACCCGATAGCAAAATTCCTCCTTGCTCCCCATATACCAAAGCAGCTAAATTATTTCTGAAAACTGAATGCCACACTGGGAAAAGGCTTGTGTTGGCCTGCGAGGCACTGCTCGCAGCGGGATTTGCCTTGCTTCCTCGGCCGGCCGCTGGACGCGCGTCCACCATCTACGGCTGCCTTCTAGGAAAGCAGCATCCCAAGCCACCCAGTCGCTTTACACGCTAGCGTTCAAGGCTCCGGAGCAGCTGCCAAGTAACACAAAGAGGCTTCCTGTACTCAAGAAAACCCCTGCTTCTTTGAGGCCAATTTATAGCGTGGGCATGAGAATACACACGAGGCCCAAACACTAGCAAGCCTGAGGTTTTGTTAGAAGTCAAGATATCAGAAGTAAGCAGTGAGTGTTTTTGAAAGAAAAAGAAAAAGAAAAAAAAAACTTTACATTTTAATTTATGTCTCATGCTGAACATGAATATTTTCTGTAAAGTTCATAGTGGTCTAGAAGTTTTTCAAATTTTGTAGATACGTGTGCAGTTTTTCCTGTCCCCTTAATGGTCCACAACTCGTCCAAACTTCCTACGTTTGGCTCCGGATCAAATGCATAAAGTAGCACTTCATACTCTCGGCTTAGCAGAAATGTGCTAGATATAACTCTCCACTGACCTAAAATAATGAAAAATTTTAAAGCAATTAGGTATTCTTTTAATTTATCAACATTAGCTATGTTGAGGTGCCTTCAGTCACTAGAAAATGAGCAAGTCTTCTTTTCAATTATTGGTTGCTTTGCTCTAGTCGCACTATTATGAAACAAAAGCTGTTTCAATTAGCCAAACTGTGGAAGGAACAAAGGAAAGCTATTTCTTAATTGCTTTATGTGTCTCGGCAATCGGGTTTTTAGCTCTACGCAAGGATTTCCTGGGCTAATTTTGTAGCTACCTGCATACATGCTGTATTAAGTCTACTGAGTGGGCCTGGGGCTCATCTGTTTATTTTTGCATCTCTTGCTTTGAAGGATTAATAGGCTGATCTACAAAACCAGGAGACTTTAGTATGAGGCTTGGCACATTTCTTCCTTTTGCACATTTTCCTCCTTAGTAAATAAGTATACTAAGGAAGAAAACCACAGGAGTTGTAGAAAAGCTAATAAAAGAGATGTAGATTATTTTGTTCCTCATTAATGAATTTATAAAATTAACTTCTTCCCTGTATGAGAAAGTTCCAAAACCAACATACTTAAATTCACTTCTATTCTTCACATTACATTACACTTTTTAAATAAGCAACAAGACATAATGAATGAATAAGCTCAACAAATTTAACAAGAAAAGGTAAAACTCAAAATCAAAGCAGTTAAACCCAGAATGATTGGCCTATAATTAGAATGACCATCAGTCACACTTTTGCTGTATGAAGACAATCTATGTTCTGCTTCAACAGCATGATGAACTGATAAAATATATTTTTATGGTGTGATTTGTGATGATTAAATTACTTTCAATCAGTATTTCCCAGGTACCGCCATGAACAGTTTATGCTGTTACCATGTAAAAATATATTATAGTCCATGGCTGATCATCCATGTAAATAGAGACCACGATAGTAATTTCTAACTCTGCTTTACTACTCACATGTAACAAAAATTCTGATTTTTTTCTAAGTTTTACATCAGGTATGTCTTACTCTTATACTCTGATAGTTTGGAAAATAGTAGTAGGAATATGGTGGAAGTCAGAACTAGATTAAAACTTTATCTCTAATGCTATACTTGGTTTTGATCCTCTGAAACTGTAAGCTCTTCATGTGTAGAGGTAATAACACTTTACGGGTTTATTGTGCTGCAATGTGATAGAGTACCTGAGCCTAACACACAGGAGGTGGCCTCTTCCCCCACTTTTCCTCAGGACTAGAGCTCCTTCCTTCCATTTGCTTGTGTTCTATGCTAAAAGCACAGAACATACAATGTCATAGCTGAAATTTTCAGATGATTCATGAAAAGAAACATAAAAATAAATTGATTAATATGATACTGATTTTATTAGTTGAAATGACCCAATAGGAACTTCCACACAAGAGAGAAAAGACTTTATAGGCACTGAACAAGCCTTAAAGGTACTAGAGTACTATCAATGGTTTATTTTTTCAGCTAAAATAACCTATATTATTCACATTTTCCATTGTTTGTTTTATTATCTTTAATAAATGTTGGCTAGACTAACAGCTCTCATATTTCACTTTTGGTTTCTTCTCTTTTAATTTCTTTATTGAACATTTGTTCATATGCATTGTAAAAATAAATAGAAATTAACCATGGCAATGGCTAAAATATAAACCACAAATTTGAGTCAGCAGAGGTCTTCTTGGGTAACCTAACATTCCATGTCTCTGTGTATTTCATTCTCTTTGTCAATTTATTAAATGATAAATGAAAGAGATCAGAAGAACACAATATAAATTAATCCTTTTTAAGAGCTCTATATGCTTGTGGTCAAATCCCAGACCCAAAAGGAAATTTGGTCTAGGTTTTGAAAGTACTTTGGTGTCTCAGAATGATTTCATTTGATCAAGTTCCCAGAAAATACATAGTTCAGACTGGTGACAAATTGTCAGGATCTTAACAGGAAACACTGTGTATTGAAAATGAAAATCTTACCTATTTTATCTATTCTGTAATTTTGTATATATGCTCTCTGTATTAGTGGGGCTATTTATTTGTATGTGTTTTGATTGCAGATGCAGAATTGAAGGTAAATTTTCCTCCAAATTTCTGTCCTTGTCTTTCTCTTTGACTCTCAATGCCTAAATGCTTATTCATGCCCCTAAATACTCATTCATATTTGTATATAGGCATCAAGCATTTTATGCACAGTACAAGGCAAGATCACAAAATAGGAACTTAAATTTTTAAAAAAGAATGCACAAAAGATCTTCCTACCTCATATTATCCACTTTTTCTTTTTTTAATTTATATTCTGGATTTCTTACATAAGAGAAACTGTGTTATATTGAAACTTATGTGTCTGTTTTATTTCACTTAACATTTTGGTCTTAAGATGAATCCATTTACCTACTATCTCAGTTACTTTTTCCTTGTTGCTGGGACAAAATACTTGACACTGAACATTAAAGAAGGAAATGTTTATTTGGCTCACAGTTAGTGGAAGTTTCAGTCTGTACTCTGTTTGTTGCAAGGCAGAGTGACACATGGCAGAGGGCAGCCATTCATGGTGGTGGAAAACTGCAAAGAGCAAAGAGAGGGCAGCAAGCTGTGGCTTCTAGTAAGCCTCTCTCCCCTCCTTATATTGTAATGTAGATTACACACCTCAGGGCAGGGGTAGCACTCAAACCTGTAATCCCTGCACTGGATCATGAATTAATCACAAACTCTAGAAGCCTCTCCATTGATTATATGATGATTTGGGAGACACCTAGACACAAACCATAACAGCTACTAATTTTTCAAGTTTAAGTACCCCACTGTTTATAAATAGTACATTTTCTTTATCCATTCATTTGTTGATGAGCATATAGGCTGATCCCAAGATTTAGTTATTATAAATTGTGTTTCTGTAAACATGGGTGTGCAGGTATCAAGGGGAACAAGCTATGGAGGGAGTGGAAGATAGGGGATGAAGAGGAATGAAAAGAAAAGGAATTGAAAAGTGAACATATAATTTTTGAAACTGGACAGAGAACAAAAAACTGGAAGAAGTAGGGCGTGATGGGAGGGGCAGGGAACCAAAAAGGAATCAGTGTATTATGTATATGCACCAGCTCTCCATAGCGTGTGATCATTCTGTATTATAAATGGCACCAATTAAAGAAGAGAGAAAAATCAACAAAGACACATTATAATTAACACACATCAAAATACTCCCCTCTGTAGAAGTCTTCTTTCATGTGCATCTTTAGTTTCACCATCATAGCTTCTGAATCACTTCAAAATGTTTATCTTTCATTGGTCATTTTGACTTTAGGGCAGGGACAGAAGCCACCAAAGCTGATGAATAAGTAGATGAGGACACATGATAATATTTTCACCATGTTCTATGATCGCAGCTCGTATTGGGCTGTGTGAAGAGTACAAGGAATGCAAGCTTTGAGCTCAAGGAATTTCTTCATTAAGGAAAACGTACATGGAAAACAGCATGTGTTCCCTTATATATCATCTATCACATATACAGCATATTTCCATACCTTACTATAAAGGAGGGTGAGTGAACAAGGTAAAAGAGTGAATAACATACAAATTGTTGACTCCATTTAAAAAATGGGCAATAGCTATGGTAGCTAATAATTACAAATTCAAATACAATATTGAAGTTTAACAAAATGTTTCTTCTCCATATTCATTCTTCTCTGTTTTTGGCTTTCATTATACTAAAAGTAGGATCATTATACAAGGCACTTTCAATAAATTTTTAAAGGCTGATTTATGATATTACTTATTGTCTAGAGAATGTTTTTGCTGCTGTCATGTAGCAAGAGATCAAACAATGCTGTGACTAACATGTTTATTCTGGACCACACTGTAGCGTCATTTTGTTGTTAGGCCAGGCAAATTGTGCTGTAGGAAAGTAAGAGGGTATAAATTGAATTGTTCAAATAATGGTTTTTCCTTTTTACTTTACACTATCCTTCTCAATTTTTGCAGTGAGCTTGCCAATTAAAAATACAGTTTGATTGGAGTCTGAAACTGATATACCTCCCTGAGTTTTGGACCCAAAACTCAGTGAATAAGAACCACAGTGGCATGCAACCAATAACCACCCAAAACTGACTGATTTAAAAGTGCTCTGTTTTGCCACACTAGTCAGAAAGCCACAAGCATTTCACCACCCCAAGAGGGTCTGGGGAATCAATGGAAAACAGAAAAAATGAACAGAGATTGTACATAGTTGTACTCTTTCATTCTTAATAGCCATTGAAAGATTCTCAGGTTTTAATTGAAAGTCCTTCTTTGAAAAAAAATAGCTTAACTTTAAATAACAATTTTGGTTGTTTTTAACCCAACAGATGCTTTTCAATTTGTCTGTTCAAATTCATCCTAAGGAACGCAGTAAGAAAGGTGGCAGAGTTTTAAGAATTTACCTTGACTGTTTCTGCATATTTTTATACTTCAAAAATAGAGATAAGTATATTTTGCTGAATTCATGCACCTACATTATTTAAATGGCAGTGGAATACCCACCTCTGACAAAACTAAACAAAAAAAAGAGTATATAAATGAAGGGCCATTTTGTATCTCTACATACAAAATAGGATAGATATACAGCTACTTTCTCTTAATTCAATGAGAAGATTTGTACTAATAGTATTTGGACAGGATATCATGTCTGCATCTTATACGATGAATAACTACTACGAAGACAACAACATGCAATGTATTAATTATTGTAACTATCTTACTAAGCTGTTTTGAAACTGTCTCATTGCTATTTGTTTCTCAATAAAATTAATAAAAAAATAGAGATAAGTGGATGATTTTTCAGAATACATCACACTCAGGACTTATTTCACAAATATTTACTGAGAAATCCAAGTACCTCAAGACAACTCATTGGATGCTGACTATACATGACTGAAAGACAGGCTCCTCGCCATTAAGAAGCTCTTAGCTAGTAAAAGAACCCAAATAATGCAGTGAAGTCAGTTGTGTGATCAGCTAGAGTTGCAATGGCTTTGTCACTACAAAATTCATGTTGAAATTTATTCTTCGTTGTCCTGCCGTTAACAGATAAGGCTTTGGAGAACTGAGTACAACACAAGGGTTGAACCATTGACAGTATTCATTGGATTAATGCTCTTATTAAAAAGTCTTCAGAAGGGCCAGCCAAATAGCTCAGCCTATTAAAGCACCAGCTTAGGCAGATACAGGGGTCAGGGGTTCAATCTTTGGGTCTGCAGTGCCAGCCCCACCCCCGGGGCACGCTGAGATAGTAATGGAGACTGGGCGAGGTGGCACACAACTGTAATCCCAGCCCTTGGGAGGCTGAAAATGGGAGAATCACTACAGGTCTGATCTACAAAGTGAGACCCTGTACTAAATACATAAATAAATAAATAAATAAATAAATAAATAAATAAATAAATGTCTTCAAAGTCTCTGGTCCTTTGATGTCATCAGTACATGAGTTCACAGTATGGGTTCTTTCCACCTCTCTGCCCTGTGAAGATGCTCCTTCATGGAAAAGGCCATCCAAGCAAGGGACCTTCACCAGATACTGGGTCTGCAGACATCATGATCTTGAGCTTTCATGATCTTGAGAAATAATATTTCTCCAGAAATGTGAGAAGGAAAATTTCACTGTTTACTCATTACACAGTTCAAGATGTTTTGTGATACCACCAGAAACAATGAGAAAAGACCATGGGAGGAAGCCTGAAGGATTTCTCCCACAGCTGGTCTGATGTCTGAAGAAGAATCTCCAAGACAGGTGAAACAGAACTGGGTGCATTCACCAGGGAAAAAGAAAAAAGAGGTTTCCAAGCCAAGAGGGAGAGATAAGTAGGGGAGATAAGTAGGAGAAGCCATAGTGAAATGGGGAAAACAAAAGGTGAAGTTTAAGATAAGAATTAAATTAAGCAGGAACTCTTAGCTTAGATTTCATGCCAAAGACATAGGAACATGTCTCCATATGGCAAAATAAAATATTTACTCTCTAGAAAGATCACTTTCTGAATGGCATGAGTCTCGAGGCCAAGAGAAGAGTTTGGCAGATGAGGAGACAGGAAAATTTGAAAGATATTAGAGATGTGAAAAGAAAATGGGGTTTATTGATATACTATGTGTAAATGGAGAGGTGACAGAAAGAAGGAACACTGTCAAAATCTCAAGCAGTCTTCTTATGTATGTATCTTAATATATTTAGTTTTTCTGTTGAGAACTGTAATAATATATACTCTTGGACTATAGTTTGACCTTAATGAAATTCACAATATTTTTTTCCTTAATTTTAATTTTTATTAGTACATGCTGATAGCACATGATGATAACATTCATTAGAGGGTTGGCACACGTACATGGCACATCTAAATTCTTTTTCCCTGTTCCCCAATCCTCTCCCTGTAGCTCTTGGACCCTTTCCTTTAGCAAAAGGATCTAACTTCCTGTTTCATATTACAGATCGTTTTTTTCACTTTTATTTATATTTTGGATTTCTCATGTAAGACAGCCATGCAATATTCAAGTTTGTGTGTATCTTGAAGATAGACAAAAAGTGCAGTTTGCCTAGCCTGGCTGATGCCATTCATAAAAAGACACTTTTTTTCTCATGTTGTAGGAAACAATAGCTTTCTCTGGCACTAACCAATAAGGCTTTTCTGCCAACATGGTAAATGAGTTTTGGTGCATATAATTCAGCAGACAGAAATAGCAAGGTAGTTTGTGTTGGACTTGATGCATCAGCGTCATTGAACTGTGACTGATAGTGTCTCGGGCCTTCTGCATTGCTTTTAATCTTAGTGCATGGTGTTCTAGGCCAGGGCACCTCCCCTTCACCACCCTATACTAGACTTTCAAAATCATCCCAGCCATCACCTCCTCCACGAAGTCGTCTCTCATCTTAAATCAGTGCTTCCTACTATAGGATAAAATGTGCAGGGTCCTTTGCTCCCTAGATCATGAATTGCTTTGTAAGTTTGGAAACTGTTAATTTCTAAAACTTTTATTGCTTTTATATGCTGAATGTTTTTAGAAAACTTTAGATTTTTGTTTATATTCTAAAGGCAAAATGTGTGGATCAAAAAGTTCTTTTACCTATTCTCTGATATTTGAGAATATTCTCCTTATTTCTTTCACTTTCTGTAACCACATGGTCCTCACCTCCAACTGACACTGACAATTCCAAGTTAAAGGAACAATATTATGTAATCAAGATTTCTCAGGCAGGCGTTAACAACTCCACGGTTGTGTGTGTGGCTTTTGTGAACCAAGTTGTGACTTAAATCACATGACTTCACCAAGATTTAATAAAACTCAGTCATCAAAGTCAGATTTCAGACTAGATGTTTGCAAATGTTGTAGAGCCGTTCAGATCTGGTTTCATTTTTCAGAGTTTGAGAAACAACTTGAAAGAAGGTTTTGTTTTGTTTTTCCTCCCTCTCATTTAGGACAGGGTCTACAAGGGTCTACAGGGTCTCACTCCATAGATCGGACTTGTAGTGATCCTCCTGTTTTCAGCCTCTCAAGCGCTGGGGTTATAGGTGTGTGCCACCAAGCCCAGTCTCAATCGAAGTCTCAGAGCTCCCTGGGGGCGCGGCCGGCACAGCATGCTGGGGATCCAACTCCAGTCCCTGCGTCTGCCTAAGCATGTGCTTTAATCTGCTGAGCTATCAGGACGGCCGAAAGAAGTTTTTGATGATCAGAAAAAATACACCTCTCTGCGGTACTAGCAAATAAAGTTGGATAAATTGAAAATATTTTTTCAAATACTGTCTGGTTGTTGATTTATTTTCTAGTTATATTCAGTTTAGAAAAGCATCACCTGTGTTTTCTAAACTTAGAATTGAAATTAGTCAGTGAAAACAGCATCTGGCACTAGAGGCAGTTCAGTATCTAGAAAATGAAGGTCTGGGAGTGAGAAAAACTTGGCATTTGTTTTATTTAAAGTATTAAATATATCTTTTTAAAACTCCACTAAGTCAGATTATACTATGATTATTCTTAAACCCACACTAGCAAAACCAAGTTGTTAACAAGGTAATATTGTCCGCCCACCTCTCTGCCTTTGCATATCTCTGTCTCTCTTTTCTCTACCTCATTCTCCTGAAGGGCCACACAGCCTTCCCACTCATTGTCCTTCAGCCCCAGCACACAGCCCCCTGAGTGCCATTCACTCACCGTCTTCCTGTGACAGCTGCTCCTGCCTCAACTATTCGCCAGATTCCCGCTCTCCTTCCATCCGGGTCTCTGCACAAATGCTACCTCAGCAGAGCTCTCCTGCCCACTCTTACTATTCAGTCATTCAACCACGCTTGAGCTCTCCTCAAAACATTTAGTAAATAACATACTGAGCATTTTACTTCTTATTTATTTTTTTATTTTCTTTTTCAGTTCAAATTTTAACTTTACTGAAGCAAAGATATTTTCTATTTTTGTTTGCTACCTGGTTCTCCTTCATTGCTGCCAGGTATCTAATCTAGCATCTGACGCTTAGTAGGCTTAAAGCAAATAACTTACCACTCAAGTATTTTTACCTGTGGAGTATAAACAAATATTTACATTTAGTTCCTACATGGGTATGGAGTTAAGATAGTAAAAAGGAAATAAGAACACTTTATATGAAAAAAGAAACTCTTAATCAAAATAAGAGACTAGATAGAACCAATCTTCTGAAAATTATGGAAACTTTAAAAATTACTTATGGACAGGCTTTTCTTTTTAATAAATTGAAAAACATCATGGATAAATTATTTTTGATAGGCCTTTATTGATTTCATAGGACTTTTCATGCTAATCTTTGAAATACTGTCCTTAAAGGAAAAGGGTATCGGAGTCCGGAAGGCGTCAGAAGTGGAAGTAGCTGTGAAGGCCATCGTGTGACTGCACGTCTTCAGGACCCAGGGAGGCCTAGGGGTCCCGTCAGAAGGCCTCGCTACCACTCTAGCTGTCCCTGTGCCATCGCACAGAATGTGACGACATACGGGAGACAAGACCACTGGTGCCCGGCCCCGTTCTGTGCCTCAGCCCGCGTTAGCGAGCTGCACAGGCTTCCTGCTCCGCCTCCGCTGGGAAGCAGTGTTTTCTGCTTTAAGCTCAAACTCAGGGCTGCTATTTTTTACGGTCTATTTCCAAATAAAAACACATTGAGCCCCCATCACGTTTGCACTAAGTAGGATTTCTCCATCTCATCTTACTTCATTTCTCAGCCACAGTCCACATATCTTGCCACATGTCCTATTTTTTGTTTGCTTTTGATGTTTTCCGTTGTCTTTCCTTTTTAGTTCTTTCCTTTTTACAAACTTTCTCTATTTTATTTTTAATGTTTTAGCTGTAGAAAAGTTGAAACAAAACAAAAATAGACTGTGTATTGAATATTCATATTCAAAATATGATCAGTCTTATTTAATATAAACTTCTACTCCTTGATCAGGCCTCACAGAATTATTTTAAAGCCATTTTTGTAGATTGTGTCATCTTACCTACAATGTAATAAGTACTTCTTTCAGAGAAGTGCTTTTTAATATAACTAAAACACCATCATTGAAATTAGAAGAAGAATTCCTCCATCTCAGCAAATATCCAGTGTTGAAATTACTCTTATTTTAAAATATGCTTTTTTAATCATTGGTTTGTTTGAATTATGAGTCTAATCAGATGTGAATATTGCATTTAATTGGGTACTATTGGGTATGCCTGCCTATAATCAAAGCATTGCTTATTTGGATGTCTGTTTAATTTCTAAGTTGTTGAGTATTTTGTGAACTCCACATGAGCAGGAGAGAGAATGCAGGCTTATTTTTCTGATCACTGTTTCCTGATGCTTAAACAACTGCAGCTAAAATAAAAACAATAAACTAGGAGTACCTGTTCCAGGTATTCTAGGAGGTGAGTTCAGCATGGATCTGTTTTCGCCTGAGGCTGAAGGGAAGCAGGAACCAACCAACTGGGAGCTACCCATATCCAAGTCCTGTTTAGCACAATTCACCAGCCACTGCGAGACATGTTTAAACATGTACCCTCTAGATTTTGATGTGTTTATGACATCAAATATGAATAACTTCCACAAGAACCAGGGTTTGATTCCTGGTCCCCCATGCCAAGCCAGCCCCATCTTCAGGGCATAATGAGTTGGCAAATGAGTCTGGGCCTGGTGGCACACACCTGTAACCCCAGCGCTGGGGAGGCTGAGAAACAGGAAGATCACTACAAATCCGAGCTGTGTAGTGAGACCCTATAACCCTATACCAAATACAGTTGAGAGAGAGAGAGAGAGAGAGAGAGAGAGAGAGAGAGAGAGAGAGAATTTCTTTTCTCCTCCAGAAAAGACAAAATAAACTGAACCAATTTAAATCATGGGATAGAAATCCATTTATCGATGACTAGGTTGACTATACCAGAGCCCGCAGCCTTCCAAGACTGCATATGATAATTTTCTGGTACTGGGAATCAAACTGAGGGCTTCCACGTGGTAGGCGAGCATTCTACAGCTCAGCCACCTTCCCAGCCCTAAGAAACTTTTTAGATAAAAATGTTTAACAAATTTTACAAAATTCATTTTTTAAAAATTTCTTAGGGTCTCATAAAACTTTGCTTTTCCAATAAACTACTAGGCATCTGTAGCATTGGATACTTGATATTGATAGATTTGGTAGATGCGCACATCATATCTATGTGATCTATATCTTTTAAGAATTATGAATTATCCTGGTGTTCAGCTTTTTAGTCACCAAGAAACTGAAAACTAATACTGGCTCAGAAACATTTTCATGGAGGCATAAAATATCAAGAATTTCAAATAAGCTATAAGGAATCTCTTTTATAACAACCATACGGAAGATAAGTGCTAGCGTTTCAAAACATTTAAATATTATTTCATGAACTTCCAAACTTACTGAAAACAAAACTTACTATGAGTTGCTGTGTCTACAATGTTTAGATAATGTACACATATTGAGTCAAAATTTGAAGCACACTTTACCAAAGACGGAGAAAGAAGAATGTGCTATGACAAAATTTTGGACAGCATTCTCAAATTTATGGCCTTACCTGCTTAAATGTATAAATAACAAGGTCTTAAATATGGAACAATATTTTGAGCAGAGAAGCAAATTGGAACATACAGAAATAAATGTCTTTCTTCTTAATGTATTTTAGGGACTATATGGAAAGGTAGTCAGTGGCAAAAATATATATTCCATAATTATTAGTGTTATATCCAGTTTATTGGATATAATACTCAACACTTTAATACATTATCATAGACTAATTTGTTGTTTAGCAAGCCTTTAAAATGCCCTATCTCAAAACACTATCTGCCCATTGCCATTTTCCCAGTGCATTCCTTCTTTTTATTCTATCTGGATTAGGATTTACAGATTGCTGAAGCACAAAATCTCAGTTAGCAGCAGCATGCTGTGAAACTAAAAATCTATTAGGAAACTGTGATAACTGGACACGTGTCAGCACCCACAGCTCACTCATGAGAGCCCCCAGGAGATGCGCAGTTGGCCCGCATCCACCTGCCGCAGCTGCTTGCTGAGCTTTCTGCTCTCAAATTATGCTGCTTTGTAGAGATGGAGAGCGAGGGTAAGAGGTTGTATCCTTTTCTCCCTAGTCACCACCAAATCCTCCACCATTACTTACACTTTGATTCTGCAGTTTAAAACTATATTCTTAATTCCTGGGTGTAAAATAAAAAGATGAAACTTCTGGACATTGCAGATAGAATTTTTTTAATATTGTATATTTATCTATTTTTATCCCCTGTGATATGAGGCATTTTAGAATTAAAAGTTGAAGGCCAGCTAAATAACTCAGAGGATTAAAACACCTGCAAGCAGGCACAGGAGCAGAGGTTGGGGGTTCGATCCCCAGGCCTGCCATGCTGGCCCTGCCCCCAGGGCACGCTGAGATGGCAATTGAGACTGGGCATCGTGGTACACTTCCATAATTCCAGCTCTTGGAAGGCTGTAAACTGACAGATCACTATAAGTCCCATCTAGTAGTGAGACCCTGAACACCTTGTAGACCCTTCCCTTAAAATACCGAAAAAAAAAAAAAAAAAAAGGAATTGAAAGTTGAACTGGTTCGAGGGTAAAAATGAATACCTTAAAAATAACCAAACAAAAGGTATTTTTCTATGCTGTTTGACACACTGATTTATCAATCACATAGGAGTACATACTAAGAGAATGGAATGTTTCTTGTATTGTACGCTATCTCTGTACACAATTCTATATTTTCTATACTTTAGTGTAGGAAGCATTCATATTTGTGCATGCCACTGAAAATGTTCCAGAGATCATACATTATTCTTTTGACTGGAGAACTGATGCTTTTGACTTAGAGGACATTTATGATGCTTTGGGTCTCAGAAAGGGTGATAGAGCTGCCCTTTGTCCTACCTATGTTCCTGCCATTGTGGGGTCATGTTTGTACAACAACATCCATTTCTGAAAGGGTTTGCTGAAGGCTGCTTTGTGCTTTAACCACAGAGTGGAGAGAAGTTAATCTCATAAAGGCATCCCTGTGTATGCTTCATTCTTCCTTTATCCAAAGAATTAAGTAGTTCTAGGCACAGCAAGGATTATTTTATGCTTTTTACTCTACAGGTCACTAAATATTGAATAGTGTTCTCTTCTCTAGATTTGAGAAGGTCTACTTTGTGAAAGATGTTTAATTGCATAACACAATTGGCTGTTCTGCCATTAATTGGCTAGCAGTGAGAACTAAGCACATTTGTGCTCCACTTTGCAAGGATTTTCTGTTCACTCGCCTCAAGTTGTTACTCTGATTTCTCGGCCAAATATTTGATTAAGGCAATTGTTAAGTGTACGCAGAGTATAACTCAGAGAATAGTTACAATTATCTTTAACATTGGTAACAGTGGAAGAAATGGAAGCCCACCCAGTGGTTTCTGTATGAAATATAATGCAAAACTTATTACAAAGAAATATGAGTCTCCTTAAAGCCTTAATGAGAAAGGTTAAGCATTGTATGGCTTTTGATGGGAGGAGAAAAACCTAGAAATAATGAAAAACAGCTTTAGGATTAAATTGAAATAATGGTACTTGTTTCATAGTAGTCTAGAAATGGACTAAACTCTATATTTTTATCTCCAGTGTTCACAAAAGCTATTCATTTGTCCTGTTTTTTCAGGTAGGCTTAAGGTACCAGTTCCTTCTTTTTGCCATGTCAATCCATTAGTTGAATAATGGAAATATAATGTCTAAATCCAAACTCCCACATTCAATAAAAAATGCTACTCTCTCCCTCATGGAAGAAAAGAGCCACACAAAAGAAGTAATTTTTAAAGAAATGTGGAAAACACTGTATTTGGTGTCCAGCACCACACAAAAGAAGGGTAGAAAAAAATGTTCTCCTCCCCCAGACATAGTAAATTGTATTAATTTTTACCAACTGACAGTCTAAGATTTCTTTGATTATCAAAACATAGGCATGTCTTACGCCTGCTTCTTCATACATATTGTAAACCAACTTTAAAATCAAACTTGAAATGCTGGAGGATAAGCCAATGGTGTTCTATTTACATCTAGTCACCTCTACTCTCTGAAGCATTTCACACCATCTAAAACCTCACTAAGCCATTTCTTGCAGCTATCCATGCATATATCCACTGCCTGTTTGTTTTGTCCATCAGGTCTATGAGTGAAGAGGAAAAGAAAGTCCTTGCTGGAGGAGCTTCCAAAAGATTCCCAGCCTTGTGAAACACTCGAAAGGCCTCTGACTTTCCAGAATGGCTTACTACCTTTCTTCCTTTCCTGGAGAAGACTTTGGAGGGCAAGGAGTCTTCATGTTCTCATACCTGAGTCTGAGTTAATATTTAATATATACTTCTTACTTGGCAACTGGCAACACCTGTAGTTTTCAAAAGTTTAAAAAAACTTTGAAGAAAGTAATACTTAAGTTTTAAATTTCTATGGACATATATTGCTTCATTTCATATGAATTAAAGAAAGAAGAATTTCTAAGCTTAACTGAAGTAGAAACTCCTGGAAACCTACAGAGTTTCAATTAGCCAAATTATTTAGGGACCCACACAGTTGAAACTAAGCATTCAGCATTTGGGGAGAATTTGTGGGTTCTAGTGATGCCAAGTCACATGGATTATCTGATCACTTGTGATTATAATTTGTTGGCAGAGTGTTAAATTTTGGTAAGGCTTGTGGAAAACTAAATGAAGTTCTTAATGTTGTTGTTTGCTTGTTTTGGAAAGCAAAATAGAAAAGGGACCTTTATGGGAATAAGAGAACAAAGAATTCTTGGGCTCTAATCCATGACCTGTCACCCACTGAAAGGAAGATACCTTTTTTCTCTACCCTCCCTGGCCAAAAGTGCATGGAATGCCATCCCCCCTACACCTCCGTCCTCACCGCCTATCCCAAGGACCAGGTGAACTGTAACAGCAGGGGGACCATGGTGCCTCCAAAGATGAAACAGGTGCAGGTTCATCCATTACGTGAGGCAGAAACCCCTTCCAGGCTAGGCTTTCTCAAAACAACTCAACACATATGACCGCATGGATAATTATCAACCTATCCCAGTCCAGCAGCTCTTAAGATCTACTCCCAGTTCTTCTATTAACAAGCCAGAGCTGTGCCCGCTCAGCTTCTCTGCTTCTCGGATCTGTTCTTTGCCCTTTCCTCTCCCTTGTCAGAGCTTTTGCCTAAATCGGAAGGCTGGCTCACACTCAGTCCTGGCACTCCGGGATGCTAAGACAGGAGGATCTGAAGGTGAAGCCTCGCTTGCGCAACTGAGTGACTTACTGATTTACTGACTCTGTTTCAAAATTAAAAGGGCCAGGGAAGTAGCTTAATGTGAAGGTCCTGGGTTCCAACTTCAAATAAATAAATTAAAATAAGTAAATAAATATAAGTAAGTGAAGCTTTGTCTATAAATTCATGCTATTGTCTCAGCTTTAATTATCATTACTGAGTCAAGTTTCCCCACAACATCCTGTATTAAAGGGCTAAAATTAGACCTTAGGATAATAAACAGAAATCATTATTTGAAAAAAATAGCATTAGTATAAAAAAGAATTCTGGAAGAAAATCAAATTTGCTGACATACTGAGTCTTTCTATTTCAGTGTTGATATTTTCCCACATAAAAATATACTTCTAATAGCTAGGGAAACCATTTATATACTGACTGTAAAAAGAAAGACTATCAACTGAAAACACTGGTGTCTCTTTTCTTTGTTTTTCAATGTAATCATCCACTGAAAATAGGGCAAGGTGTTTAAAAGTAATCACACACATCTACTGCTTGCCCCAGTGTGCTGGGACCAGGGTTGTTGGGAATGTGTTTGGGAGGACTTAGACATCTTTTGAACCATATCTAAGAACTGTACCTGATATGACTCTAAAAATGCAATAAATCTCATTTGTTGCTAGCATAGCCAAAGGTTGTTCTTACTGGCAAAGCCATACAAGTAACAGGGAAACACAGCCACAAATCAGTTCTGTGCTCTAAGTAGACAATGTGGATCCCCATGTGTATCCCAGAACTCAGTGCACCCCTGTCAGCTTCTTTTGTCCTCTACAATGTATTAGTACACTGTGAATAATTAAATCATGTCATGCTTACTGTGGACTATCAGAGTGATGCAATTAATTTGATTTCTTACTGTAATAATTTAAAAGTATTGCTTCCCTTCCCACAGGGAACCAGCTTTACGCAGCAACAACCTTTAATATAGAGTGACCAAGCAACTAACTATAAATGCTATGTTGAGTTCCAAGTCATTATCCTTGAGCTACTATTCATTTCAAGTCATAAATACTTGTACACACTTTAATTCATTTAGACAAAGAAAAAGACATAGCCAATAAAATGATTTCCATAATTAAAGCCTTAATGTATGAACACAGAAAACAAATAAAACTGTTTCTGGTACTGTTTGTAACAAAGTACCAGAAACATTCCATTCTATACACTAATGTGATGGTAGTAAGACTTAGGACATAAACTCAATTGTAGATAATAATCTTCCTCATTCTTCAAATTTATGACTCATATACATTAGAACACGTGGGTCTGTGTTAAGTTGGATGCTTTCTGGCATTCATTGCTGGAACTTACTCTGACATTCTCTACTTTATTAACTGCCAAATTCTGGTATATATATATATATATATATATATATATATATATATATTCCTTCTTGCTCACCCATATTCCTCCTTCTTACTCTTTTCTTACCCTTCTAACCTGGCTCTTGTGATTCTCCAGAGAAGTGATTCACTTGACTGTCTTTTACTTCCTACCTAACTAGGCCAACAGGTTAATTCCAAGTCTAACCCGAAGCATGCACTTTTATTCAGATTTTGCCTCCACTGTTCCTTTGTTTTATATCTTTCAGGTTGGGCTTCCACAGAATCCTACAGTATGGAGCTACCTCATGGATTCTCCTGTGCCTCTGATTTTTTTTTCTGTTGTTGTGCTGGTTCCTTCCTTTTCCTGTCCTCAAAATACAAGACTCTGTGAAAGTTCTCTCCCTGGGCTTCCTTTCTTGAGACTCCCTGCGTGTCCTCTGGCATTACAGACAGAGCTTGATGTCAGTGATACCCAAATCTCCAACCCCTCTGCTGATCTTTTCCTTTCAGATTTTGATTAGTTGCCTGATAATTCTGCTACATGACTCAGCTACTTCTTAAAACCTCACATTGTCCCAGGAGCATCTTCATCTTCTCCATAAATTCAGCTGCTCTAGCTTGCTCTTTGTATGCACTGGGGCCACCACTCACCCTTACCTCTTTAACTCACTGTGGACCCACTTTTTCATTAATATGACCTCTCCATCTAGCATAGCCCTGTGCATCCTTCTGCACAATTATTTTTTTTTCATGTTACAAATTTGTCTTCCAATGTTGTTGCAGGGGGTCTTCCTGATGAAGCGACCCCCAACACTCTTTCTGCCCCTGCAGCACAGCTTTTTCCCATACCCAAAAACATTGCACACGTGGCTAGCATAGGCAACATGTGTGGTGTGTAAAACATATAGCACTTTTTTTCTTTGAAAAGAAATTTAATTTCTGGTTAACTGACTATTCCTCCTGGAACTCAGTCTATATGCATTTACACTTGGTCATGGGGCCGGGACACGCTTGGCAGGGCCACCGCAGGGGCTGTCACCCCAGTAACTCTTGCTGTCCTTTTCCCTCTTTCACCATTTGCTGCATCAACTCCTATGGCTAGCTGAACATTTTAAGTAAATTTTGAAAATTTAATGGAAAGTTTTCACACAAAAATGTCATTTTACACCTCTCTAAAAAAGTATGAACTTGCCAACATCAGGAAATGGTATGGAATAAAGACTGTAAGTATGGGCAGGAGGTGAGGGGGAATGGGTGAAGGCGACAAATAGCAACCAAGCCCTTCCCATGTGCTGGATAGCTTGGCACACACCAACACACACACACACACACACACACACACACACACAGACATTGTTTCATGCTTTTTGTTTTTGTACCAGTCAAACTCAGGAGCTTATGCTTGCCAAGCAGGGGTTTGTGCCACTCAGCTATCTCCCAGGCCCTGTGTCATGCTTTTGTTGAGGGAGATAAGATCTTATTTTTCTTATTTTAAGATGCTAGCAAGTGACAGAGCCAAGAAGGAATCTGCATCTCTCTAATGAGGCAGCCATGTTACTAAAATGCAAATTGCTAGAAAAAAAAATCTCTGTGGTACTTTTACAAAAACAGAATGCGCAGAAGACAAAAGCAAACTGAAGTTCAGAACAGGGAAGCTGCTGCTAGCCCTTGTGTCTTTAAGCAAGTATTCTGTTGCCAGAATAGTCTGGCTTCCTAGTACTAAGATGAAGTAGCTATCAGTCAAAACATGACAGATTCACCCTAGAGTTATAAATCTTTCTTTGGGGCACTTCTGGTCACTATTATCATAGGTGTTTCATTTCCAAGGACTGCATAAATCTCTATAATATAAATAGTATAAATAACATATTTTACTTCCTGTAGCTCTGGTCCTTTTCAAAATGAAAGCCTATGTGCAGAGAAAATGTACAAAAGATATCAGAGGGGCTCTCCCTACTGTCTCTATAGATGTATTAAGTACCGATATTCTTTCTAACTCAAATCTGCTTGCCAAAGAGAGAAAACAGAGAGAAACAATCTTACTCCAGGAGCTTGTGCCTTTCAGACGCGTGCAAGCTACTATCCTTCTCCTCTCCTCTCCTCTCCTCTCCTCTCTTTTTGGCCATAATTAGTTTCTTTAATCACAGCTAATACATCAGTCTTCATTCTTTTAATGGTTTTTCTTGCTCTTCTCTGAGCGCCATCCAATTGCTTTACATATTTTTAGTGATGTGTAAACCAAAACTAAATGTGATATTCCATGTATAATCCTTCTTTTACTATGCCTCATGTAGTATCACCAAAGCTACTGGTTCCTCATAAAACACCTTTTTAAAAAAACAAATGACAATAGCCAAGGAAAACAAAAGAAACCATGGGGAAGAGATAGCAATGGTGCCTATAACTGTTTTAACTTCAGGGTATATTTATAGATATTTTCTTTTCAATTTTAGTAGGCTTGGTTTGCTATTACTCTTATATCATTTATGATATCCATACTATTATGTCGCTATTACTTGTGACATTTGTTATTTCAAGAGTAGTTTTTATTTTCCTTTTTTACATGTAAACCCTTCTGCTTATTTCTCCAGTCCTCTCTCTGTGGCCAGAGCCCTAAGCACTGGACTAATTCTCTAAATAATTCACACTTACCATCTTGACCCAATACTATTATGGACTACTGGACTATTTTGGAATGTTTTTCTGAGTTCACACACCTACAATATTTAAATGATGGAACTAAACAAAAAAAGGGAATATAGATGAATGACCATTTTGTATCTGTGTATTCAAAATGATTAGGATAGATATACAGCTATATTCTCTTAATTCAATGAATAAGAGGGATTTGTTTTAATAGTATTTATAAATAGGATATCATGTCTGCATCTTGTACAACAAATAACCACTAGGAAGACAGTATGCAATGTGTTAATTACTGAAACTGTCCTACCAATTTGATTTGAAACTGTCTCATTGCTATTTGTATCTCAATAAAATTATGGAAAAAATAAATAATCCACATTTGCCCACCCAATTAAACCACCAAGCACCCTTCCTTCCAGACGCCTGGCATAAGAAGTCACTGTCTTGAGTCAGTTTGCTTCTTCTCATCCCCCTGTTGCCACATTTTCTGAAAGGATAAACATCACATCCTTGGCCACACTGCCAGCCCTAGCAGACCTATTTGCTGTCGAGACCTGGCCTGAGCTTCTTTCGTCCTCATTGGCCACTCTGGTGTCACCCTCAGCCATCCTCTGTTCTTCTCTCATGGTGGTAAACATGCATACCCTGCAGGCTATTTTCAAAATATGCAGGTCATGAATTCAAAGTTTATTTGGATTTCAGAGTTCGAGCTTTGTGTTATAATAATTCACTCTCCGTTTTGGAACTTTCTTGAAGCTGTCATATTGGAATTCAAGGAACAAAGTGTTATTTCAATCATGACTTGGTATGTTTTATCTGAGGAGGAATGGAAGACTGGCTGAGAGGTGGGGCTGTGGAACAAAGCTGCCTGCCCAGCTGTACCACCCTTTGTAATGAGATACTGTTGTGTTTGGACCTGGAACAGCCCCCAGAGGCCGAGGCCTTGGCACAGCCCGCAGCACTGTTAGGAGATAGTGGAGCCTTTAGGAAGTAGGTTGTGGGTAATGGAGGAGGGGTCTTGGAGGGGATACTGGGATCTCTGGCCTTGTCTGTCCAGGCAGCCGTGAGGTGAGCACCTTGGCCCCTCCATGTCTTCCCTCCCTCCACAGGCCCAAAGGTCAAGGCCCAGAGACCAGGGACCTCTGCAACCATGAGGCAAAATAAACCTTTCTTCCAAGATTTTTTCTCAGATGTTTTGATATAGCCAGGCAAATCTGACTAATGCATACTTAAGTGCTTTGGTTTCCATATCTGTAAAATAGAGATGTTAGTGATAGTCTCTTGCTTCTGGGACTCTAAGATTTGATGAATATGGATCCTAGAAAGGTTTTAGAAAAGGAGCTATAATTTCATAATATTTTATGGTATTGAAGATTTAAAATGTCCAAATAGATTCTAATATATTTTTAAAATAATATTTTCAGAATTCTGGAAAACTATTCGGAGGCCAAAATTATAACTAGTTTTTCTATGTTTAGTTTTTTTTATTTTATGTATTTGGTACAGGGTCTCACTACACAGGTTGGACTCATAGTGATCCTTCTGTTTCAGCCTCCCTAGCACTGGGATTACAGGCATGGGCCACCATGCCTGGGTTTGGTGGTCAGCTCAGCATGCCTGGGGCAGGTCCAATGCGGCCTGTGGTGCTGGGGATCAAATCCAGGTCCCTGTGCTTGCCTAAGCAGGTGCTTAGTCTGCTGAGCTATCTCCCCAGCCCTATAACTATTTTTAATTAAAAATATTTTCTAGCTTATAGGTCATCAGTGGAGAGCAAAAACACCACAATGACACACAGGATTTGGATGTAGAGTTATTTACGTCAGTGGTCACTTGTCCAGGTCATTCCCAAAATGGCAGACCCCGCTCTGGTGGTCTACAGCTTATATGGGGTAAGCAGACAGGAATTACAGAGGAAGGATACTTGGCAATTGGGAATAGGCTTACATGGTGTCCATCGCAGTGGTCAGCCATGCATCACAGTGACCATCTGCTTCTAGGAGGCAGAAGCAACAAGAGCTGGAACAGGAACTATTATGTGGGAAGCTAAGAAGTGATCATTAAGTTCATGGATTTCACTGACTTCAGACATTATATTTCTCCTCTGATAACCTAACATATTATTTCTATTATGTATTAAAATACATTCAGTCCATTGGAAATACACAAAGATATATTTAATTAAAAGAAACACTTAAATTTGAGTAATTTTACATTTTGGCATTGAAATTTTCTAAATTTAAATGATAGGTGTTAACATTTACTGAGTGAATTAGAAATTATGTGAGCAATAATTTGTAAGTCATTGAATGATAACCAAAACATTTCCTTGGTTGGCAATAGAGGAAATTGAGAGACTTAAAAATATGACCTATTGAATTTTCATGAAAGATGGAAATTAATTTCTTATAAGACTTAGTACTCCTCAAAGTGCTCATGACAATTATAGTTAGTTTAATAGTAGTATAACCTGTTAAACTTTTTTTTTTATCTAGACTGAGCTCAAGAAGGAAATTATATCTATCAGCACTGAATATTATGTATTATAACAATGTTAACTTTTATTGAGTGCTTATTTTTAGTGAGGCACTGTTGTGTATCATATGTATTGCAATTAAGTTTGTTTAATTATATTTGTGGATCTAATAAGTATGTAAAGTTACTAGGAATTAAAAGACCCTACATTTTCACAGAGAAACACAAAAGACACTTTTTAAACAAACGGAATGGAGCAAATAAGAAAGGCTTATAAAGGTCAGCTACTCCATGCAAATGGTGAAACCAGAGCTCAGAAAGGTATAAGAAGAACATGGTTACAGCAACAGAGGCACGTGAAGACTGTGGGTTTTCTGTTGTGAGTCTGATGCTACTGAGTACAGCAAAGCTGACGGGAAACATGTGAATTCATCACTCTGGACACTGCAGATTTCTCATAGAGATTCAGTCTTCAGCACTCATCTACTCAACCAACAAACATTCACTGGGTATCTACCTTTCACCATTGCACTTTGTGAGGAGCTAGTGATGCCAAGACAAAGATGGAACACATAGTAGAGAGGTGCATGTAAGCAAGAGTATCACTGGGGTGTGGCCAGTGTACAAAGGGACAATGGAGGCCAAAGAAGGAAGTGATTGCCTCCCTCAGGCATTAATAAATCCAGTTGCTTTAGCGGAGCCATCTATACGGTGGAAAATAATTTGCAGACACAATGACTAATGTAAAATAACTTAATCTACCTTAGTTATTAATTTTTAAAAAAATCAGTTTATAAATTCCTGGACAAAACTACACTTCAGAACTACTATTCTGAATGTGGAGTGGAGGAGCAGTCACTGTGCCTGCCGCTCTTTCTCTCTAGAGACATTGACCATAGATTTTTTTCGTTTTACAGAACCGGGGATTGAACTCAGGCCCTTGCACTTGCCAGGGAAGCGTTTATTCTACTGAGCCGTCTCCCCGGCCTGTTGGATATAGATTGATGAGCTTATTCATTCATTCATTCATTCATTCATTCAACAAATATTCATTGGACATTTATTATGTGTTACACAATCTCTCAGACAGTATAATACAAAAGTGAGAATTTTTAAAAGTTACCATTAGTTTATGTGATAGAATTTAGAAAAATACAGTTCTGGTCTTTTGGATGGGGAAGACTAATTATGAAATCTTAAGATATTTTTAGTGACTTTTAAAAAATTGCAAAACAAATCCACGTATGATGGTGGTGCATGCCTATAATCCCAGCTTCTAAGGCTGAGGTAGGATGATCACAAGATTAAGGCAGTCAGGGCAACTGAGACCTTGTCTCCAAAGATATTTTTTTTTAAAGGTTAGAGAGGAATGTAGCTCTGTTTTTCTTTCTTTCTTTTGATTCTTTTGTCTTTCTTTTCACATAAAGTTTGTATAAAAATCATTCTAGGTTTTTAAAGTGAAATATCAAATATGTAAATCTGTGAGCTGATAAATGCTTTTGTTACAGCAACTTTTTTAGCAGCCTACAATTTTTGTGTGTGTGTGTGTGTGTGTGTGTGTGTGTGTGTGTGTGTGTGTAGGGCAGGGTCTACAGGGTCTCACTGCAAAGATGGGTCTAGTAGTGATCCACCTGTTTACAGCCTCCCAAGTGCTGGGATTACAGACGCGTGCCACCACACCCAGTCTTAATCACCCAGTCTCAATCACAGTCTCAGTGAGCCCTGGGGAAGGGGCTGGCACAGCAGCCCCGGGGATTGAACTCCCGGCCCCTGCTTCTACCTATACAGGCACTTTAATCCGCTGAGCTATTTGGCCAGCCCATCAGGCTACAATTCTGTCCAGTAAGAAATACTCCTGTCATTGCGTGTCTAGCATGTGCACCCGAATGGCAGCTCTGCACATAGAGAGGCTCGGCCACTGGATGACCTCAGCTCTTGCGACTTCAGAAATCCTTGAAGGTGAACGAACACTAATGGGTTCTAGTAAATTCTTCCACACCTAACAATCCATACAAAACACAAAACAATCGATACATTCACATGGTGCTTCTCTAACCTTCCTTAAGTTTCTCCAACTGGCTGTACCGTGATCCCTTTCAGGGGTCCTATAATCCTGGCCATGACTCCTCACCTTGTTAGAACATAATCCTTATAAGTTAACCAAAACACTGTGAAAGTGGGAGGTGAAAGAGTCAGTCCTGCTAACATTCAAAGAACTCATTTGTTCCATAAAGCAGTGACTCGTGCTGACGGCCCCTTGTTGCTTGGGGTCTTCCTGCTCCCTACAAGGACGCGGGAGGGCTTCCTACATGCGAGCGCGCCTTTGCCATCGTCTTGGCTCTGCTCTGATTTCATGACCTCTGAGTTAATCCTTCTTTTCTCCCTATTAACAAGTGTAAGCGGGCCGACTTCAAACAAACTCTAATAGGTCACCAGGTTTAATGGGCACAGAGATAATCATCTAAATTACATTTTTAGGCCTGATGGAGCAGACAGACTTAGAGAGCGCGCTTCCCCAGCATTTGCTGGTAGTCAGCCAGGCTGCCGGTCTCCCAGCGGCTGCCTTGCCCTCCTCCCGAGGGGCTGGGTCCTATTGACTGATCAGCAAGGGCAGCTGCCTTGACTTTCTTCTCCCGCAAAGTGTGTCTGGTCTCGAAAGCACATGAAAGTTAAATGCGGCCACAGCTCAAACACCAGACGCACTCTTTTCATCTCTGGGGAATTATCTGCCCCTCCTTGGAGACCACGGTCCTCCGCGCAGCAGTTGTTGCTGATTTTCATGATCTATTAACACACAGGAATTTTCACATTAAAGAACTTTCTCCTGAGCTGATTTCTTGCACCATCTAGGAAAATGCCACTCCCAATTGCACGCTTTTTATTGCTCCAAGAGTCTTACCTTTAAAAAGAATAAGACCATGGAATTACTCTAAAGATAAAAAGACACCAAAATAACTTCACTCCTGAAATTCAAAGATAAACATCCCTTTGAAATGGCGGAGGAAATGTCATTCTGAATTGCTTTTACAATGCAAACTCATGCAATTTGATTACACATTTTGGTTTATTAGCAATGAAAAGAGCAGCCTTTCCCTGAATACAGTAAGGTGTCCGGTTATATGGTAATTCAACATTCTAAAACACCAATGGCCTGAAATCATTCAAAATTAACCAAATGTCTACTATACAAATGCATATGGTACATCTCTCATCCGTGTGACACTTTATAACTGACAGAACTCTTTTGTTTTATTATCAAGTTATAGTTAATAACAACGCAACAGCATAGGGTAGGTGGAGAATTAGCTCTGTTTTTCACATCCTAGCAATTTTCTAGGAAGTTCATGTTCTGTGTCACTGAGATAAGAAGCGATAGAGTAAGCGCACAAGTCTGGGCCTTCCAATGCCATATTCAACCCATGTACATAATTGAATAGCACTTTGCAAAATATGATCTGGTGGAATGTACTGGTGGCTTTGTTTTTTCTTTTTAAGCTTTGCTTCAGGAGGACTGAATGGCAGAGTTTGTAGGTAAATTGTATTTACTCAAATTAGCATTCTAAAGTGGACAGAATCAGATATACTGAACTGATTCAGCAAGGAGGCTGATTTGTCAATATAGCCACACACATTATAATGTTTCTGAAACCTTGGACGGCTCTCAATAGCATTAAGCTTACAAAAGCCACAGACATATGAAATCATATGTTGATTTAATGCAGAAGAAACTAGAAATCTAACAAATGAAATATGAATGATTTAAATGAAATCCAGAATGGAAAGAAATGCTTGATCTTCATAAATTCCAATCTTACAACACTCAAAGGCATTTTCTGAATTATAAAATATTTACCTTCCCCTGGATATCCACCAAAAAAGAAGAAAAAGAACAAAATAATGTTGAAACTTCATACTGTATGTAGTCATGGTTAATCCTTCAGAGGACTGCCTTAGTTCATGGATACGTTCATGGATATGTGACCTCTATAGTGAGATCCCCAAACACAAGTTGGAAAGAGAGAACAGGAAACTGAAGCGCAGAGGGTATTAATTCTAAAAGACAGAATTTTCAGTAACATGAGGATTGGTCCAGTGATCACTAAAAATTTCATTGTACTTTCATGACTGAATGCTAGGGTGAGCGGGGCTAAGATCAGGTAACAGGATTCATGTGTAACTGTGCTACTGAGCATCAGTCTGGTCCGATCATGAACAAAGACTTTCTTTTCATTTTGGTTCAATTTTAGAGTTTTATTTTCAAAATTTTACAAAACACATGTGCTTTTCTTTTGGAAAATAATGTATAAACAAAAACATAAAAAAGGAAAATGTATTTTTAATATGTAAGTGATTAAGTTTATCTCCAATATATGTGACTTTGTTTGGTGGATCTTTTACCTGATATTTAGTTAAATTGTCCTTTGCATTTTCTTTCATTTTTTTTGTTTTCAGAAATTCAAATTATGTCTAATAAAGACAAGCAAACTGAGAAATAGTAGTGTATGTTAACCAAATAATCATTGAACTACTCAATATGATGTGATACTACATCATATTGTGAGTAAGTCAAGCTTACCTTTCAGAATGTTAGGAAATCTGGAAGAAAACTTTAAAAATACTTTTGTTGCTTACAATCACTTATAGGAAAAACTATACAATGTTGCAAAAATGAACAGAAACACATTTGTATCTTAAAATATACAAAAGTGGTCAATCTAAACCTGGAAGTCAAGTGAAGGGAAGCACAACAGAAAGGTTGAATTGCTCAACTTTCTACAGCAATGAGATAATTTATTAAATGTGTTTATTTGGGCTCAGTTTTGGAGGTTCCAGCCCATGGTCACATGGCCTGATTGCTTCTGTAGGGCAGAAGCAAGACCTCCTCAAAGAAAGCCAACATTTTGGCCCTAGCCTTCCAAGGTTAATTAAGACTCAGAACATATGAGAACTTGTACTCTAATGTCATGTAACTCAGTAGTGTCCCAAATTTTCTGATCAAGGAGATTATAGGGCCAAAGAGGAAAGTGCTCGATGATGTAGAGTGTGTCTAAGGAGAGTCACATGGAGAGAAAACATTCTCTCAGGCTTTCACAGAGAGCACATTGGCCAAGCAATGGCCTTGACTCATCCACATGGCTGACACTGACAAAAGATCTACAATCTTAGGTACAGGATCTCAGGATAAATCCTGAGGGGATTTCACTGACCTTATTAGATCCAAAAGCTACAATTCTTGTTGCATAGGTCTTGCTTTATCTTGGTCTTAACCATTCAGCAGAAAAGTATAAAAATGAAGTATAAGAAGTAAAGCCATGCTGTTATGTTGAGCTGTAGGGGACTCAGGTCAACAATTTCTGACATTTCCAGTGAAGCGAAAGACCCAATACTATTATGGACTACTGGACTCTTTTAGAATATTTTGCTGAGTTCACACATCTATAATATTCAAATAACAGAACTAAACAAAAAAGGGTATACAGATGAATGTCCATTTTGTATCTGTGTATTCAAAAGGGCTCGGATAGATATATAGTTCCATTCTCTTAATGAATAGAGGGATTTGTTCTAATAGTGTTTGTAAATAGGATATAATGTCTGCATCTTGTACAGCAAATAACCATTAGGAAGAATGTCTGCAATGTGTTAATTATTGAAACTGTCCTAGCAATTTGGTTTGAAATTATCTCATTGCTATTTTTTTTTTCAATAAAATTCTGGGGAAAAAAAAGACCTCCTGACTCAAGCATGCACCCTTGCAGATCTGTTCACTCCTGGTTAAGGAGCAAAAGAAAAAGAAGAAAAGGCCTGGGTGCCTGGGAGCCCCTTCGAGGCCACACCCCCTGACCTAAGACCTCCCACTAGGCCCTTCTCAGAGTTTCTGCCATTTCTCAACAGCAGGAAGCTGGGAACTAAGCCTTTAACATATCAAACTTTGGAGGACACGTTAGCTCCAAATTATAGTAAAGGTGCTTATTTTATTCCCTGAGGAAAAAAAAAATCCCCTTGGTGACATTACCTGAAAGCTTATCTTCCTATGTGAAAATACAGGCTTTTCTGAGTGATAAAGAAATAGCCGTTTTTATTAGCTAAATACCAAACTGTTTTATGAAGAATGTACTTGAGTGCACAATTCTACAAGCAGGTGTTTGTTTTGTTTTGTTTTGTTGCTGGCTGTGCTTGCCCTGGGAGGTCTAAAGCAGGCACTTTATACCATTGAGCTATTTCACCAGCCTGAAACCCATGGGTTTTTTGGTTTGTTTTTTATGAAAAGGTAAGAGTATGAGCTCAGAAACCAGTGGGTCTTAAAATGCAGTTTCTAGGCCAGAGGCAGGATATCAGCATCACCTGGGAAGTCATTGGGCCCATCCAGGACAACTGAGCCAAGACCTAAGACTGGGGGCAGCAATCTGTTTTAACAAGACTCCAAGAGATTTGAAAGCATATTCTAGCTTGGCAGTCACTAGCTTAAGGAAAAGCACTGGCAAGAGAGGAATGATAGAAAGTGAAGGTGGCCAACGACAGCAAAGGAGCCTAGTTAAAAGGCCCATGTCTATAGGGAGGGTATCCATGCCCTGAAGCAGTCAGAAACAATTAAAGACATCAGGACCCAGATGGAACTTAAGATGTGAGCCACAGAAGGGAACCAGATTAAGAAGGAGTTGGGTGGCAAATTGTGGGTATAATCTTGAAATCCACTGTGACAAACAGCCCCTTTAAACCTTGTGCCAAGTATCTAGCAGTGGGCAGCTCTGGGGCATCTGGAAAAGGACTTTAATACAGGATCCTTTCCAGTCCTTCCAATCAGACCTGTGATGTCCTGAGCTTTTGTTCTTGATACTTATAAACACACAGTGAAAAAAGAAAACAGCGTCTGTAAATAAATTGAGATGAAGGACACACTTCTAGATTCTCATTAGTTGAAATAAATATATAGATTAGTGAGATTCAGAAAGCCATTTTTTGGGTCTCCTCAGCCCTGTAATTCCTGGCTCCTTAATATTTCCACTAAGTAGTCAATCAGTCTATGTATTGGATACTTTAAAGGAAAACTTGGTGCCTTTGGAGGTGATAGGAATAAGAATGGATTTTCTTATGTTGAACTGGCAGCTGTTGTGCTGTGACATGGTGTGACATGGTACTGCTATTTCTTTTGATTTCTATTTCCTAATTCATGTTTTTCCTCCCAATAGCTCAATTCTCTGAGCTCACAGAAATGTTTTGAGTAAGTTACTTTTGGCTTAGGTTTGCCAGAATTGATTTGTATGTATTTCACTGCAGAATTTTGACCAATAAGGTAGATGTAATGGAAGACTAATAGAAGCCAAAATGGAGTTCAAATAAGAGATGTTCAATGTATTTAAATTCAGTTATTCAAGTACAAGTGATTCAGATATCATTGGAAAAATAAATGAAGAGAACTGAGGCTGCAGGTAAGTATTTCATTAATCATTTTTAGATATAAAATCCTGAGAATAGAAAATATTAGCCCCACATTAAATACATTATTTGTTTCCCATTGTCATTTTATTCATAATTTATTCTTATCCATGCATAGCCTTGAGATTTGTAAAAGATTTATTTCTTACCAATTCTAGGGTTGAACATTAGCTCAACTCAAACAATAGTAAGTAGGTGGACACAAAATCAAATAAGGGATAATAAAATTTGATCCAATTTTGCAAAAATCAAATCAGAAACATAATGTGAGTGATGAAGCCCAGTACGGCCACAGCCATGTGTGCACAGGGGAGGGGACCCAAATCTACCCAAAAGTCCCACACAGAGTCTGAGGAAAACATAATGATTAGAATCCATAGTTTTGAGCTAGAGAAGAAAGAAATGACATCAGTTAAGCAATGAGTCAGACTTTACCTGGAGTTACAAGTGTCTCTGAATTGGTATTCAATTATACCAATTGGGATTTTTCTTTCCTAGAACTAGTTGGCAAAGTCTTTAATAGACCCCTTGCAGAAGGAAAAAGTGAAAGGAGTTACCCATCAGACATGACTTAAGCAGATAGCCAAAGGAAGGCAAAAGCAATAGAACTGCCTGACACAGCGGACTGAACAAAAGAAGAAATTCTTTATTGCACTGAAAATTCAAACACTCAAAGATCTTATGGGGAAAACTCAGAAGGTGAAGGTGAAGAAAGAAACAGTGAATACCCCAGCCATTTACAAGATTCAGAGTCATTGCAAATGCTGGTGTTATAAATAAGCCTTATCATTTGCATCAAAATAATTCCATTTTTAGTAATAGTTTTAAATTTCATTAGTTCAGATGAGATCAGGCACATTCAGGGTGGTATGGCCAGAGACCCTTTAGTGCAAACATCATATTATCTCACTAGCATGAGAACCAGAAAGAAAAATGAAAATCTAAAAGGTACAACAGATACTGTGAAGGGGAAAGAAATTGTGCAATGAGAAGGAAAAACTGGGATGAGGAAAAGGACAAGAAGGGAAAAATACACACACACACACACACACACACACACACACACACACGTATATGGAGAATAGTTTGAATAATTGTATTGTCGATTTCTGCTGATCTTTTGAAAGGAGCAGTTAATGCTTAAATTTTTTTTACTCTGATTTTCTTTTTTCCTCTTTTAAATTTCTTATAACTTATTTGTTATTGTCTTGTTTTTCTTCAAACAAATTTACATGTTTATATCTGGTAATCTAAACAACTAATTTAAAGATAGCATCATGTAACCCAGGACCATTGTTGAATTACTATTACTTTGCTTAGTGAAATCTTGTATCACTTCTAGTGTTGTTAATCACTATTTTTTATTCTTTAAAAAAGAAAACAAAAACAAAAACTAACTGCATGGCTTTCCTGTTTACTACCATGAGTTATTATTAGTGTAATATTTGATGTCTTTCCATGACCAGTTGGGGTTTTTAACGTAAGCAAGATGAATTGTTTTAATCATTTAAGTTCTCAACTTCTATCCTTTTTCCCCACATATATCAAGATTAAATTTATCATTAACAATGTGAATAAACTGTACAATATTATAAGACACTAATGGCCTCTGTGTTTAATCTAATCATATAATTTTATTTCTTTATTTTGCAGAGGGCTCCCTTTCAAAAAGCATTTGTCAATATATAATGCTAGGGAGATCTTGAATGACAACCCACATCTTTAGTTTCTTTTGAAGCCTGTTATAGGTCTTCTAAACTGTAAAGAAATAGCCAGTCTTGCAAAAAATTAACACATACTTGGAACCTTAATCATGTTCTGTATGTTAGGCTGTGGGAATTATTTGAGGGGGTAGAACATGATTTGATTATGAAAATATCCAGACCTTTGTTGATGAACATTTTGCTTCATGACTGAGCAAGTTTCCTCATTTGTCTGCTGAAACTAAAGTTCTATGGTTGTGTAAGTGTAGCCAATTGTGTAAGTGTTATTGTCATGAGCTTCAAATCTAGACAGATAGATTTAAGCCCCAGGTCTACCTTGTCTCTGCTATGATGACAGTGCCCGTCCCCTGTGGTTATCACGAACATTAAAATGATGAGATGGGTCTCTATGGCACAAGTTTGTTTATTGTGGATTGCTTTCTTGTATTATTTTATTCCAATAAGGGATACTAGCTTTCTGAAGAATCTCAACTTGCAAGGTAAATAAATTAAATAAATGATTTAATTTTCCTAGTAACTGATGCTGTGATGGTCTCTTGATGTACCTGTTGACTTTCTTAGTAGACATGGCTTCCTTAATGATACTAAAGTCTGGCATTATGATAGACTTCAGTCATTTCCAATTATTAAAAGAGGTTCATTTCCTCCAGACATTTAATCACGTGTTGAACCCAAAGCTTTTTGTAGGGCAGGTTGGAGTTGCTGCTCCTACAACACCTGGTGGGTAGAGAAGTATGTTAGGTGGAATTCTCAAAGAGCCTTTTCTAGTCTCTGGCGTCCACATATCTTTCTCTAGTCATTCAAGCAACTGAGAATCAAGGTGGTACCGTGAAATGATTTGACAGATCATAAGTCTGTTGAAATTAAGTTGGAGGAAACTTTATCTGTATCTAGGGGTGAGAGATGGAGAAGACAGAGATTTATCTTAAGAGATATTCAAGGTGTGCTCTCCACTGCCAGTGTAAGAGACGCAGAAGGGGATCACACGGGAAGGGTGCAGGTAGCCTGTGGGAGCTGAGAAAACATTCTGACTGCTGGCAAGGAAACAGGGACTTTGTCCTATAATTGCAGGGAACTAAATCCAGTCAACAAAGGTATTAGCTCAGGAGTAGATTCTTTCCTACACTGCCAGACAAGAATTCAGTCTGGGTAGCACTTGAGTTCCACTTCTGAGCCAGGAGCAGAAAATTCCCTATCCCTGGATTTTGGAGCAGCACTATTATGAACTAGTTGTTCTTTTAAGGTAATAATTTGTTACATAGCCATAGAAAACTAAAACTGGATGTTTGAAGGTGATAGATGGAGTATATGTCATATCTTCCCTAGATTACTTCTCCTGATTTGGAGCAGAAGGAAGGAGAGGGGATGACAAATCCCACTTTTGATGGTTGCCATTGTGGTCGAGCTCATGGTCCACACTTGCTGAGTGGGCTCAGCCTCTAATGGGCCTGCTGCTGAGGCAGCTGCCTGGAATGCCGAGTCTCGGGAGGACCCTCAGCTGGTCCTGAGTTGGCTTTGTGTGACCTTAGGTCCCATAGTGGCATGATGGGCCCCCCTAAGCCTTTTTAGAGGACCTAGTTTCCCATAACTTCTACAACTTTAACCCTGCAGTCTGTCGCTTAGGGCAGAAATACCTTCAGTTGCAGTGAATTCAAGGGCTGATCCTTGCACCTTATTAACCTGCTGAACCTCATGAGTGGTAGTTTTTCAGCAAGCTCTTTCCTCCTCTCTGGTAGTTCAAGGCCATTCTTCAATTAGGGAGATGTCCAATCAGGTAAAACAAGCACCTTATGTCTCTCAAAGAAATATCCAAGTTTCACAGGTGATGACGTCAAGAGGTGAAATCTTGGGCCCATCATCCTTTCCCCAGGATTGGGCGTGGGGAAAGAAATAGTCTTTCCCCACTGAGACACTCACATCTCTCTGGATGCTGAGTTTGTGAAATTCTGGGGTTGCAGAAGGCCTTTTTACTATTGAATTGTGGAGAAACTATACACTATTTGGTACCTTCCAGGTCAGAAAAGATGCCAATGTTATTCTGCTACAAAACATATTCAAAGGATGTCTTATTCTTATGAGGAGCATAACAACAAACAAACAAATAGAACATGTACTCAATTTCATACTAGGCTTGAACAATATGATTTAATTTTTTTAATGTATTTAATACAGGGTGTCACTATGCAGCTCAGACTCATAGTGATCCTCCTGTTTCAGCCTTCTCAGGGCTAGGATTACAGGCATGTAACACCATGTTCTGACTCTGTTGTCAGTTCAGTTTGCCTGGGGGCAGGGCTGGTCAGGAATTGAACCCTGGTCCCTGCACTTGTCTAGGCAGGTGCTTAGTCCACTGAGTCATCCCACCAGCCCAATCATTTAATTTTAATGTATTAAGTGAGAACATTCTAGGAGGATTTTTTTTTTTTTTTTTTTTTTTATGGCTCAGGATGCCTTCAGGCTTCAGTGCAGGTCTGGCAAGGCTTGAGGACCTGGGGATCGAACTACAGCATCCTGAGCCTGACTGCTTTGCTTAAACAGCTGTGAGAACATTCTTGGCATTGTTGCTGTTGTTGTTGTTGTTGTTGTTATTATTATTATTATTATTATTATTGGCATTTGACCATAGAGTAGTCAAAACCTAGATTTTTCCCTAGAGACATCCAGGGTGCCTGTGCTTCTGTGTGTGTGTGTCTGTGTTTGCCCACAAAAATGCATGCATGAGGGGGAGAGAGCAAGAATAGGGTTGGTGGAGACACACCGTCGAATGAGGTTGTGAGTGCTTTTTAATAAAAATAAAAGGTAGTTTAAGTATTTTAATATTTATAATACACATCCTTCAAAACCCCTTCCTTGGCATAATGAGCCTATGTATTTCTGTTCTGTTTTTAAAAAATAGGTAGGATAGATAGGTAGATAGATCATAGGTCAATCAATCAATAGATAGACGATAGATCAATCAATTGATAGATAGAGCAAGCCAGCATGTGTGCATGCACTACAGAGAAAGAAAAAGAGATACAGACAGACAAGCATTTTAGCAAGTCAGAGGACTTCCTTGACTTCCCTCAAGTCAAGATCTTAGTGAAAATCAACCAATAAACTTCACTTAGGGATACCTAGAGCAGTTTTGGAAAATCTGAGGTTTCCAAATTTGATGGGTAAATTGCATGAATTTCTTTTTCTCTCTTTAAACATGAAATTTAAAATTTATAGCATTTTAGTTATACCAAATAAAAAATGAAATTTTTATTTTGTGCATCTTCAAAAGTAACTTTTGAAGTCAGATGTATTTATCAACATACTCATTCGAGGTATTTTTTCCCCTACAGTTTTGGAGAGAGTTTGTAAACCAGCCCTAGTATGGTTTAGATATTCATAATTGTTTACACATGTTTCAGTAACAAAATATATTTGGGGGTTGGTATTTTACTTTTAGGATTTGGGACAGATGGAAATTATTATCATTATGGTTAAAAATGCTCTAACTGGATAATGGTGTTAAAAACTATACAACATTCTGAAATCCTTCCTCCAAACATAGAATACCTACTATTTTATTAAATTGAATTATTAAAATTTGAATGGGCTGATGTCTAGTCAGTTATAACAGGCTGTAGCTAAAGAATTAGGTGCTTAGAAAATGTACCCATAAAAAGTGACTGACTTATTATTAGTATTATTGTTACACAGAGAATGCTTAGTATTCCTTTTAAGGGCCAGCTAGTTAATATTTCACACATTGCAGCAACAGATTGTAATTAAATCTTTTAAGAAATAGGACATCTTTTCTAATCACGATACAATGCATCAAATACCTTAGGGAAATATAAAAACTCTTCATATTTATTTCTCAGATAAAAAAAGAGGATTAAAAGAAAAGAAGATGATTAATAAGGGATTCTGAGGCTCCCAGAACCTGTTTCCTCCAAGCAGCTAGACTATGTGAAGAGCCAAAAGGAAGCAAAGTTCAAAGGAAATTCATCTAATATTTGTGCCCTGGCTGTGGGAAGCGTGAGAGCTGCTCCCTGGCAGTGTGTAGCCAGCTGGCAGGGAAGGAAGCCTGCCAGAGGACAGGTCACTGTGGTCACAGATGGACTGAGCTCGGGGGCGGAGATGCCAGAGCTCCAGGCAGTACGGGCTATTTCGGGGGCCTTACATGAATCATTAGTTTCTTATTCAGTGCCAGTACTGGCCCAGAGAAATGCGCTTGTTTAGTTCCTAACAAAAACCCAGCCCTGTAAACCGCACCGAGAGCTGATATGGCAACCACCTCTTCTGTGACGGAGTGGCCTAACAAAGTCCCTCTGATTTGTTGATCAATTATTGAAGATTTTCAGTCTGGCAAAATGTCATCCATGGAGATGTCACTCAAGAAGGACTCTAACTAATGATTTTTAACTCTCTCTAAACCCAGCATTTCTTTCATCACAACAATTATTTTAGTTGTTATATTTTGTGATATTTAAGACCATGCCTCTAAGACTTAACAAATAAAGGCATGGGATATTTAAGTACATATGCTAAAGAAGAATCCTTTTGAGTCAATGACAGTAGCCAGAAATTTGCAAAGTACCCTCATTTTATATATTGAGAATTGTTTCTGCATTCATGTCTTTCTTAAGGCTAGGATGCTGGCTTCACGAGCTCCTGAAATGGTTCTGTGCCTGCACACAAGAGCCCTTCTACAGAGGCACAACCTGTCAGGAGGCTCAGTACTTGACCTATGCATTCCCCTCCTGACTCTGTCCTCTCATGTGAAAAAGCGTGTGTTACTGCTCATATCTCAATGTCTTCCAAGAGCCTTTCACGCTTTTGCTGTTGGAAATCAAGGTTATATCCTGGGAAGGTGATCGGATCTGATCGTGGGGGCCAGATAGCTTGCTGCTGGGAGACTGTCTTAGTTGCTTTTCTCTCATTGCTGAGACAAGACACCCGACACCCAAAATTAAGGAAGGAAAAGTTTACTTAGCTTACCATTGTGGAGGTTTCAGTCCCTAATCAGCTGGCTCCCAGGCAGGGTGGTGTAGTGAGGGGCAAGAGTGAAGGTGGTGGAAACGGCAAAAGCAGCAGCAGCAAAAAGGGCAAAAGCAAGCCTCTTTTCCTCCCTCATCTGTAAGCAGCTACTGCCCTTTGGGTAGGTGGGTGTCTGAAGCACTCACACCGTCTCTCTGCCCTAGTCTTGCACAGGCTCAGGGTGTTCACAGTGAGGATGCTGGCCCACCGCTGAGTCCCTTATTTAAACTTCTAAACTTCTCAAGTTGACACAATGAACAACATCCTAGAGCATAAGGGCATGTCCTGTACACCGTAGGATGTAGATCTGCTGAGTTCCTTGGTTAAGCCTCTAGGCTTCTCAAGTTGACACATTATGTCAAACACTACAGGGATGTCCCTGGCTTGTCCCTTCACTCTTGGCTTCTCTGCTAGACCTCTTCCTCATACTGTTTTTGCCTGGAGCCTGCTGACCACCGACTGTAACTACAACGCTAAACAAACATCACTTGAATTGTGAGTGCTGGGTATCATGTCTCAGCAGTGAGGCCAAGGCCCCTTGGTATGGGGTTCTGAATGGAGTGACTGAGGCTCATTTACGAGCTGCTGCATATCAATGTACCCTCAACTCAAAAGCTTAAGTAAAATTAGAGTTCAAGACTCAAACAGCCTGACAAGAGCAGAGCTGCCAGCCACGGAGGACTTGGTCAGTGCTGAAGCAAGACACGCCTGCCCCTCTCAGCTTCCTCTTTGCTCACTTTCCATTGTCAGCATTGGCCACTGCTGCCTACTTCCACTCTCGAGTGTCACGAGCTCCCTGGCGTGCTTGGTCCCTTCTTCATTATGTCAAGTGGGTTATGAAGGAGCCCCATATCTCAGTCTGATTTGTAAATTCTTTGAATAGAAAAGCAATCACTACAATTTCAAAAAACAACCTTAAAATTAATCCTTTGATGCAAAGCCTTTTGGAAAAAGCATGTTCAGTTCAGTGATCTTGTTTTAGAATGTCACACACTGGCCAAGGTAAGAGTTTGTAAATAACAGCCACAGAAGCAGGTTACTTGAGTTCAAAACTGGGCCCTGCTACTCACGTGCTTCATAACCTTGGCAAGTTCTCTGTCTTCATTTCTCCAGCTATGATGTGGGAAATCGCCAATCTGCCCTAGATTTTGTTTTGGGAATTGAGTTAATAAATACAAAGCAACTAGAATAGTAACTGCCACCTAATAGCGGCTCAATACATGTTAAAAATATGCATTATAAAAATTCTCAAATGGAACAAATCTCTAATCTATGAAGATACAGTAGCATTTGGGAAATAGTCAAAAGTCATTTAGAACAAACTGATTTTTTTAAAAATTGAGAAAATTCTAAGTAGTTTTGGATGAAATTATGAGACAAATATATACATCATAAGACTTGCCTCCTCACCTTATGACTAAGTATGAGTAAGTTTATGGATCTTTGAAATAACTTTCAAAATGTTAGTATATTATTAGAGATTATACATATGAAAATTTTTTCTTACGTTATGATTGTATTTTGTGTATGACAAAACACAGGTAACACCTTTTGTTGTTAATTTATAAAAGTGGCACAGAGAACATTGATCTCACTCATAATGGAACCTATGGGATAATATCTGTCAAGAATGTTCTTGGTTTTAGCAAAGAATTTTTTTTTTTTTGTACCAGGAATCAAACTTGGGACCTTGTGCTTGCCAGGCAGGTGCTTATGCTGCTGAGCTATATCCCTGGCTCACTTGCTTGCCTGCTTGCTTTCCATCTTCCGTTCTTTCTTTCACACAGAGTCTCGCTACACAGCTTGGACTCATAGTGATCGTCCTGTCTCAGCCTTTCCAGTGCTGGGATTACAGGCATTGGCCAGTATGCTGAGTTTTGGTGGCTGGAACAGCATGTGGTACCAGGGATTGAACCCCGGTCCTTGTGCTTGACAGGCAGGCTCTTAGACCACTATCTCCCCAGCCCATTATTTTTGTCAAGTCACAAATTCTTAGTCTGTCTACTGAAAATGATAGTAAGATAAGATATAAAGTTAATCATGCAATTGTCAAAATTAAAGAACATGTTTAAGGCAAAGCTTACACTCAATTCTGAAATGTTTTAAAAATCACATTCACTGCAAAAATTTATTGTACAACTGAGCATATGTAGTTTCTTTTGCAAAGCCCTTCATATTTTGAGATTTAATTAAATCTAAACTTCAATATAAGCAAGCTTGAAGTCTCCAACACAATTTACTAGGCTGCAACACAGAAACTGAGAATGTATGTTGTAAAACTTTCCTCTTGACTAATCTGAGGACTTATTTTGTCTATGTTTAATTTACATTTAATTTTAAGAGCTCTTTCTATCCCCACACACTGTTCCAAGTCTTCGTAACATTAACTGGATTTTTTTCTTAAAACCTCTCTCCAGGGAGAGAGAGAGAGAGAGAGAGAGAGAGAGAGAGAGAGAGAGAGAGAGAGAGAGAGAGAGTGTGTGTGTGTGTGTGTGTTAAGGACAGGGTCTACAGTGTCTCACTAAGTAGACTGGACTCATGGTGATCCTCCTATGTTCAGCCTCCGAAGCGCTAGGATTACACAGGCGCTTTAATCTGCTGAGCTATCAGGCCGGCCCTTTCCAGGGAGAATCTTACTCCTGTCCTTCTATGATGATGAGAAACTTGCCCAGTATCTCCAAAAAGTAAATGGCGATCTGTGACTCAAATCCAGACAGCACATGTAGCATTTTCATCCAAGTATTTTAGAAAGATTGTTTCACTTAAAGGACATTTTTTTTTCCTCCCCACTATTTCTTACACCTTTCAAATTCAGGTCTCTTATGTTAGTTAGAAATTTAAAGTTCCATATCATGTCAGGAATCCCACATGCAATATTTCTCCCAATCCTCAGATCTAGAAAGGTTATCATCAAGCAAGTGGAAGGTACAGGAGTGAGCAATGTTGGCAGAGGGAATTAGAAAATCCCAGGCAATCCAGTGAAAGCCTGCACCGCATTACAAAAGAATGAGGTCTTGAGGAACAGGAGGGCCCTTGAGGTAGGGCCTATTTTGCTTTGAAGGTGAGGTCAGCAAAATATTTTCAACTTAGTCCTGCCTTAAAAAGGGATACTAATGAAACAGAAAACAAGACAAATTAGCAGCACTTTCAAAAGAAATTAAATACATCACACAGCAAAGTGTGCTAATTCTGTCTTCAGAGAACCTGTGTCAAACTAGCCTGTGGTTCTGCTCTGGGTGAAACCATTTGCACAGAATATTCCATTCCCCAATTTTTTTCCTACAACACATTCCTAGCAAAAGAAATGTCATAGGTAAATGAATATGGAAATATTCTCAGCATTCCCTAATTGGATCACTGGGCCTAGCTTTCTTTGAACAAAAAGTGATTTGCTATAAGCTGCTGAAAGGAAGAACATTGGTATCTTGGAGTAATGACAATATAAACAAGTCCAGTGATGGATTACTAATCTTCTCTGTGTTTTTAGGAGACACCATTACCTTTGTGTATGGTGAGAACTTTTTGATCCTGAGAGAGGAAAGCAATGATGAGGTGGCATCTTACAGATGTTTATGTCTACAGTAAACATTGGACTTGGTGATGTTTTGCTTGAGAAATACAGTATAACAATTGCTGGTTTCTATATTAATAGAGGGCATTAAAAGACTGTACTTACAAAATGCTATATTGATATATAAACACTAATTATTATTTACACCGTGAATGATATAATGCATATAAATCTTCACTATGGTTCTTGGAACCAAGTAGATACTCAATAAATTGAATTACATCACATATATTTACGGAAGAAATGAAATTATCCTTATGTTTGGCACTGCTCATGATACCCTGCTTTAGGCGATGAGTCACTAGAACAAAAGTTTTTACCTGGAACTTCTCATACCTCAGAAATAATATACAGCCTTTGATGTATATGTTGTTTTCTATGTTCAAGTATCAAAATTTTCATCAGATTTTCAAAGGGGTACTTCTTCTAAACACTTAAGAACCAGAGGAATAATTTGCTTTAATAACTTGTCCTACAGGGACAAGTTCGTTCGTTGAAATGCCTTCTTAAAAATAATTTGTGTTTTAGATTGGTTTGATTGTGAGAGCAAGACTTGAAGAAATGGACACCCAGCCCCAAAAGCTTACCAATAAGCTTCTCCTGGTCTATAACTATGCTAGAGTTAGCACTGCAAAAATTGGAAGAACAAGGAAAATGAGCAATAAAAGAACCTGCGGCTGTTGAAGCAACTAAATGCCACAAAAAGCAGGGACTGAGGATTGAAGTTATCAGAGAGATGCTCTCATCTGCTTTTCTCTTAACTTCAGCCCCTTAAAGGTTTCAAATATCACATTCAAGATCCAGTTACTCTGATAAAACAGCCACAAAATCGCTCAGGTTCCTTTCTACTTCCCTGTCTGGAAATTCAGGAACTGGAATAGTCATTTTTAGAAGGCCAAAGTGTAGATGTCCAGCAAAAGACAGGGAAGGTAGCAGAAACCTCTCTCACTGCTGCTGGAAGCCAGGAAGACACCGTTCTCTTGCACCTTGTGTTGGCTCTGCTGTGTAACGGTGCAAGTTTGCTTCTTGTAGTAAAGGAAGCTGATGTAGCTGGAGAAACATGGAGAGCAGATGTGGCAAACGAAGTCTTGATTTAAATAATAAATTATCTGACCATAAGTTATATTAACTCATGCGGTGAGTGTTTAACATTAGTCTTTCAGCACCACAGAAGGACGATTCATGTAATCACTAAAGTAGATAGATCATCGTATAAGAACATAATTCTCTCATCCTCACTTATATTTTGAGAAAACTGAATGTCAAATAAAGATTCCCATGCCTTGTACATATGTAAATCTTTCCCTGCCACCGAGGCCCACCCGTTCTGAATCCCAGGTGACCCTATCTTGGTGCTACGTGGGTTTCGAAGATTCACGTGGTAAAGGACTGTTTGGTCCATGAACACAAAACTTGCAATGCTTGGAAACCATGGCTGTGTAAGTCGGAGGCCCTTAGCAAGGACTGTAAGCAATGCTGTGGCTACAGATCCTCCAGAGAGAGGTAGAGCCACCCTCCCTGCTAGGCACAGTAAGCATTCAGTCCTTTTAGAGGCCCATGAAAATGTTTGATTTTCTGACCACGTTTAAACAGGCGAGGCTAATCCAGGATGTTGAGTAGGTTGGGGTATTAAGCAAGTTTTAAAGAGGATATTTTCAGAAAAGATTCAACGGGATGCAATGCTAGTGCAAATCGAAGAGTACCCATACTCAAATCTCACCTCTGTCACTAATTACGTTTGTCACATAGGAATCATGGCCATGATTTATCATCTAAAGCCTTAGTCTCTCCACACGTTGACAAAAAAAAAGGAAAGGGGGATAAAACATCAGCTATTTTCAACGTTGTGCTGGACATTCAATAAGATAAGAAGCAGAAATACTTAAATCAATGCTTGCCACATAATAAAATTCTGTAAATGTTGCATTACGACTTCTACAACTGGCTCTGCTGCTGTCGCTGTTATTGTCTTCCCTGCAGCACACAGTGTATTTCAAAGACGAAAATGCATAGCAGGAACTTAATAAGCCATTACAGGCTGAGAGTGCGCCGCTACCATACAGAGTGTAATGTTGGAAAATTAAATCTCATTCTTCCAGTAAATTAAAGTAACTAAGATAACCAAGAGCCACAAAAATGGGTATTGCATGGATATTACAATTTTGAAAACTAATAGGATTTGTCAAATAAGTATTGGTGAATGTACTTTTGTTCTCTTATTATGGACATTTGCTGAGATATCAGAAAACCATCCCTTTGAACTGTTTTTAATAGTAGCTGTCTGTGGTGTCAGGAGTGTACAAAAATAAACGAGGGATTTATTAAGCATTTCCAAATACTATGATGGAACTCATTTACACACCATTTAGTAACTCAGCATCTAAATTACTAGTTAAAAAAGCAGAAAATGTCAATTTTTAATGTATACATAAACATTAAGAAATCTCTTTAGAAATACTATTTTCTGTTTCCTTGGTCTTTTCCCTTTGTGAATTTTAATCCATTTTAAGTTGAAATCTGGCTTTAGCAAATAGATCCACAGAACCTAGCCTCCTAAGTTTCTCCTATATGACCTTTCTGAAGATTTTATTTATGGCTCTATCTGGCATAACAATTTGAAGGCAAAATGCATATGAAAGCATAGATCATCTACACAAATCAATTTCTATGAATGTTATATTGTTATCCATGTCGATTTTTTTAATTTGGAAAGGGGTATTCAAAGAAATGTTTCTCCATATGTATTTTAATTTCCTTAGAACATAAATATATTTTATTAATTCCTAAATATGACATTTTCCAGGCACAATAACAGTTTATTTATTACTTTCTAAAACTCTTTCTAATACAAAACAGTATATTATTCATGGGTAAATCAAAATGAAATATCAGTTTAAGTATCCTGTATGATGTTTTCACATTTCATTAAGAACATGTTTTTTGTAATTGAATGCATATTTGTGATTATAATAATTTCATTAGACTGAATGATGGCAGATTATTGAGTAAAATAAAGAGCATTCAAAATAGTTCCACTGGCTAGAAATGATTAAAATTATAAGGATGAAACAAGATATAGTTCTCCAAACTATAATGCTGAAAATATACACTTACATTACTCACAGTGCTAGCAGACACACCGGAAAGAAAGAGCAGGGACTCTTACTGGACGAAATCAGTCATTCTCAATTGGAGTTGGCTATGCCCTTTGGGGAACACTCGGAGTTACGGGGACACATTTGTTTGTCACGACTTGGGCACAAGGTCTATTAGTGGAATTATCTAGTAGGTAGAGACTAAGGATGATGGGAAACAGCCCACAATACACAAGACAGCTTCCCAAAACAAAGAATTCATCAGGTCCACATGGTGATAGCGGTGAGTACCGCGGCCCCAATCTAGTTACTTCGATAGGTTGTGTGAATGAGCCCTTTCTCCTTCACCCAGAATGATTTAAGTACGATGAGGTTCTACGGCTGCTACATACATTTTCCATTTGGCACAATAATAATTAGAATATAGACATTAACTAATTTCAAATAGTTGTTACTCAGCAACTCTTGAAAATATAGATGCTACAAAATCTGTTAACGAATTCACATTATTTAACCAAAGGCAATGTCATTAATTCTCCATTAAATATATACTCTATGTTTGATTTCTGTCCCTTGTTATCTTTTGGTGAAATGACAAAGTGAATGGATGCCCAAAAGGTCAAAGGACAGAGGAAGGAAAATGAAGAGGCTCAAATGATGAACGATTGATTTCTGTCTCCCTTTTTTCCATTACGGGTTGACATTCGTGTTTGGAAGGTCTGGGTGTCCCCCAAACTTCATTTCTTGGAATTTAATTCTTGTTGTAATAATATTAAGAGGTAGGGCCTTAGGGAATGCTGATAAATGACAAGGGTGTGGCCCATCTCCATGGATTAGTGCCTTAAACCAGGCCGAGGGGAACTGGCTCAGCCCTCTTTTTTTCTCTTTGGCTCACCCTGCAGGTGGGGACGCAGTACTCTCCTTTTTGGCCTTTTCACCCTTTCTACTATCTAAGGATTATGGAAAAGACCCTATCAAGCATCAAATACCTTGACCTATAGCCTTCACAACTGTGAGAAAATAATCTTTTTATAAATTATTAAACTTATGTTTTATTTGTTTATTAAATACATTTTCAATCAATTAATCAACCTCAGGTATTTCATTATAGCAGAACAAATGGATTAAGACAATGTTCATCTATAATTTAATAATGGAGTCTATTATACCAATATTAAATTTAAAATATAAAGAGAAATTGAAAGTGTCGCTTTCATCAAAAAGTAAAACATCACATCATTAAGTTTAATGCATTTCCTTTTAGCTTTCTGTGTATAGGCTTTGGGGGATCCAAATACAACACCTAACATTTTCTCTGCAGTATTTCTGTTCTGACCTTTAGCCGTAGCCCCACTGGGAAAGCACAATGATCATTGGCAGAGAAGAAGACGAGTTGGAAAAAAGTCTTACTTCAGTTGCACGAGACATATTTTCTTAGCAATTTTAACTTGGAAATTCTCAAATACCTGAGAATCAGTGAGGCATTAGAAATTTTATTCTCTGTGTGTGTGTGTGTGTGTGTGTGTGTGTGTGTGTGGAACTGGGGATTGAACTCAGGCCCTTGCACTTGCCAGAGAAGCGCTTGTTCTATTGAGCCATCTCCCCAGCCCCTAGAAATTTTATTCTTTGCTTTTTATGTTAGAATTTTTGTCATGCTGTGAGCTTGCAGTGAAACCTAATGATCTTAATGAGATTAAACATTAAAATAAATAAAGGAAATGCCTCTGAATTTCAATTTCAACTGGTGTGTAAGGTGAGGAAATCCTGCCCCTGTGGTTACTTTTTCCAGTTCATGAGGTTGCTAGGGACTAGTTAGGTGTCTACAGCAACCTATATTATGCATGCCACCTTTTTATGTTCACTCATTTGACAGGGTTTAAAAGAAAAGTTAAAATATACTAGTGCTTATTAGACACTGTTCCATGTTATAAAATATAGTGCTTATTGTAGGACCACACATAACTTTAAATTAAGACCTTCTGGAAATTATTCTTTTAAATGACTGGAATACTTTTCTATAATCATTTGTTGGATATATTCCACAAGAAATATCTCATATTTTTCTTTCTATTTTAGCAGATTGGTAAAATAATTTAGTCTCTAAATTAATTGCTTAGTAATTAACTTGTTTCGATCACTGTATTTGAGAAGAGAACCATGTCTTATAAGATAACAACATATGTTTTCTCATTAACAGTTTTTTTTACTTCAGTATAGCTAATATGCTAATATATTTAAATGTGCCTATTTTTTATATTTTATAAAATTTATATATAGTAAATTTCAGAAATTCTAAGTGCACAGTTGAATTTTTATATATCTATATATCTCTTGGTTATATATGTAAACACTACTCAAATCCAGATGTAGACTATTTATTTACAAAGTTCCCCCTTGCTTAGAGGTACCCACATATTCTAGGTGAAGACTATGCCAAATCCTGTCATCATAAATTGTTTTTTGTTTGTTTGCTCAAAACTTTATACAATGCAAGCAGGCTCAAGGGCTGGGGTTCGATCCCCAGGCCTGATGTGCCAGCCCCGCCCTTGGGGGCGCACTGAGATAGCAATTCAGACTGGGCGTGGTGGCGCGTGCCTATAACCCCTGCTGTAAACAGGCAGATCACTATGAGTTCGATCTAGTAGTGAGACTCTGAACACCCTGTAGACCCTTCCCTAAAATACAAAAAAAAAAAAAACAACTTCATATAAATAAAATATGGTATATATCTAGCTTCTATTAACATAAATATGAAAGATTTCTACATGGTGTATTAGAAATATTTATTTTTAAATATCTCTTGTACTTATCTCTTTTGTTATTGAATTGCTTTCAACTGCCAGCTATTATGAATAAAACTCATACAGGATGGACATATGAATTCATTTATCTTGGGAATATACCTTGTTTATCCTATAGCCCTCTGGGATATCTATAGAGTTAGTAAATATAGGCAAAGTTTCCCAAAGCCACCAAACATTTCACCAGAGGTTTGTGAGAGATTATTCCACCAAAATAGTAAAAATATTTAGTTTGTAAACAATTCCATATACACAAACACACAAATGCTTACAAAACCCAAATCTTCCTCTAGGTTTTTGTTCTTTTTTTTTTTTTTTCAGCATTTTTTGGCATGGCTTTATCATTTGTTTTCCAATTTGGAGAAAGATGGAGCAACTCAAATAAAGCAAACTGAAAAGTGGAAAACTAGAAATGGAATGTATTTTGAAATTTTCTCCAAACTCTAGCCCAGTATTTCTTCATCAAAACAAATATTAACATTTATTCCATTAAGGTGACATTAAATAAACATGGAAATGTAGCACCCTGGATATATTTAATTTATATTAAATTAATAAGAATCAGGAAGTCATATAGCAAAAAATAAACATTAAGTTTAATCCACTACTTTGTAAACCTATTTGTCCATGGAACCCTGTTCCGCTCTGCCTTTTATGTCCAATTATATGTATTCTTCAAAATGGTCTTTCTGTATTGCTTTACAGCATTCTTCAGGGCAGCCAAAGTGAAAGCTCTCTTACTTTAGTGATAATTCATAGATACATGTTAAGTAATTTATTGCAAAGTAAAAAATTCCAGAGATATACCTATATTCCTTATGAAATGGTATGAACTTCAGGGGGTATAGAAGGGATAGCTTTGATGAGAGGGGTGAGGATTATGGCATTTGGCCAATAAATAAAAATACAATCACACATGGCCCCCGTACTCCCCTCAAGACCCAGCTAGACATGTCTCTCTAAGTCATCCTCTGGCTCTCAAAGCACCCCGCAGTATATTCACCCTCTAATATGACACGCGTATGTTTGCAGTTATGCTTTCTGAGTGGTTAATGCCCATTACAACTTGCCTGGAATCATCTGACTTAAGGGTGTTTGTATGATATAAAATAATATAAAAGAGCACACATATAGTATTACAAAAAAGCAAAAGCAGAGGAAAGAACCATCAAACAAGACAAAAATCTCAGGGTAGCAGTGACTCTTCTCCAAAAACAACAAGGCTACAAAATGATTTGTGCTTCTGAAAGGAGACAGTATAGCCTTAAGAAGTGATTATGGTATACGAAGTAAATGACAAGGTAGCCATCCTCGGCACATTTCATTTCACTCATTCAGTATCCCTCTGTGAAAGAGTCCATGAGTTTTCTTCCCATTCTTTCAAATGAATTCCATTGAATACAGTTTAAAATGTCAAAAGTAAATCCAGGGGACAAATCCAAGAAAAACAGCACAATTTAAAAGAGAAATGTGAAACCGATTTCAAAAGTAAGTGTTAGTACTCAGACATTTTTTAAAACAGTAACCACAATCAATGCCCTGAACACAATACATGCAGAGAGTAGCCACCAACCAAGAAGAAAACCGTTCACAGTGAGGTGCCCAAGATACCTGCCTCGTACTCACTTCTGGTGTTTTGCGGAGACCACAGTTTAAATTTAAGAGCCTACGACTTCTTGTAACAATTTTCGTTTGGCACCTTTCACCTGGGTTAACAAACCATTTCCAACTGAGCTCAAGTGCAAGTGGAGAACTCACTTACCTGCACAAAACCACAGGCATTAAAGCCCTCAAAAAAGGGCAGACTTGGGCGGTCTTCTCTATAAATGGAGAATTTATACGTGATCACAGTCCCGAGCCCTGCTGGAGATTCATCCACCACCAGCATTGAAATTTTATTCATTCCTAAACCTAGAGGGTATTTGGCAAAGCTGGGGGTAGGACAGAAAGAGAATTGAGAAAGAGTGAATAAGAACGGCCAACATTTATTCAGCTCACACGAATTCAGACGTCAGTATTTATTACCTACTATATGTAAAAAACAGGTCTTTACTATTTCACAAGAAATCTGAACTAGAAAATTTTTAATAAAATTCTGTATATATATAAAACTCATGATCTGGTATCCATGGAGTGTTAGATGTCCAATAAATGGTGGCTTTTTAATTAAAATTATTTAGCGCTCTCAAGGGCTAAAGAAGTATCATACCAAATGTACATGTGCACAAAAGCACAGTTGCTTATGTAAGTCCTCAAATGATGGTAGGTTTAAATAGCCCTCCACAAAGATTTACCACAATAAAAATGATATATTTTTGATTAATTACATTCCTTCCTTTTAACTTTTTCATCTTGAACTTTTATAGAATAAAAAATAGAAGATATGAAAAAAATCAAACCTCTGTTTCATTTTACAGTTATAGCCAAGAGCCATCTTGCTGGACAAACTACATCCTCCATCAATTAAATGCAAGAAATTAATATTAATCAACCACTTTTCACTGTCATTTATCTCCTTTAATAGTATAATAACTGCACAAAAGACATGATGGTTGCTATTTTAAATATAGAACCACTATATGGAGTTAGTGAAGAAACTGCTCTAAATTCCGGAGGTCAGGCGCCAGCCTCATGACTTAGAGCCTCTGTTATTTCTCGTGGACTCTGGCTGCCAGGAATGCCACACGAATTTCTTTCTCTATAGCTGGGAAACAGCAAGTATTTTCCTCAATGTGGACACAGCGCATAATAAAGTCCTAGCCTATGTTCGAAATTACGGATTGAAGAATTGGTGATTTTCAAAGTAGATACAAATAAAAACTCCCTGCAAGAGTAGGACAGTTAGTGGTCCTGTATCTACAAGTTACCATCAACATGGTTAAGCGAAGAACTCCTGACTAGTTAAAGGACTGCCGTGAGGTAGAAGGACTGAACTGCTCACCCTGGCGAAGGATTAGCTGCCGCTGTCTGGCACCGGGCGGATGAGAGTGAAGACACGCCTTCACGCTTTCTCACCGCAGTGGGTGCTGCAAGCTCCTCTCCCACTATGACAGCACTGCCCAGGTAGCTGCAGTCTGCTAGTACATCAGCGGAGCACCAGCAGATTCTTTTAAAACACTTAGTGCCTACGACGCGGAGGCTGTCACCCCAACAGTGCTCCTACATGGCCTGTGGCTCGGCGCTCCCCACCCTTTCCACGGTTGCTTCGAGGGCCTGTTTCCCAACGAGCCAGCTCATTGGTTCCCAGCCAGCATCCCCTACCTGGGTCCCAGCCGCTCCTGCAGGTGCACCTGGCACTGGCACTTAGAAGTCCTTGCCCCGATTGTCACCATCACCACATCAAATGGGACTTCCGAGTAATAGTCTCTGATCTTTGCATCAAATTCAGGATTTAGGTCCAATTGTGGATGTGTGAAGATCTGCTTGAGATGGCATGGCGTGTCTTTATCTGATTAAAAACAAAAACAACAAAGAAAACTGTGAAATGGGTAAATTATTTAAAACCTTTTATTACTATGGTGGCCCCCCAGATCCTTTGAACAGTTTCAGTGATCACTGCCGGCTGCCCGTCCACTCAACATCTTGGTCATAGCTGATTTAGCTTCAGCTGGATTTTCAATTTGTCAAATACAGAATTTACATATAGCAGCTGTTGCTGTTAGCTGGTGCTATGCGATGGATTTTTCCCCTCCACCCGTGACAATTTAAAGGTACAGAAGGTGGAGAAAATGTCTGCCTTGGGAGGTGACGTGTGCAAGACCTACGGCATGTATCAAGCAATGATGGAAATTTGGGCAGCGGCTCTGTGGGAGGGTGAGAGGGGAGCCAGCAGGCTCAGAGGAAAATTTCCTCATGGGAATTGTCATTAAACTGTCACTAGGTTGATATAGTAGTTTACACACAGCAAGGTGGAGCAAAGAATGTCAACTCTAGCACTGTGGTAAACACTCACACAGAAACACCCGCAAGGGCATCCTTTCCCAGGCCATCTCCTCATGAGAAACTGCCCTGAAGTACGAGAAGGAAGTTCTATTTTCTGCTCAGCCCTTTTCTGGAATATAGAATATGATTTCATACCATTGATTCAAAGACTTTAAGGAAGTCTGTCTCTTTCATAGCACCATTTTTTTACAGCAGAGTCTTGGTGAGAAAAAAGGAAGATAGCTTTGGAGGCCCATGGGGTAACAACCTCTATTCAATTATATTGAATATACATGTTTAGAACTTAGTCAAATGTTCTTCAAAGAAATATCAAACAGTATTTTGTTCCATCAAGGTTTTGGGGTTTTTGTTTGTTTGTTTGTTTTTTCTTGGATAGATGATAGTATTTCAGAAAAAAAACAAGATAATTCTATAGAAATCAGCAAAATGGAAATATCTTGCATTGTCTTGTGTGATGTGTTCAGTGATGTTTAGCAACATATAAACACAAAAGACAAGGGAGTCCACTACAGAAATCTATAAAGCTAAATTTAGAGAAGAGATTATTGTGTTAGTTGCTTCTTCCTCTTCTTCATGCAGCTTCACAATGGCTTTTCTAAAATCAAATCTGGGGTCAGTGAGATAGCTCAGCAGACTAAAGTGCCTGCTTAGGGAATCTTAGGCAAGCATAGGGACCTTGGTTCAGTCATCAGCACCATATGCTGCACTGGCCCCAGCCCCAGGGCAGGCTGAGAGGGCCCCAAATCCAGATGTAGTGGTTCATGCCTGTTATCCCAGGGCTGGGGAGGCTGAAAGCATGAGGATTACCACCAGTCTGAGCTTCATAGTGAGACCCTGCAACAACCAAATACATTAAAAAATAATAATAATTAAAAAATCTGATGATTTGTCTCCAATTTTTGAAAGGTCATAGTTTTATAAAGATTCACTGAAAGTTTGCTTTGCTAAAGTTTACAGTTGTTACTGTTTTGATCCAAAATGTTTCCTCAGGCTCTCTTGGGCACAGAGGTCAACTGAATCAGGAGAATGCTACACTCATCAATGGACTCATCCAGGCCTGAGTTCAGCACTAAATAAATACACTTCTAAGAAGTGGACTCCCCCAGAAGAAGTGGGTGCCTGGAGGTGTGGCCCAGCAGAGCGAGTTCTTCCACCTGGACCCTCCCTTCTCTCACTCCACCACACTCTTCCACCACATCATGTCTGCCTTAGAGCCGGCTGACCATAGCCACTTTCAGTTGTGGGTGTCAGATACTGTGCCCAGGGATGAGAAAGAAATTAAGACCACACTTTCTACTTTCCTTTTAATCTTTCACTTAAACAGTCACGGCCTTCAGATCAGTTCTATTTAGCATGAATAAATGTGCAATTATTTTCTCAAGCAGGATTTTGGCAAACTCTTATTTTTTTTTTCCCCAGAAAGTCTCTATTTCTGGCTTGCGCCCTGGATCCTAGACCCCTGCTCCAAAGGGATTTACTCTGACATCATATTCAGCTGAAGCATCAGACCTGCTGCCTACAAACACCTGGCACTTCCTTGGCGTCTTGCCCACCCCAGTCCCAACTTGCCTCTGGCCAGCTTACCTTAGATCTACAGAGAACCTACCATGGGGGCTGTGGCCTCAGGCTGCTCACCCTATTTGGCATGCTACAGGGAAAGCTGTGCCAAGTTATGGCTGTCTCAAATGGATCTCTTTTAACCATAGAATTTTATTGCTCTCTTGAGGGATAATCGTAATTCATATTAAATACAAAAACAACCAGGAATCTTAGAGGTAATCCTACCTGTTCTGACCCATAATCAAACATTTTTAAAACATCTTAAAGCGTAAGAGTAATTAGGAAAATCCAGATGTTACCAGTTTTTATCAACATAAAACACTAGCAGCACCACAGACATTGTCTAACATGGTTACCTGCCTTGTTACCTAAACCTGAAAAACAAAACAAAAACAAAACAAACAAACAACAACAAAAAAAGAGTTCATTCAATACAATTCTTCCATTTCCAACTGAGAACAGATTCCAGAGGAGGTGAAGTGGCCCAAGTGGTGTCTCAGTTACTCTTTTCTCATGGCTGGGACAAAATGCCTCACACCCAAAATGAAGAAAGGAAAGATTTATTTAGCTCACTGTAAGTGGAGGTTTTAGTCCACACTGGGCTGGTTCTAAGGCAGAGTGGCACACAGCAGAGAGCAACCACTCAGGCAGGGGCAAAAAAGCAGAGAGCAAAGGGAGTGACAGCAGCGCAGGCAGCTAGCCAGGTTCTAATCCTTCCTCGTGCTGTAATGCAGATTACCCGCCCCAGGGCCAGGGTGTAGCACATACACCTGCAGTCCCAGCACTGGATCAGAATCAACCATAAACTCCAGAAGCTGCCCCACGACTGCATGAGGCTTTGGGGGGACAACTAGACACACACTGTAACAGGTGGGAACTGGCAGAGTAGATGCCCACCACATGGTAATTTTTATTTTGCTCCTAATTATCTTATTAGTCATTTTCTACCACTTTCTAAGCAATACTGTCTCAGGGGAATATAAATCAGTATTTTTCTGAGGATAGGGGACAGGCAGTGAATACAGGAAAGGTACAGCATATATAATGCCTATTCTGTGCTCTCTATTAACAATACTTTATGTAAAGTGTCATTTTAACTGGATGCCTTTGTGAATTCTATTAAATTCTATTACTATATCAGTCTGCCACGATTGTAGTAGTAGTGTTAAAACATTATGAATGAAAAAAAAGCATTATGAATGAATCTATTTGTATTTTGAAGATACATCCTACTAAATTATGAGAATTTCTATTTATAGAAAGTTAAACCTAAGCCCACACATTTTATTCACCTCTAATGTTTTAATTGGAATTGATTTTTCTTTGTACAAGATTAAATTACATAGTTTCAGCACCAAATGCATATTTATATTTATATTT
>NW_004524746.1:2272864-2279439 GCF_000260255.1 Octodon degus | reverse complement strand
CAGGAACTGTGGGAAATCTACAGAAGGTGTAACCATGTGTAGTGAGTGGAGCAAGCAGGAGAAAAAATCGAAACATATTTGAAACAATGAGAAGTGTCCCCAAATAAATGTCAGATGTCACACAACAAATCTAGGAAACGCAGAAAACACCAAGCAAAATCAGTGAACACACACACACACACACACACACACACACACACTACTTACATATATTATGTTCACATTCCAGAAAATCTAAGATGAAATAAATGTTGAAAGCCGTGCAAGGGAGAGCTTACACTCTCCCTTGTGAAGAAGTGAAATGGTTTTATGTTAAGAGGAAAAAACCAAAAACAATAGCAACCTATAATTCTGTGTTCCAAAGAAATTTTCCTTCAAAAGTAAAGGAGAGGGGGCTTGTGGGTTAGCTCAGTTGTTTGAAGTGCCTGCTTGGGCAAACTCAATCAGGTGCAGGGCACTGCGGTTCAATCCCCAGCTCCACAAGCTGCACTAGACCAGCCCTTATGACAGCCTGAGCTAGTTATCCTTCTAAAAAAGTGAAGGAGAAATAAAGATTTTATCAGGGAATTTGTTATCAATACACTTACCTGTCAAGAAATGTTCTTCAGAGAACATAAATCAGAAACAAATCTGGGCTGGGGAGGTAGCTCAGTTGAATAAGCGCTTGCCTGGCAAGCACAATGGCCTGAGTTCAATCTCCAGCTCCACAAAAAAAAAGCAAAATAAAAGATACATATTGACTAAAAAGTCTACTATACAGAAATCTTATTTTTTGCACCATACACTACTGCATATTAAGAAAATTCAGGAGCATTGAACAAAGAACCTGAAGACCCAGCTTCAAGATCCAGCTGAGGTCAAGGCCAGCAACATAACTCAGCAGATTAAAGCACCAGCTGAGGCAGATACAGGGGTTAGGGGTTCCATGGCCCAGCTTGCCATGCCAGCCCCGCCCCCAGGGCATGCTGAGATGGCGATTGAGACTGGACGTGGTGGCATGCGCCTACAATCCCAGCGCTTAGGAGGCTGAAAACAGGAGGATCACTAAGAGTCCGATCGTGTAGTGAGAGCCTGTAGACCCTGTACTAAATACATAAAATAAATAAATAAAAAAGATCCAGCTCAGGCATTTAAAACCTTGAGATTTTTAAAAAGGAGTTAGGCTTCTTGAAAGATACATTTGCATGACTGTTGTGATAATACCAATCAGAGTGAAAAATTTGTCTTTTTAATTTAAAGTTTATTTAAACTATATATACATATATTTATTATAGTTTGGTAAAAATTCATGCATTTTAACAAAATAAATTGAAAATGGCTCAAGTGTAGCACTATCAACATAACTCCACTCAAGCACTGTCCAACACAGCGATCACCTGGCTAGAGAGAAATCGCATCAAGGGTGAGAACCCTGAAGATCGATGTGTCAGGCTGCTAAGCCAAACTCTTCCCCTTGAGGGACCGTCAAGTCTGAGAATCACTCAGAGCCATGAAAACAACTTTAGAAATTACTGTTGATAAATAAACACAAATCCAAGCATTAGTTAATGTTCCAAGATAGATAACTTACAATATTCTTTTTATGCAAAAGTGACAGATACTGTCTCAACCATAAAAGCAACTTCTTAAAAATATGCTTAAAAGGAGTAGCCTAAGGATAATTATATTATGCAAAAATCAGCATTTTTTTAAAAAGCAGGGTTATACCTGAATGTTTGATTATATTGCTGAATTTTAATCTCAACTCACCATTACTGCATTGTATATCTTCATTTTCATTCAAAATTTGTGGACCTGCAGCTAAAAGAAACATAAATTTAAAATAAAATCTATTAAGATTTGAAGACACATATTTTGTTATTTTAAACAAATAATAATTTAGTAAAATGCATGTTTTATTTCTTTTGCTCTCATTACATCAGTGAGCATTTCTAAGTAAAGCTGATAACCACAACAAAATCAGTTATTTGACTCAAAGTTCAAAAGAATACTTATTTCACTCAGGAACATATTAAGGAAGAAAACTAGTGGCCTAAATGCCATTCTTTGCCTGAAAGTAATCTACTGAACTCTCTGCTAGTTGTGTGATCCGAGGAATTTAATTTCCCAAACCATTAGAATTTAAAAACTGTATCTAGTTGGTTCCACTTCTTACCCCATACTAATCAAATATCTATCTAGAAAATTCTTTAATAGGTATTTATGAAGTGAATGAATAAGTACAAATATGCATATTATTTTAAATAATTAATATAAAGGTAAAAATGATAGGAATGAAAAAGGCAGCCATAGCACACGTTCATCTTTCAGTGTTCACTGCTTCTCCTTCCATAGACATGTTGTGGTCCTCACACTCTAGCATGCTTGAGACTCACCTCAAAGGCTTGATAAAATGCAGATAACTGGCCCTAATGCTGAGATCCTGTTTTAGAAGATCCTGAACCTCTAACCTTCAGGTGATACTATTGCTATTGACCAGGGCTAGGGCACACACACTCAGGACAGCTGCTGGAGTAAATTCTGGTCTGTAATAGGAAGAGCTTTCAATTTTTGGTGTTTGTAAATAGGATATCAAGTCCACATCTTGTATAGCAATTAACCACTAGGAAGAATGTATGCAATGTGTTATTATTGAAACTGTCCTACCAATTTGATTTGAAACTGTCTCATTGCTATTTGTTTCTCAATAAAATTATGAAAAAAATATTATGTACAAAATAAAAAAATAAAGTACAGAATATGAGTGGGAACATCTTTTAGTATTTTGTTTAGATTATACATATTTTATGGAAAATTTTCAGATATTCTTTAGAAGAGAAAAAGACAAAAGATTGAGGGGTCGGGGAGATGACTCAGTAGAATAAGTTCTTGCCTGGCAAATTCAAGGGCCTGACTTCAATCCTTGGTTCCGCAAAACAAACAAACAAACAAACAAAAAAAGATTGAAGTCAACATTAATTTTGCTTGAGATTCATGTCATTAATAGCCAATTGTGACATTGAACAATATACACTAAATGTCTATCATGACATAAATATTTTCCATTATGTTGAAATGACCTTAAATTTTCATTGAATATAACTTCATAAATTTATCCAAACTACTCTTATGGTAATAGTGTTAGCTTCTAATATTTTTTATTTATTTTCAGTTTTATACATTCCTAATTGTTTCCTTGAAATGAATAGCAGTAGAATTTCTGGTTTTTATGAACAATTTGTATGCTATTAAAGTGAGCTTTTGTTAACATTCTAGTTTTACCTGCATTTTTTGTTTGTTTGTTTTTGTGGTACCGGGGATTGAACTCAGGACCTTGCGCTTGCCAGGCAAGCACTTATTCTACTGAGGCCCTGCAATAGCTTTTTGAGAAAACTTATTTCTGTATACTTCTTTCAACTCTATTAGCTTCAAGAAGAAACTGCTGATTTTGAAATAAAATGGCATTTCTTTACCTAATTTCACTTTTGATTGCTAAGGAACACAAACATCTTTCTGTCTTTGGGCCAGGAAATAGTTACTCTGATGTTGAAACAAATGAGACTTTATGCTTTTACCTTTTTTAGTGTCAGTTGCATCAAGTGACATTTGTGGCTTTTGTATGTTCTCATCTTCCAGGGAAGAATTCCTGCAAAAGCAATTCTTGATTAATGAAATGAACGCAATTCATAGAAGTCATAGCAGAAATGCTGTCTTTTCTTGTGTCTGTGCTGAGTTACTTTGATGAAGACAAACACTCTCTGGATATCCTGAACACCAGCAATCTTATCTTGAGTGAGGTAAATGAAAATCTCACTTGTAACCAACCAGGAGAAGCACAGGCGAAAGACCCTAGGACCAAGAGGCACTCAGCAGCCCAGAGCTGGGTGACCTCAGCTAGCCTAAGGCCAACAAAGTGACCCAGAAGACACATACTTTTTGGACTATTGGATAAAGTTACTGAGTGTTTAAGCAACGAACCTTGGAAACTCTGAAACCCACCCTGAAAACATGCCTAGAGTCTGAAAGCTTAGTGCCATCCATGGATGACCCGTGTCACTAGGGCTTCTGTCCTTAAAATCAGAGAAACAGTAATGAACAGTAAAGGTGAGTTGTATCTTGACAAGTATATCCCATTGTCTCTGCTGTTTGACTAACTAGTTTACCAACATTGCCCTTGAAACCTTAAATTTCGAAGCAAGTTAATCAAAATTTCAAACACAAACATTGCTGGTCTTGATAATGGAAAACACAGGGTACAGTGGTCTAACATGACTTATCTGTGCTCTTTGCCTTTATTTTCACCCCCTCCAAAATTGAGATACTAATACTTGCTCTACTTCAAAAAGATGCTATTAGAATTAAATAAAGATGCTTTGCGCTACATAAAATTTTATATGTAATTATTTCCTCATACAATGTGCTGAGCACTGTAGCAGAGAAAAGAGAAGGTATATTCTACTTTTCTTTCAATATAACCATTGGATAGGCAATTTTGAAAAATCAAGGGTATAATAAATTTAATACTTTGCTTATCTTAGAAGGTAGGATAATTTTATTGTAGATTGAGTTCTGAAAGTCCTTATTTGATACGGATGATAAAGTAATTTAAGATTAAAAAGTAATGGCATTTAAGACATTTTAAAATAATTCCTCCTAAAGATCAAGGAACACATAAAGCTAGCACAGTGCAAGCAAGACAGATTTAAAAGTCCAATCCAGAGCAAATCTAACTTAAAAACCAAAAATCTCAGGATTCCATGATGCACAACTTGTAGGTGAAGTGTGAAAAAAATACAACCTTGAATAGTGCAGATACTAAATTTTGCAACATTACTATCTTCCTAGAATGAGACACTTTGTCTATGAAGACATCTTGCTATGATTTCTTGGGTAAGTCACTTGTTTGGGATCTATCTAGACTTTCTTGAAAAGCATTTTTAAGGAGCAAAATACTCATGTAACTTTATCTCCAATAAGGTGAAAATTAGCAGATGCTGCACATTGATGTTCATATTTCCATTCTATTCTGATTTACACTAACTCAGCTGAGAACTCTGGGCTTTAAGCCTTGGGGCAGGCACATACATGAGTATTCCCTACTGCGCTTCCTTTGCTGACATTATCTTTCCTCACCTTATTGCTGGGAGTAAATCATCTTTATTTAAAAGGAGGATAAAGTCATTAGATGTCACAGGTAAATTAGGCGTATAAAGCTGTCCTGTTGTATAGAAAACTACTGGAAATGATATTTCAAAGATAAGGATGTGGCCAGTGAGATAGCTCAGCAGACTAAGCACTTCCTTAGGCACCAGGGCTTGTTCCTTGGCACTGCATGCCATGCCGGCCCTGCCCCTCCAAGCACGCTGAGCTGGAGATGGAGTCCGGGCCCAGTGGCGCACACCTGTACTCCCAGGCTGAAAACAGGAGACCACTATGAGTCCAAGCTGTGTAGTAAGACCCTGTACACACACACACACACACACACACACACACACACACACACAAATAAAACAATAAAATAAAATAAAAAAGATTAGGACAGCGATGATATCCCTGTCTGCATGATGCCCTGCTAAAAAGCATTTTAAGACTACAGATGAGAGGAGCAGGATCTCAGGTCTACTTGTATTGGCTGTGAGCAACTTGAGCAAGTAGCCCATCTTTTTAGAGCCTCAGTTTTCTAACCAGGAAAATTGTGCAATCTATATTTATCTCCTTGGAATGAGGCATAAATGATCATTAAATGTACATGTGCACTCAGGTAAATTTACAAATACTTCAAATTGAGTCCAATTTTTCCAGGAGCAACATATTAGTTGCTTGTTTTATAAACATCTAAAATTTATTTATCTCATTGTTAATGCAGATAGCTCTATCAAAAATGTCTTGCTTTCCTTATAAACAAAGACAAACATTATTCCCACCACAGAAGAAAAAGTGATTTGGATGACTGAGAAATACGAAAGGGCACACTGCCGTTTACATCTATGCGTGTACACAGCACGAGGCACATAGAAACGATCTTGTGAGTCCCTCCTGAAATAAGCTTGAGTGCGGTAAGTAGCATGACTAATATCTTACAGAAGAGGAAACTGGGTCTCAGAAGGACCAGAATCTTGTCATAATTCATAGACTCTAAAAAAAGAGAAAGTTGTGATCCTTTTTAATTATGTTCAACCCACCACTATTAGTAATTTTCCTTATTGGAAGGGAATCCAATCACTGGCATTTAAAAGCAGTAGGTTGCTTCATCTTACAACATATGTAGGATGAGAAAAACTTGCTGGAGAACAAACTGTTTGAAGCCTGCACATCTCAAGGGAACTTACTCGAAGTTAAAAACAACGCTTAAATAAGGTCCTTGGCAGCACAGCTCCACTTCTGCCTGCTGAACTCTCACATGGAGAGTGCTCACTGGAGAATGTGAAGCGCCCTCAGAGGTCTGTGTGCATGAACCTCGGTTAATGGAGGAGAAAAGCCATGCAGTAGACACATTTCATTTTAAGGACCAAAAATAAAACTATGAATGCCATCAAGTATATCTGACTTAATCTGCATTGATCATTTGCCATTCAGTAGATAAATTCATCTTCCTA